>NW_022280072.1:1016498-1070054 GCF_004355925.1 Anarrhichthys ocellatus
GAGGAGGAAGAAGAGAAGAGAGGAGAGATACGGAGCGAAGAGAAATCTGAGTCGTAGTCCACCATGTTGTCATTCAACACAAAGAGTCGCTGGTGGCTGTGTTAAAATAACTGCGAGTGTGACACCACTGGAAGGGCAGATTAAATATCATATGTATATATATGGATACTGGATTTCACAATGTAACAGTGCAGCAGCGTTACATCGGTGGCGGAGTGAGTCAGCTACCTGATTGAAACTGTCCGTCTCAGAGGAGCACAGCGTCTGGTTGGCGAGCTCCAGCAGCTCCTCCGAACTCTCCAGGGCTTTGGAGCCGGCACTCAGCTGACTCTGAGAAGGAAGTAAAACATAACCGGGTCTTCAATTTGTTTTGTTTTGTTTATCTTCAGTATAATGGGACCAGTGTGTTCTCTGCAGAAGTGATGGGAGTTAGCTGCATCATTTGAGAGTCATTGATCGGTCCCGAGGCTGCTGGAGTTTTATGTGCACGTATAAAAAAAAATAAAAACGAGAACTTTGAGCTTTACACAGTCGATGGTATTTTGACCCGGAGGAATTAATAACATCGGTGCATGTTTGCTGGAATAGTTTCTGTAGTTTCTTTTTGCAGAAAAGTTTTCTTGTCATATTATTTATGTATTCTTTGGGCACAAATAATAATATGATAAAAAAATGTCAGTACCTCAAAAAAAAGGAGAACAATAAAGTATTTGGTTTCTATAAAATCATAACAAGTTTAACATCAATGATATGCACACAAATAAAATATTTGACAAACACAATGTCAGTGTTTTTCCTCATTTTTAATAAATCCTGACTTTGACTTTAGATAAAAGTGTGATTTTTCATGTGATCTAAACATGTAGATTTCAAGACTTTTTAGACAAACAAACAATCACAATGTAATCAAAATATCATAATGAATTTAGTCTCTGGGCACAAATTGCTCTCCAGATGACCTAACATGTAAAAACTCATCGCGAGATCTCTGGAATTTGTTTATGTGTTTTCCTTTAAATGTAATGTTTAATGCTAAAATGTATCAGGCGTCAGAAAGGACGAGAGAGAATGTCACAAAACAATTATTATTATTTACTCGACATTAAACGCCAACAACAGAATAGGCTTCTCGCTGAAGTTTGAATTAAAAAACAAACCGTAAGAAATCAAATAATAACAAATGTGCTATTATTATGGACAACGGCAGGTACCTGTAGGTCATATGTGCGGCTGGCTCTCTCCTGTTTGATGCGCGTCACCATGCTTTCCTTCATCTCGTCCAGGACCGAGTGGAGGGAGGTGAACTCGGACTCCAGGTCCTCCTGGACTTTGTTGGAGTTCGCCTGGTGCCGCAACAAAAATAGGGAAACACAGGAAGTCAACTTTTTTCTGTATCTGGACGAATGCACTTGCTACCAAACGGTGTGCAGAAAGGATAAAGTTTTCATGTATGTTTTTTGTTGTTGTTGGTACCTCTAAGTTGTTGAGGCTCTGTTTGACGGTGCAGACGAAGTTTGAAATCTCCTCATTCTTCATGGCCAGCGTGTGGGTGATCTTACGCAGAGATTCCTAAAGAAAAGAAACAAAATTCAACATTCTGTTATTCCTGAATAAAAAAACAACAACAGAATCTGGTCCATTCAGACTGAAAGAGCCAAAGCCTGAACAATACATATTTAATATTCTCCATCTTTAGCCTTTAAAGTCTGTGGTTTAAAAAGAGCGGCTGCAGGTTTCTCCTCTAACCAAACTCTGCAGTGCATCCTCTGCAGTGAAGGAGGAGGTTGTGCTCATCAGTGTTTGAGGAGAAGGACTCATGGAGCTCCTTTATAAACATCTGTTCTTCAGATGTGATGGGATCAGAGAGGGACGAGGGAGGGAGGACACTTCACGGGCGGAAGGATGCGCATTTATAATCTAATAATGCAGCTCCAACAACCATCGATCAGCCGGCTTCAAAGAGACACACACGGTTATCATACCGATCAAACCTCTGATACGTTACCACACTCCCGGTACGTTTATATCTCAAGCTGTCCGTCCCACAGTGAACGAGTCCATTCATACTGAACCACTGTGTAATGTTTGTTGAGGCGAGAGGAGCTGCGCCAAGGCCCCCTCACTGCCTCTCCTTTCCGCCGGACTATAACGCCGATACATCGATAACAAACTCATCGATGACATGCATGCTCGAGATAAACCTCACCTCCAACCGGACAAAAACGCGGGTTCAAATATTAAAACACCAGTGTGAAGTACAAGTCCGTACCGCATCCACAAACTCCCCCGATTCTGCAGCTCGTCCCCTTCCCTCCTTCCTTTGTACGCTACGCCCTGAAACCCCCCCATCAGAGACACCTGTTCCTCCGGGTCCGGTCCGGTCCGGTCTGGCTCACCTTCTGGTCTCCCATCGCGCCGCTCGAGCAGCAAACACCGCCGGGTTTTCCTCCTCCGTTCTCCCGGTTATTTTCGGTTTAGTTGCACGGCGGAGCTGGTACTGATGCTGCTGCCGGAGTGCAACGCATCTTCGGACGGACACCAACCACCAACGCCTTTGGGCCGTAGTGCGTGGTGCGCATGCGTCAGGAGAGGATTCTGGGTACTGATGTTTCTGTTGCGCGGTGCTGCGTTCAGATGCCGTCGGAGAAGAGACTAGGCAGTTATGGGATTCAAACGTGTTTTTCTTTTATTTATTTTTTTAAACATTATTCCGAAAAAAATATAAAAATATATATATTTAGTTGTTGGCTGACGAGTGAAGATGGTGGCTATAGTTTGAAGAGTTTGAGATATGACTAACACTTTAAAACAACATAAACAAACATGGCAAAGAGCTTTACAACATAAAAGCAAGGCTAAAAGAAATACAACGTGACAGCAATGAATAAAACAAGAAA
The DNA here is from genome assembly GCF_004355925.1 of Anarrhichthys ocellatus. Classification (NCBI taxonomy): domain Eukaryota; kingdom Metazoa; phylum Chordata; class Actinopteri; order Perciformes; family Anarhichadidae; genus Anarrhichthys; species Anarrhichthys ocellatus. The sequence continues at coordinate 1,019,396 of NW_022280072.1, forward strand.
CCTAAAAGTCTAAACAAAGCCTGATATTGAGCGTCAATATGGGAGTGGTCCTCTGTAGGAACATATGTGAAATACTTTTCAAGAAAACTTCAAATTGTTATTATGTAACCAGTAAAAAACGATCCATTTCATACTAAAATCAACTATAATCGTGATAGTGACAGCTGCCCCATCAGATGCAGTGCAAACAACTAACTATAGTCGGCTTCACTAAAGTTGTCTTTGTCAGTTAGTTTGTGGTAATTTGATGAAATATAATTCTTCTTTTTTAAGGAAAATGCACCCTGAGAGCACAATATGAAAAAACAACAACAACAAAGGTGTTGCTTTTGTCGCAAGGCCTCTTTACAAGGCAGGGTCACGGTAACATAGGACCCGGTCGATATTATAGGCTACTAGTGGTGCAAATCCCCAACAAATATAAAGTATTAATAGTAGCACATATTTAATATATTGAGTCTTTTTGGTTCTTAATCAAGCCTTGCTGATATATGATGTTATGTGTTTTAGACTTTTTGCTGTTTTGTTTATAAGTCTGTTATTTGTTCTTTACAAAAAGAAAAGGGATTTTAAATCTCAATGGGACTAATCTGGTACAATAAAGGTATAATGTAGACGTCAAGGTTGAGTTTGATTCAAAAATAAAACAATTCGTCCTTGATGCATCAACTACTCTTGTGGTATGAAAGGAGGTATGATTAGTTGGTTAAGGGTCCAGGGCATTACTGTTAAACTCAGGAAGCATACAGCTCCAGTTATAACCCTTCATGGCATCACATATAGAAGGATCTGGATAACACAGATATCCCTTTACATTTTCCCTCAGGCAGTAAAATAACAGAATCATTGTCTGATTTGACATCTGTCTGAAAGTGCAGAGTGAGCTTTATCTGCGTTATTGTGTGTAAAACAAACTGAATTAATTGATCTTGTGTGTTAAAGTAATCTGTTATTCTGTATTTGTGGGATCCAATAGAGATAAAATTGTACATTTATATTTCTGACTTTGTAACCACTGCATCTTTAGTATATAATATTATATAATTATTGATTAAAATAGTTTTCTTTAATCATATTGCCACTATATTACCTTATTTTTATATAAAATAAAACATAAAATAGTACCTTTGCTTTTGAGACACAGCTGTAATTGTTTCCACCCCCAAAAAATACAAGTTACACATAAACTATCAGAACACACGAGGAGAGTCATCATCATCATCTCTGCCTTTTATTTCAAAAACAGCACTATAGTGGAAATTTATAGTATTTTCAGTTTATTTGAAAATACAGATGAGTTATGTATTTCAGCCACAGCGCTCATCTAACTCTACTGTCCCACTAAACAAATGATTTGTGATCGTTTCTCTGCTCACATTACAGGCAAGACCTACTTTCAGTCTCTTGAAGTTCACATGGTTGATGTTTCAGAACTTATACGCTCACTGCACTCCTTTGGTCTTCACTGTGATGAACAGATTACACACAGACACTAATTATCATGCAATCAGGTTTTTCGCCAAGTAGGTTTTCAAATCAATGTGGCGTTTGGTGCATAACAATAAACATAGAAGAGAAAAAAAAGATCAAAGCAAGTACTTGATTTAAAACACATAACTGAAAAATGTAGAAGTCATTGTGTTTTTACAGTTTTTGTTCCCATCAGCATCGCAACTCTTCTGAATGAAACTATTCTGGAAGAAAAAACACTTTATCATCGCTCATCTTTGTTGTCTCTACTGCAATTTATCTTGTAAGCTGTGGTGAGAGATTGAATCAGAAAGTTGATACACTCCATCATACTCAGTTGTGTCTTGTCACAGGAAGCCAAAGCGCTGCGTTTCTTGTACACCGCTATGGGGACAAGGTGAGATGCGTTTTTAGCACCCTTGCACCAAAACCCACAAGAGTTTCACAAACCCCTCGTATCATTGTTGTGTGCCCCATTTTTTTATTTTATTTAGCAAGTCAGTGTCTGTTTATTTATCTCACTGAGGGATTCACTGTCTGTCTGTCGAAGTGTGCCAACAGCAGGATGTGCAATATTAGCAATACACTTTGATGTCTTTTGATTAAAAGTACCATTTGGTCAGGAATCTCTCTTGTCTTTTTGAAAGCCTACACTACTTTCCATCTTCAGTTCTTGTTTAAGCAAACTTCACTACAATCAGTTCCTATACCAAGTCAGCAACTTATTCTCAGAGTACACTAAAACAAAAAACAAAAAAACCCTCCTCCCACCCACACACAGGTTTTTTTCCTTTGTGTGTGTCTAGAGCTCTGTCAGATGTGCAGACAGATAGGCAGCAGAGACAGGATGAGTGTGAGAAGAAGACCACCTCTCACATGATAAGATGGAAATGTGGTTGAAACGGTCGACTCTTGTGTTACTCACAGGTAAGACTCCTGAAAACAGACAATAACAAACATTAATGATGTAAAATGAGGCTGTTTAAATGAATAATGAACGCGTGCAGCGCTAATGTAAAATGACTTGATACAGGCTACGAGTGGTGGTAGAATCACTATTAGTAGTATTTTACTTAAGTAAAAGTAGTCAAACAACAGTGTATAGATACTTTGTTACAAGTGTCACGCATTTAGGATTTTACTTTAGTAAAAATAGTAATACCACAGTGCAAAAATACTCTGTTACAAGTCATGCATTTAAGATTGTTCTTAAGTAAAAGTAGTAATACCACAGTGTATAATACTTTGATACAAGTGTGATGAATTTATGATTTTACTTAACCAAAAATAGTAATATCACAGTGTAAAAATACACTATTAAAAGTCACGCATTTAAGATTTTACTTAAGTAAAAGTAGTTATACAACAGTGTAAAGATAGTTTGTTACAAGTAAAACTCACGCATCTGTCTGTCTGTCTGTCTGTGTGTGTGTGTGTGTGTCTGTCTGTCTATTTAATATCTTTCTTTCTTTCTATCTATCACAGCAGCCCTGGTGATATCAGATCAAGCTCTTGTGATTCTGAATGAAACACGAACAACAGTAAAAGTGCCTCTTGGCTCTTCTGTGACTTTCCAGTGCCGTTTGAAGATAGAGACACACGGCAGACTTCGGGTGATCTGGTTTTTGAACCCCTCTTCATTCGAATCGCACAATCTCTCCGAGGAGATCTTTTCCAAATCTGCAAAGAACTCCAGCTTGGTGTCGAACAAAACAATGCAGGACTACAAGGATGAAGGGCAAGACACCGAAGGGACTTGGCCGACATACATTTTATCAAACGCAACAGAACAGGACAGCGGATGGTACTTTTGCAGAGTCACAACAGATATTCCCATTTTAAAACATATTAACAGCAGTGGAACAGAAGTAGTTATTAGTAAGTATCACTTGGAACTGATAAGGCTATAACACTTTGCTCTACGTCCCCCTAATATTTATAAGCAGTATGCACACATTTAAATGAGCAACATTCTGAACAGTAATATAGCAAACAATTATTATTGAAATAAATATATAATGGAGTAATGTCTACATGAGCAGGGAATGAAGTCGCTTTCCCTCTGTGTGAGTGTTGCTATCCGAGCTTCTCCTTGTTTTGTTGGCATAGCGTGCTTTTAGCCTTTAGTTTTTGAAATTATAGTTGACATTATACATTTACATGAAATTTAACCTCTGCACTCTAACCCATCCCTAGCGTATTGGGAGCAGTGGGCTGTTGAGCAGCGCCCGGGGAGCGGTTAGGGGTTTAGGTTCTTGCTCAGGGATGCTTCAGCACAGGACAGGTAGAAGCCAAGGATCGAACTGCTGACCTTTTGGTTACCGGACGACCCTCCCTACCCAATCAGCCGCGGCCGCTCAAAAAGTGTGTATGTCAGTGAATGTGAACGTGCCCCTCTGGCTAGCTAACGTCCGAAAATGCATCATGTTACAGCTCTCACATGGCTGCTACAGCTGATAACATCATCCTGACCAACAACTTTTTGTCAGAAGCGTAGCTCCCAAACTCCGGTTCAATCTCGGGTAAACACGGTTAGCTCTGTCAGCACTTTCGGCATAGTTTGTACCTGTTAGCGTTGTTAGCACTGTTAGCTATTAGCTGCCGGCACACCGTCGACATGTTGAGAGTCCTGAGAGGCAATCAAAATGCTCCCGATCTCACACTATAATGTGCACGTGCGCAGCTATAAGGACTTTGTTAGCTAATGTACAGTATTTGTCAGCAATAACATCTCCAGTGAAAGCACATTTTATTTTATTACAACTGCGTTTTACTATATTATCTACATTATCTGTTTTTACACCATCCTCCACTTCTGATGGCCCACAGCAGGGGTTATACTTGTTGCTAAACAGATTATAGTGGTTTATAAACCATTTATATATGCTGCTTATAAATGCTAAATAGAGGTACATGAAGTGGAGTGTTGCTATAAAGCTTATTATAATGGAACGTTAAAGGATTCATGAAACATTCTGGCTTGCTTTGGCTTAATGAAAGTATTATTTTGTTTCCTCCGTGACAGTGAAGAGCAAGGAACATACAACGTATCCAGGTAAACAAGGTCTGTGTGCATGTGTGCATGTATGTTTGCGTGCGCATGTATGTCTGTGTACCTAGCTCTGATGAACAAAAGTGCACCGTGCGTTTTTAGGACCCAGCACAGTCGGAGTTTTTATTCTGGTGGTAGTAAAGGAGTTGAGTTTCCGGTGACTGTTGCCCTGAACTGACATCATCACAGCACAGTCATTTAGCAGACGCTTTTATCCAAAGCGACTTACAAATCAGATTCTATCACATTTCTACACCGTAGGCACAGCTACGGGAGCAATTTTGGGGTTAAGTGTCTTGCTCAAGGACACATCGACTAGCAGGGCCGGGGATCGTACTGCCGATCCTCTGATTGAAGGACAGTCCTGCTCTCCACTTAGCCACAGTCGCCCGTGGTGACTATTTCTAAATGTTCAACTTTAGTCTGTGAAGTCCTGCGCACACTGGCATTGTGTTGATCGCTTGACAAACACACGTGAACACTTATTAGAGCATAACATATAATCCTTATTCTTGTACATTGGCCCATGTGTAGCCTAGAGAAATTCAATTCAATAATGACTTGTTTAACAAACACTCTATTATTAAGGACTATTGTGTGCACGCACTGGCCTACTTATACACACTCTGATAAGAAACTGACATAGTCACATTTCAAGACAAAGCATTTTTCTCTCACAGCGACTGTGTCTCCCATGGACAACTTCACGCTCATCGACCAGTGGATGTGGATCACGTTGGGGGTTTCTATTGTCATCCTGATTGTCCTGCTGGTCATATGTGTCTTGCTGAGAAGAAGACGCCACGGAAGCAGAGGTACCGGTCTTCCTTTTTCAGTTGCAATGGTTTTAGATAATCATCTAGAGGTTTTCAAAATGGGAAGCGGGCCTTAACAGGGAGGGGATCCAAGCAGTTTCAGTGGAGGCTCAGTGAACGGACGTGTGGGTGGGGGGGGGCAATTAGTACATTAGTTATCAAAAGAAGGTCACATAGAATAGCCTACATGTTTGTGATTTGATGAGAAAACAGTTTTAGGGAATTGTCAAATTGCAATATTAGACTTTGTTGACTCAATTATTTGTTTATGGGGGTCAAATAACATAATCATGATCCAAAATGTATCCTGGAATTTAATGAAAGCAAGAAAACTAAGAGGAGATGAGGGGGCGCCTTATTCCCAGCCTTGTCTGAGAGGAGGCTCACACTCTCAGACGTTAAAAAACTCTGATCGAGACCTACTGTGGTAAACAGCCACAGATTGTAGATAAGCTCAGCACTGCGATGAAAAAGGGCATGAAACAAAACACTCTCACAAAAAAGCCTCAGTTCAAACATGCTCTGAATGAATATTGCTGGTTCACTTTTGCAAAAGGTTTGCGTTTAACAGAAGAAATGATGGGCTGTTTTGTGTCTCTGTGTCTAAGTGAGAGAACAGAAGAAAAAGAGGAAGCACTGCTCACAGAGCAGGTAGTTCTATCTGCCCAACTCGTGGCCAGACGATGCAAACTGAGTCAGCGAGTGGTTTGTGTGGTTTGATGCTCATTGTGTGCTACAATCTAAAACGCCAATGTAGGACAAATTAGGAAGCCTGTGTTCTGCTGGGTGCTTCAAGTAAAGATGAAGGAAGGACAAGGATCTCATTTTACAGGCAGAGTTCAGTGCACTGGGGGGAAAAGTGAGATTTGGTCGCAGCCGACGGACCCCTACTGAGAAAAATATCAGATATTTGCAGAAGCGACGTAAGCAAAGCCGAAAGATCCACCCACACCACACCACACCACCCACCACTGCTTTTCCAGTCACGGAGACAATTTTACTTGAGAATCATCACACATTCAATCACATAACGGTTTATTTTTTATTGAAGCCCTTACAGGCATCTTTTCCAAAACTAAGAGTGTAAAATGAAGAAACACTATCAGTTGTTTTTATGAGTACAATTTTCTAAATTCGATTTTTGTTATGAGCAATATTTGTGTGAATTCCTCACATCTTTTTTTCAAATTTTGTCCGAAGCTGAAACTAATGAATTGCATAACAGACGCAACTATTTTGATAATCAATTTATCGTTTGAGTGATGTCATCAAAGGACAAACTACAATCAGTATCTCTCTCTGTTTCGACATCGTTGTAAACTGAGTAACTTGTGGGCTGTTAGTTGGACAAAACAAGACATTGGACATTTTAATACTCATTTTATACTCTAAAAACTTAATTAATTAATTGATACACAGATTAATTCATGATGAAAGAATTAGTTGTGGCCCCAATTTTCTAACAACAGTCTATGCATCGGTTGTTGCATTAACAATGCAACAATTCATCACATTTAGCTTACAAGTGTAACTCGTATGCTGTCGTTCCTCAACCACATTTGCATCACTTTTATGTTTTTTAATTGTGGTTTTATGTTGGTGCATTTAATTCCGTTCAGACATCACAAAAAGTGACAGGCAACGGGCCGCTCACGCAGAGGGAAACAAGTGTAACAAAGCAGCACTACATGTAGTGGTCCGGCCACAGACGATGGAGCAGGTAGAAGTAGGTCAGAGGCTACATGCTACCCACATACCGGGGATGTTGTGTAATGACTCACTTCAGGACACGAGTACTTTAGTTTCTAGTTTACATAACCTGCTGAATTGAGACATTCATCTTTTTTTTGTGTATTTTACACTATAGTCACTGTGAGGTGCTTTAGTGTAAATAGGGGAACTGGAAAGGGTCAGTGGTGGTAGAAGTCAGATATTTTACTTAAGTGAAAGTAGGAATACCATAGTTGTACTCAACATTCTTTGGTAGGCTACTTTCTGTCATTTCCCTTTGTCACAAGTTGATTGAAGGGTTATTTGGTTCACCTGTTGAGGAAGGCTTGTGGACTGGCTGCTAGTTAAGTAACGAGAACAGCTTGGTGCGTTTCCCCCGTCTTTGCCAATCAGGATGTGGCAACCAGAGGTGTGAACATAGACCGTGCAGGCAGTGTGTTTGAACTTGGGCACGTGCTGTTGGGGTGCGCAAAGAGCAGGCCTTTTAACAATGAGGTGGAGCAGAGGCCGAGCGTTGGCAGTGATTCACTTCACGGATATGAATTCACAAATATAATATGAGGCAATATATCGCCTCAATGAGGCAAACCCTTCTCCATCATGTTTTTTTCTTCTTCTTTTTTTAAGTAAAATAGTCTGTAGCAATAATACAATTATATGTATAGTCTACATAAACTATAGAACCAATAATAAACTATAACAAAAACTGTTCAATTAAATTAATAATATATGATAATATAAATTAAATATTTTCTTTGGTGTTTTGGTCATATACAGATGTACAATGATGATTGCAATATGTAAGCTGATCTACAATGGCAAGTTTCTATTTGATCATGTGAAGAGACGGTACGATTGTGTGTGTGTGTGTGTGTGTGTGTGTGTGTGTGTGTGTGTGTGTGAGAGAGTGTGTTTGTGCTTAATAGCTTAATATGCATGCACCATTAGTCTGTCATAATGGCTCCCATCAGTAGTGGCGACGCCCTTTCTTTGTGGCTTGAGAGAAACTCTGATCTTTCGGCTCGTTTTCTTCGCTGTCATTTGATTTCTCTGATTGAAGGTGATTTTGAGCGTTCTGAGTTTGAGTGAATATTAAAAGAACACCTTTCCACTGAATCAGGGCAGACCCTAGAGCTAATTGTGCGAGAGTTGTGTTTGCCTAACGACAACCTGCCTAAAGCCTGCAGGCTTTATTTTACAATTTTGTGTATTGGTTTGTTTTCATTGAAACTGGCTTTATACACGATTTCTTAATCTAGAAAAGGGCAGTTTTTCATCATTATTAACATGATAACAACATTTGTTATTGTGAAAGCAATTGTGAGATTTGTTTATTCAAGTAAATATTTCCCTGTTATGTGGTTGGGAACTGGTTCTCAGGCTTCTTCCTGAAATCTGTGTACATTTTCTGATCGACAACTAGTGGAAAAAAACAAATAAGATACTGACTTAATCTTAACTGCATTTCGTTCCTGGGTCAGAGAACTTTCCTGCACAAAACAATCACACAATGGATTTACATTTATTTATCTACAAAGATTCATGATGCAGTTTGCAAAAGAAGTCTTGCATAGAAACCCTTTGTCTGAGAGCAACTACAGTAAATGTTGAACTGACACTTTTGGTTTTCAAACAATAATTTTAAAAATGTAGAATTTGTATACCGATCATCGTGAATGAAAAGCAATACCCTTATGATCAAACACAACTTGTGGCAAATGCAGTCACTGTTAAAATGTTCAAACAAGATAATAATGTGGCTATTTGTCATCTTAATTTGATATACCACCATTCAACCAAAAGCTGACTCTGATCTTTGACTTTTTAATAAAGAGTGTTAAGCCCAGTATTGACTCTGTAAACGTGTTTATTAACCCTAACAAGGCATTGTTCTCGCCTTAGATCCAGTAGCAGCAAAAAGCTTTGTTAATTATTAATAAGTGCATTGTTAACTGTTAATAATGCATAATAAAGAATATATTCACCTTAATAAAGCAACAAAAAAGATTTTGTGAAGATTCAACAATAAAATAATCAATAAATATGTTTATGATGATTTTATTAACATTTATTTACCCTTATTAACATGTAACAATGTTAATAAGCAGCATAAAATTGCCTTATTACTGTCAACTAATGCTTATTATAAAGATCTTAATATGAAGTGTTACCAGCATCTTTTCTGAGGGAGATTTGGTCGAGACAGCATCATTAAAAGTACAGAAAATAACAACTAAATGAGTCAAATAGACAAACAATACTAAAACAAATATTTTTGATTCTGTTCTGCCATTTAAATGTAGTAGTATAACATATTGGTTCATAAATGAATCAGCCTAACAGCTGAGATTCATCCTGCTTTTGCTTCTTAATGCAGAAGAAGATCCAGTCTACGCAAACACTCGTCCTGTGGCCAACAAGCAGCCTTCTCCTCGGCCGGGGATGGACCACCTGAAGGCGGTTTCTTCCTCTCAAAACCCCCGGAACCCGAGTCCAGGCAGGAAATACGACGAAGGCAAACTGAGATACAAATAATGAAGAAGGCATGGATCAACTCCTCCTCATCACATTTAGTCAAGGCCTATAGCTGTGTTCACTGCACTGAAAGTTTAATGAATTGTCTTTCTTCTTCTTCTTCTTCTTATTATTATTATTATATGTTTACATTATTATAATTACATGTTTATATTATTATCATAAACAAATGTTTTGCATTATTATTATTATAAGTTTTATATTGCACCCTATATGTTTTGTTTCAGGCGTTTCCAGCTTTTTGAATGTATTTCTTCTCATGTATTTCCTGTGAAATAGCCATGATGAGCCACTAGATGGCAGATGGTGGATGGTGTCAGTGGATGAAATCAAAATGTTTCTTTTTCTTTCTGTATTTTCACCCCTGATAATGTTTGAATATGTTGCCAACAGCAGATTTTGTATAGTAGATAAGCAAAAAGTAGCAAATTTGTACGTTTTTCTGGGGGAATCACGTAGTTGAGTGATTTTTGTTGTCAAATGTGTGCTTGTTGTTGGAGCTATATTGAGATTTTAAGATACTGGAAAAACTGTTTTTTGCTGCACAGTTTGTAATATCTTGAATGTTACATGTTATTGGTGTCCTGTCAGAAATATCACAATTTAATGTTGCATTTCAGCATAAAACAAATAAAACAAATAAGAGCAAAAGTCGTCTAAATCAAAGGAACATTAATATCATGTTGCGATTCCAACAGATTACCTGCAGTTTTTTGTTTTTTTTTAAGAAAAGGTACAATCAGTCACATGACCAGGCTCTGCCTACCGCTGAGAGCTGCCTGGTGTAATCGCTCCCTGCAGGAATTATATGTTGGAGTGAACGTTACAGGTGGAGCGGAGAGCGTCGAGCCGGATCCAGGACTAGAAAAACAGCAGCGGTCTCTACTGTCTCCGATGTGGATCCTTCACAGCCCCTGTACGGTGAGCCTGAAGCGGACTCACGAGCCGCTGTTGTGACTTATTCACTTGTTTGTGCGCAGGTTTGTTTTTTGTTGTTGTTGCTCCCACAGGCTTAATATGTTTTTTTCCACGGAGCCCGGGCTGGTTGTGGGAATTGGATTGGCAACCTGTGTGGTTGAGAGGATGCACACACTGTAACTTATCTGTCTTATCTAAGATTATAGGATAGATCTAATAATAGCAGGCGAAAGCTAGACTAAGCAGTAGTAGGATATGGGTTTAGAGTGCAAACACTTCACACCGCAGCGCAGACAGCGTGACGGTGAGGGGAAAACGCTCCAACTTGTTCTGTCGCTGGGAAAGTGTCAAAGCGACGGATATATGTGGTTAAATCCTGTGGGGACATTATTTGGAACCACAAGCCAAACAGTTTTAAAAACAAACGACAAACCAGTTAGTTTAAAATGCGCAAATATCTCGTAAATAATCCACAAAAGGAAACATGAAGAAATGGTGCCGGTTTACATTTTTTGCACAGCTAAATGTCAATACTGCTACATCAGTAATTCACTACCTAAATCTAAATGTGTTTGCATCTCTCTGACTGAATGTTATAGGGGGGGGGGGTCAACGTGGTATTTAAGGGTGTGCAGTTTTGTGGATGGTGAGAATGAGAGCACACGATACGCATGCGTCTGGCTGAGCGAGCAGAGGATATATACTAAGTGCTGTCAGTGCACTTATTACTCAGGGGATTGCCCAATCTTAGCTGTCATACTGCAGCTCAGTGGGGTCACGGGGTGTCAAGGCAGGGCCGCACACTGCAACACCACAAATAATACACTGTGACTCTGAGCTGGAAATGATTCATGTCTCCTTAGTGTTTTACTGTTAGTGCAGCACACCAGTGTTTGCAATGATCAGTCATCGGTGCATAAAAAGAAAGCTATTTTATTCGGTGTCGAGTTGAACTCACTGGATGTTCTCTGAACTGCTGCTTCATGTTGTTTTACATGTCAACAGTGAAGACACACAGCTCACGTGCCAACGTTTTCCTACAGGTAAAAAACACAGTCTGTTTAGTGGCAGCATCTCTGACACACATGTTAAATATAAACCAGTGAGTTACTGCTGATGAGACACACACACAAGTCATAAACTGGCTGATGAGCTCATGATCAGATGGACTCCCATGGTCAGTAAAGTGACTGTTAGAGATTTAATAGGCCTGTCACCATAACGGATCGACCGTTTTATGCCACTGATATAATATAATAGCAAAATAACGCAGGTATATCCTTTAAAAAAAGACAACAAACTATTCAGACATTGGAATTCAAATGCCAAAAAAGCTTTGTTAACAAAAAGCACAATGTCCAAATCTTATAATGGCAGTGAAAACCCTGCTGTTTACTCGGCATCATGTTGGCTAAAATGTTGGTGACATTCTTATGTTAACAAACAGGCATGTAAACACAAGGGACAATATCGAGGTCAGTTAAAATGATCGAGGTCCTGTTCATACATCGTACAATAAGTCAATTACGTTGGAAATGATCGAGGTAATCTTCATATCGTACGATAAATCAACACAGTAATTATAGTGACAGCCCTAGTTTGATCACATGATTCTGGAGAATGACAACAGGAAAAAGCAGTTTAGTTGTTGTGAGTGGCACATTGTAGTTTTGTTATAGAAATTTTTTTAGTATGTGGCGCTTCCATGATCGTCTTGCCATTCTTCTGAATACATAATTCATTGTGCTGACTGAAGCTAGAATGATTTCCCAATAATCAATGATTGGTTCGAGCAAGAAATAGCAAAAGTTTCTTTGTTCCAGGTTCTCCAATGTGAGGGTTTGCTGCTTTTCTGTGCTTCACATCATTGTAAAGTGAATATCGTTGTGTTTTGGACCGCTGCTCAGACAAAACGAGACATCTGAAGACATCACCTTGGACACTTGTGACTATTTTCTAACATTTTATAGATCAATCAATTAAGAAAATAATGGAAAACTGAACAAATATTGAAAGAGTTGGCCTGGTATTGACTCTGTGGAGTCACTAAATGAGTTCCTTGGCTTTGATTTTCAATCCAAACACCGCATTTTGTTTTCTTGGGTGTTCCCGTCTGTCAGTGAACTTGTCACACAACACAAGTCGAGCAGACAGAAATTTTCGAGTGTTCATATTTTCCTTTTGTCCTGCTGAAACTTGCCCGGGTGTGTTTCTCTGTGTGTGTGTGTGTATGTGTGTGTGTGTGTGTGTGCGTTCAAGCATGCACTCACACTCAACCAGACTTGTCTCATCCATGACAAAGTCAGTTGTCAGAGCAGAGGCAACTATCTTATTGAACAGGTTGTTGCATTTGTAATGTTGTTTGCTTAGTTATCCGTCAGGTTAATGATGCGTGCGGTACAACGTGAACAAGCACAGCATGTTTTTGAAGTATCGTTTTCAGCTAATTGCAACTCTCCTGCACATCAGAACAAAAGGTGGCGAACCACCGTCATTATGTCAAAAAGAACGGTTTGTTTCAGCCGTCTGAGTTTGCAAAAATATAACCCGTTGCTGAAATGGAGGGTGTGTGTTTTTCCAGTGAGTGTTTCACAACAGAGTCTGTGACACAAGGAGTGTCAAAGTTGAACAGCCTCCCACAACCGGTTTCCTGTTTAGGCCCCTGTGATGGAAGACTGTATCATGGTCGGCTCACCATACTACGTCACCATACTACGTCTGACTGGCTAGAAAACAGGCACCCTGGCAGTCAGCCAGCGACTCAACCAGCATCGAACCCGTAGACCAGTTAGTCAGCCAGTCGGGTAAATCAGTTACAGCCGGAGGAGGAGGCCTCGCCCAAACAGCACAAACAGCGTATAGGGCAGTCATACAAATGAAGCCGGGGCCCACGCAGTCACAGCTGTTTGACTGTTCACAAGGCTTTTTTGGATTTGTTATACTCAGGGTGATGAAGGCACCAGTGTGCCTGTCTGTGCACGCTTCACACTCTGCTGTTTGGAGTTTTTATTTTACTTTGTACGCTGCACCCAAGTCGTGGTGAGAATCCATCGTAGAGTACTGAAGATACGGTGGAGGCTCCCCTGAGCAGGCTATAAATATCCTCGCGCTTCAAGTGGTTTGAGTGCGTAGAGATACGACTGGAAGGCTTCTTCAGCGTATTGTAGGCCTACTGGTTCATGTGCAGCCTGTTTAACCCACAGTTGACGAGTGAACACAAAAAAAACACCAGTCGGCTGTGCTAACCTGTTTAAGGCGGGAGATTAACTTTCACATTGGGATGTAAAGAAACTATTTTAAGTCACACTCTCGCTGTTTGTTCTGTTTTTTTTAGGAGCTCATCTTCCCCGATGTCGACTGTGCCTTTTGTGGTTCATAGTGGTCTACGTTTTATGCAGATACTGTACTATTTTACTCATGAACAACGCCATTCATAGATATTCCACTTCTTCTCTAATGTGCGTGTGTCACAGGGGGATGTATTGGCCCCTGCAGCTTTTGCTGCCCGTACATGAATCAGCGTAAATAAAAGACACAACTGGATTTCACAACGGTCTTTCTCAAGGTACGCTTTGCCTCAGTGGAGAGCACACTCAGATGTTATCATAAACTTTGGTTAAACGTTATACACAATCAGCAGAATTCCACACGCCTTTAATAATGACTTGCTTGTACAAATAAAGGTGTGTGATTAATAAACAAAAGGGTCATAAACCGCTTTGTGACATGTCATCAAGTCTGCAGCTACTAAAGCTGCTGCACCATTAACAAATGGGTTTTGGCAGTGATGTGAGGCCTTCTTCTATCAGGTAAGGGGTCAAACAGTCCATGGGAGGGTCTTTCCTGATGAATTTTAAAGAACAAAGAAGTAGCAAAGGTGGAGGACACAGAGACATAAATAGTCATAATCTTACACCCAAAGTTACTTGTAGCCATGCATTATATTGATTATTGCTCATATGGAAATCTTGAAGCAGCAATAATCAATATTTTTTATGAACAACAGATCAAATAAAAAAATGTTTTGGTTTTCTGACCCACAAACAAAACCCAAAACTGCTCGCTAAGCCTTCCACCATATTGACAACATTGACCTTGATCATTTTTGTTGACCTCGATTTCGTCCGTTGTGTTTACATGCGTGTTTGTTTTCATGATAAAGAGTGTCACCAACATTTCAGCCAACACAATGCCAGAATAGTCAGGGTTTTGCCTCATTATAAGACTTGTTGTTAACAGAGCCCGAGAGTCCATTTTAATAATTGTATTTTGATTTTTTTTAATCTATGTTTCATTTATTTAGATGTTCACATAACAATTCCAATGTCGGAATATTCTTAAGAATTAAAAGTTCATCGCTCTTTGATGGAATGTACTTCGCAATTATTTCTGGGACAACATAACGTCCAAAAAAAGTAGTTATCACGACAGGCCAGCTGCTCGCAGTAACCTTAAGTCTACTTAAAGCCTCCTGACGAGCACCAAATAACAGACAGACAAAGTTAGCAACCAGCTGGTGAAGGAAGTGCAGCATTTAGCAGATAAAAAGCCACACTTGTTTCCCTGTGGAGTTGACCCGAACAGACCTAAAGTAGAGTAAATATTAGACTTTTGTTCATCAGGTGGCCAAACACTGACAAAGACTCCAGATGAATGCTGATGCTGTTCTGTGACCGCTGAATGTGTCAATAGGTCGATAAAATGTTCACCACAACACATTCACAGCATAACGCACCATGTCAACATGTCATATGACTCTGCTTACTGATTGGCTGCAGGTTTTCTCTGACCACACTTTGCCGCTAAAATTTAAACTATGCCCAACGTTTAGTTTAGCCGCCCGCTGCTTTACATAGACATTGCTTGGCAGGCTGCTCTGGTGTGTTTTTGGCGTAAGGCTGTGTTTAACATTTAAATGACTTGACGTTGATGTTGAGATTTTTTCAAAGTTAGAAATGTAAAGTAAAGAAAGGACTGAAAAAAATGTAATTTCATTTGAATTAAGTAACTTGACAGACCAAATTTAAGAGTCTTTTCTTTATAAGAAGAGCAGCTTTGTGCAACTGGTGAATGGTGAAGTTTTGTCTAAAAAAACCTCAGCTGTGCACATCCCCACCCCCCAAACACACACACACACACATACTCAGACACACACACACACCCTAGCCACACATGCACATGTCAGTGTGTGAGTGTGACCATAGATGAACAAAGAAACAGAGAACAGAGGGCCGACTGCTGCACGCTCTTCTATTGGTGCAGCCGTACCTGCCTGTCTGCACTATTTGGAAGCATCTGTCAAACTCTGTGGAAAAACAACCTGCAGTCATTTCATTCAGCTGTAGCTCACAACCTACACAGCCCCCCTCACAGCCTGAGGGGGAAAGACATGCGAGACATCGGCGCTCTGACAACAGATGAGCAGTCCTACACATGCAGCAGCTCGCCTCGCTGTGTCAAGTAACAACGAGGTGAGAGCACGGCAGGTTTTTTGCAAAACGCACATTCAAAAACCCGAGGTTGTTCACAGGCACAAGGGAGTCGACCGCCTGTCTGTCTCTCGAGGAAATTTTGGATGCTGTCATTTAAGCTTCTGTCAAACAGTCGAGGACTCTGGTGTGTGTCTCAAGGGACGCAACTCTGTGAAATCTGCTGTATTTTTACTCTCCCTCGCTCTGCGAGCTTAAAAAACCCAAACAACACTTGCAAAGCGGCTGTGTGGTGCGGCTGCTTTTTTTTTGTGGCATGCACCAAAAAAAAAAAGATAAGAGTAGTTGTTTTTTTTTACCTTGCGAGTCTGCTCTTAAAGTATGCTTTGTGTGTTATTCTGAGGGGAAAAAAGAAGTGCCTTGATGAATTTTGAATGAGGCCGCGCCGCTCAGTTTGTCAAAACAGACAGAAAATTCGTCAAAGAAGTGGAAGGTCTCATACAGTGTGAATCCCAGAGTAGGGATGGAGCTTTGTGGAGCTGTGTATTATTGTGATCTGCATGCATGCCCAAACCTGAACTGATCCCCCCCCCCCTCTGCCGCGTGGACCCTGCTGAGCCCAGAGGAAGCAGGTTTATCAGGGAGGAGGACAGGAAGAGCCAGAGTGGAGGAGGAAGAGAGAGTGGGGGGTCGGTGGGGCAGCATGGCAGAATGTCACTTGACACCAGTTTCCTCTGTGAGCTTTACACCTATGACTTCTCATTGTTGTGACTGTAAGTGGTGCTGCACTCCTCTGATGTAACAACAAGGTGGCATTTGTCCCTGTTTTGCCTTTTTTGACAAATATACTTCCGACGACAATTTCTATCTGAAGGCCTCTGATAACAAATTTGGGGGAACTTGGACATTTGAAATGTATATTTACCGAGCAGGGAGAGTCAAAATAGAGATACTTTTGAGTTTGAGAATTGTAGGATCCAGTGTTTTTGGCCTGATACTCTGCACCGAATTCAGGATATCTTGGCTGATTTTGACCGTTCTGGGTTTAATCTGTCTCTCATGAGTAGGGTTGTAACGGTATACTAGTATCAGGGTGTACCGCGGTATTAAAATGAAGGTTCATCATACCGTGTACATTTGCTTATCTGTGGTATTTGTGTGTGTGTGAGAGTTAAAGGTACAGACATGAGTAATCCGGCTGCTACTGTATATGGTAATTGTTAATAATAATAATAATTTTAAAAGCTCACAGCTGATGTTTTTCACGTGTTTAGTGCTGCTAACGTGTAAGCTAACATGCTTTAGTTATTTAACATATAATAGTTATATGCAATTTAAAAAAGAATTCAGCTTTATTATTATTTTTTTATTATTCTGTTCTCATTCCTTTAAGGGTCATTGTATAAATATTGTATTGTGTGTCTGTATATATATATATATATGTGTATATATATATATATATATATTTTTGTTTCACAGGTAGGAAAAGATGATTGGATTTTGATGTAGGAATACAAAGAAATAGATTTTTTATATTTACTTTGCATAAATTGTTAAATAGGTGCACAGTATCACTGGGGATTTTTCATTTCATCTCAACTTTAAGAAGCAGGATTTTCTCGCAGTTCTCTAGTGAACGGTCTGAAAGATCTGATGTCTATGTTTCTTTCATTCCTGCTACCGATCCATTTACTGCATATATTTTCTTTTTGATAAATATATTAAATAAATAACTGCTGGTAGACACAATCACATTCACACTGCGGTTATTGTCTTTATAATAATCATCCACGAATGATGAAGTGTGCAACAGAAAAAGGGGATTTATTAAGACTTAAAAGCCTGGAATTATCTTCAGTCTTAGCATTAAACTCAGTCTTTCCATGTCACTGATCTTTTTAATAATGTAGATGTTTTCATATCTCTCCTAGAGATGGGCACCATAAAGATGATCTCCTCCAGCATCCCTCACCAGTAGCTGGGCAGCATGGCTCCTGTTCCTCCTTCCAGAGAGGACACCAGTAGCTCATTAGCGCTGCGCTGGAGGCTAACACCGACATAGAGCTCCTCACCACGCAGGACGCTGACTGAGCCGCACCCCACGGGCCTGGTTAAACACACGTATGAGCTGTATCACAAGGACGACTTGTGCCGGAGCAGCAGCAACGTCTGACTGAGACACTAAACCATGTTCTGTCCCTGATTGGGTGCTTTGGCGGCAGAGCTGGACCGTGCAGCTCTTCCACATTTAGTCAAACCCGGACTTTGAGCCATGTTTCTTCTCTGGGCCCTGAGCATCGTCTGTGGATTGATGCTCCAGGTTTCATACAGTGCACTCAACACTCATTATTGTGTCCCACGAAAGACCGTCCCCTACCAGAGTAAGTCCTCAGTGCTTCCTCACTAATATGTCATGGGATATTCCTTCTGTTTCTGGAAGATTTACTTCTCTGTTTGACCAGTAAATAGAATTCATCACAGCTTCATGATGTATGTGATTATTTGAACCGAGCGAATAAGCAGTGTAACTTTAACTTCTTCGTTTTTCTGCTTGGCTTGGACAAGTTTGTACAATTTCAATGAATTTGCATTTTATTTTTTGCTGTGGGAGCGTTTTCCCAACTGCACAGAGTCACAACAGCTAAAACGTAGATAAGCAATGCAGATGCTCTACTTTTTTTTAGACGAGCTGAAGTTGTTCAAAGAAGAGGGGATCTTCAACTACTCCACTATGTTGATGAGAGATGACCTGGGTGTGCTGCTGCTGGGGGCCCGAGAGGCCGTATACGCTCTGGACATCAACGACGTCTCCGTCAGAAAGGCTGCGGTAAGAACACGTGAAGGGATCCATCCAAAAAGAGATGAACATTTTTTAACAAAATGTCTGTTCTGATCAGCTGTGTTGTGTTTGAAGCAGAACACTTTTATATTAACATTCAAATTGTCTTTTGGCAGATTAAATAGCTCTCAATAAACAACAGATTAAAAATGGAAGATTTATTGAACATTTATGATGTTTTATTGAAGTGGTCAAAGGCATTTCATCAAATAATCAGTAAGCCACTCAAGGCCGGATTTGTCTTTCCTTATCATGAGTTATATCAGTGGTTCCTAAATGTTTTAGTTCATAATATAATATAATCCTTTAAAGGAGACAAATCATGCTCATATCCAGGTTCATACTTGTGCTTTGGGGTTTCTGCTAGAACACATTTACATGCTTTAATGTTCAGCAAACACACTATTTTTCTCAAATTATGTGTCTGAATACACCTGTATTCACCCTCTGTCGGAAACGCTCCATTTTAGCGCCTGTCTCTTTTAGGCTCCCTCTCAAAAAAGCCCAGTCTGCTCTGGTTGGCATTTGAGAAAAATACAGCGCACCTTTGCAAAGGCAGTTCTCAAACTCTGGCCGGAGATACTCAGATGGGGGTCGGTATATTATAATGAGCCTGCATGTGACATAGCAAAATCTAATTTTGGCTTTTTGAATCACATGATTTCTGATCTTGGCAGCCCACAAAAAAATGACTCGGCCGTCTCAGTTCACAATTTAAAGGTCGGTATGCACTCCAGATTCCCAAATGTATGTGCACAAGCACTGAAAGAAGTGAGTTTTTCATGATATGTCCCCTTTAAAATGAAGTAATGTCTATTTGTGACACTACATTAGAGGTAATGGTGGTGGTGTAGATGTAAATTATGAGTTTAAGATTTCTCCCTCAGCATGTCTGAAGGATTTTTGGAGCCTCACAAAGCGAAAGTATCCCGTTTATCTTGGCGCGAGAACATTTCAGTAACATTTGATGATCAGTTCATGCCTCCAGTAAGTGTATTCTTTGTGTATCTTTCTCTGCCCTCTTTCACTATTTTAAGAGACTGTACCTTGGCTCACCGAAACACGCCAGATTGCGTAATGAACTGCTCTCAAATCAGCTGCCAGTTCAACACTGTTTTCTATTTGGCCCGTGCACATTTGCTTGAGGGATTTGAATGAATAATGGTCTTGTTGGACTCCACACGGTGGTCTGTGGGTTCATAATTGTAGTTGCACAGCTAACAGTCACAACGGAAGAGGGACTGGTGTCCCAGCCTGCAGACAAGCAGTGAAATGTGTGAGAGCAAACGGGTCATAGCTCCACTGCCAACGGGCTTCGAGTTGCGACACCGTTCCTACGTGCTTTGACAAGAACACCTGTCCCCTCTGTTGATGCAGGTGTATTGGCGAGTCACCGAGGAGAAACAGAGGGAGTGCACCTACAAAGGAAAACATGCTGAGGTTTGTGAAACGTCTTTCAAAACAGAGCTCGCATACGCTAACTTTTTACTTCTGGGGTAAGGACACAGCCTTAAAGGATGGCTGCTGAGTGAAAGCAGTTCACCCCCATATGAAGTTTATCTCTGTGCATCTGTAAATCATTTATATGAGAGTGTTTTTGTTTTTTTTTCCTTTTCAAGTCTACACAGAGCTCTCTTTGAAGCTCTTTGCTTCCAGCTCTGTACCTAATGTCCAAATAAAGGCACAAGAGGGAAATGCATGTACACAGCCTTGACCTTCTGGTCACCAGCTCAACCCCAGGCAGCCTGTGTGTGTGTGTGTGGCATGTTTGTGTTTTTTTGCGGCTGAACTAACAGAGCTCCGACCTTGGCATTCCCTCTGCTGGATCTTGTTGCAGGTGGAATGCCGTAACTACATTCGAATCCTGCACAGAGTGAACGACACGACTATGTATGTGTGCGGCACAAATGCTTTCAGCCCCATCTGTGATTATATGGTAAGTAAACTTTAGTAAGTAGAGATTCAATGGGGAGTTAGTTTAGATGTGGTTTCTGTTGACAAGGACCTCTGTTTATTATGAGGGGGTCATGGTTTGAGTCATTCCAATTATCTGCAAGCCCTTTTCCTTTTATTTTGATTGTAAACCCGTCATGGGCTTCAGTGCTCCTGACTTAAAGGGATAGCGTGGATGTTTTGAAGTGGGGTTGTATGAGGTACTTATCCATAGTCAGTGCACTACCTACAGTAGATGGCGGTCGGCACGGCCCGAGTTTGAAGAAACAAACAGGAGTACCAGCATGGGAGCAAAGTAATGTACTGCTGTGGACGTAGCCAACAGATAAACGTATATCGATATCAGTTTAAATGTACGCTATATTTAGAATATTTTCACTGCTTTACCTCGCCGTCAGACAGCCGAGGAACTGAAGCTGTTGTCTATACTCTCTTCAAATCCACAAAACTCCATTGACAAAAACAGTAATTTTACCTCTCAGAGGAATGAGCCTCTTAAAGGTATCACCAAGGAGAATGAAATGGTTCCTATGTGCAGAACCACAACAACAGCTAACTTTTACATGTATATATATATATATATTATATCTTCATCATGTTTTATCTTTTGGAGAATGGTGAGTAATAATGTTAATACACGCAGGTTGTAGTTAATGGGCTAATAGACTCAGTACTGTTTGCCAGTGCTGTGTCTGAATAAAACTGGCACCCTTTTCTCTCTCTTAACAAGTTTTTCTGTCCTCTCTCCCCCCTTCGTTTCCGACAGACGTTTGTTAATGGACAGCTGAGGTTGGAGGGAAAGCAGGAGGAGGGGAAGGGGAAGTGTCCTTTTGATCCCTTCCAGAGATACTCCTCCCTCATGGTCGGTGAGTGTCTGAGTCGGGTTTGCTGCCAACGGGAACAAAGCACAGAAAATTGCTGAGCGTTCAAAGTGCACCAACAGAAAATATTGCCGTGTGATAACTGTGTGCAGAATTTTACAAGACACACAAGACCTGAGCGCCAAATGTATTGGCACATGTTACAAATGGCACCCTCATAGCGCTAGCTGCTCACTCAACGTATGCACTTGTTAGTCAGACAAAGACGGTTGGATCAGTCCATTAGCCGGCATATAAATGAGATATTGGTCCCCCTTTAATATGAATAATGTATTTCCAGGAATTTTTCTCCTCACCTCTTCTTCCTGTCCGACAGGAAATGACCTGTATTCTGCTACATCCATCAACTTCTTGGGCTCTGAGCCGGTGGTTCTGCGCAGCTCCGACTTGGCTCTTCGCACAGAGTTTAAGAGCTCCTGGCTCAGTGGTGAGTTCCTCCCCTGCAAAAAAAAAAAAGAAAACTGTCCAGTTAAAGCTTTATATAATGGTGTGCAAAATTAAGAGGGAATCTACTGCAGCAACACTATTTATGCATGAGACAGTATTTTTTAGATATCTAGACTTTTCTGCACCTGTCCTAAATGTTAATTGCCTTTTTTTTAAACTTGATTTCAGAGCCAAACTTTGTCTACATGGAATTTGTGGGTGAGAGTTTTGATAGTCCTGATGGTGATGATGATAAGGTGTACATGTTCTTCAGCGAGAATGCCATGGAGTACGACTTCTACAGCAAAGTTGCAGTGTCTCGAGTGGCCCGTGTCTGCAAGGTATGATTACATATATACTGTATAAAAGCTTTTTCAGAGACGTGAAGAGAGATTAGGTTTAATAACATCCCTGTTTGAGAATGTGCAGTGATGTGTTTGGCCTCACGCTCTTTGTCTGACACACTGGTCTGGTTGTTGTGTTTAAGAGGAGTATCTGTCTCTGTGTTTAGGGGGATATGGGCGGCCAGCGGACACTGCAGAGGAAATGGACGACGTTCCTGAAAGCTCGTCTGGATTGTTCCCTCCCTGAACCCAGCCTGCCCCCCATTGTCCAGGATGTCTTCCTGCTGAAGGACGAGGACTGGAGGGAGAGCGTCTTCTACGCCGTCTTCACTCCGCAGTCGTACGTGCTTAAATTCAAATCCTGTAGTTTTATGTCTTAGGATGGGTGTCGAGCTCTGTCAAGGTAGGAGTCAATGTGGAAGATTTAAAAAGGGTGTCTATATTTACAAAATGACTGGTCAAAAACAAAACAAAAACTTTAAAGAATATTGTCCTTTTGATTCATTCATTATGTCAACATACGCCACTTAGCAGTTAATATATATCATATATTTTTTTTTCCATTAGCATTTGAATTTTGTCCTACATTAGTTTTTTACTGATGGATAGTCACAAAATATGTATATAAAAAATTAAATAGATAAATATATATATCAATAAATATATATATATATATATATATATATATATATATATATATGAACTGTATATATAAAGGCTAAAAACACAATAACATCCAGTCTAAATAAACAGCAGGCACAAATAAAAAAGAAATGAACAGATAACATTTAAAAGATATTCTCCAGTCACTCAACTGTACAGTATTTAGCAGTTTGCTTGACTAAATGCGTTTGGTTTGGTGTTTCCAGGAGCTTGTCCCAGGTTTCTGCAGTATGTGCATTTAGAGTGTCTGACATTCGAAACATTTTCAACGAGGGCAAGTTTAAGACACCTGTCGCTGTGGAGACGTCCCACGTGAAGTGGGTGATGTACACCGGAGAAGTGCCAGTCCCCAGACCAGGAGCGGTGAGTCTACAGACTTTGTTGCAGCCAGAAGTGATTCTGGATATCAAAGCGTTCTGAGTGTTTCATATGAAAAATAACCCACACAATTCTGAACTGAGGTTTTGCAATTTCAGTGCATCAATAACGTGGCACGTAACATGGGGATGCATCGCTCTCTGGACCTTCCTGACAAAACCCTCCAGTTCATCAGGGACCGCCCCCTCATGGACGATGCTGTTCACCCGCTGACAGGAGGCCCGCTGCTGGTCAAGAGGGGAGCTTTGCTGACTCGGATTGTAGTGGACAGCGTGTTGGCACTGGACGGACAGAGATATGCAGTCATGTTCATTGGCACTGGTAAACTAAACTATGGGATATCTCTTAAAAAATTAGGTTTTACAAAGATGAAAGTAGACCTGAACTGATTTTGGGGCTATTAGTTTTCTGTATGAATATTCTGGTTAGTTAAACTTAAAAGCCCTTGAAATTCTTGGTTTTAAGTATTTCTCCATAATGTAAAATGTTCAGTCAAATAAAAAAAAAAGTAGTTTTATATTAAAGGTGAATACTTCACCCCCAAAATGACCATTTGTATATCAATTTCTCACCCAGTGTTACCTTGAAGTCATGATGACAACTTTTTCATAATTTTCGCATACCTCACTCGGTGTGAAGGCATGCGAGAAAAACAAAGTGTGCTTCAAGAATATAAGATAACAGACGGGGAGTAATTGATATACAAATGGTCATTTTGTGGGTGAAGTATGTCTTATACTGTCAAACAAAGAATTGACTTTAAAATCCTGCTGCTGGTTTATAAAGCACTGAATGGTTTAGGGCCAAAATACATCTCTGATCTGCTGCTACCTTATGAACCATCCCGACCCCTTAGGTCGTCTGGGACCGGTCTACTTTCTGTTCCCAGAGTCAGAACTAAACATGGAGAAGCAGTGTTCAGTTTTTCTGCTCCACATATCTGGAACAAAGTCCCAGAAAGTTGCAGGTCTGCTGAGACCCTCAGCTCCTTTAAATCAAGACTGAAGATTTTTCTGTTTGCTGCTGCCTTTAATTGAACCAGATTCAATTAATATATTAATCAATTTCCTGCATTTCTGCATTTTACTATGCTTTTAATGGTTTTATGTGAAGCACTTTGAATTACCTTGTTGTTGAAATGTGCTACACAAATAAACTTGACTTGCCTTGCCTTGCCTTATACAGTTTAACACTCAAAGACTCTCATCTGTTTCACTATGACTGTGTGGTTTGTTCCAATTTGATTGGCCTACAATCACTACAACTGTTTTTGTTTATTCAAATGTTGCGAAACTCTGTCTGATTGGTGCACAGTAAGTATGTGACATCATCTTTCTCCAACTTCAAACCAGGCACAAAAGCAAAGGCAAAAACACCAAATACAGAAGATGTTTGTGTTTCCACGTAGGAATCTATTGGTGATAGTCAGAATCAAACACCTTCAGAATCAAAAGCCATCAGTACCTCTTAAGACACACATTCTGTATAAGTAGTGAGAGTTACTACTATGTGCTTATTATATGGGTATTAGATGGCCATTTCTTTTTGTGTCCTGATAGAAAACGGTTACATTCAGAAGGCTGTCAACTACGCAGGAGAGATGTTCATCATTGAGGAAGTTCAGCTGTATGAGAGCCCCGTGCCTATTAGCATCCTGCGCCTCTCGTCCAGCAAGGTAACTCCTACTAAGTTTAACACACTGTGGCAAATATGGTTCGTTAGCTCACCGTCATCATAGTTTATAATCATTTACTGGTGTTGGACAATAAGCTTCAGTCAGACTTTATATCTTAATTTAAATATCCTGTCACTCAATTGCTTCTAACAGGCAGTAGAGAGGCTTCAGTTGAAATGAAGATGAAATGCTTTTGGGTTAATTTGTGTGTGTGTGTGTGTGTGTGTGTGTGTGTGTGTGTGTGTGTGTGTGCATCTGCCAATAGGGCCAACTGTATGCAGGTTCAGCGTTTGGTGTTATCCAGATGCCGGTCAGTAACTGCAGCCGCTATGACTCCTGTGTGGACTGCATCCTGGCCAGGGATCCTTACTGTGTCTGGGACTTCACCACCCAGCAGTGCTCCTCAGTCCACAGCTCGTCATCCTCCTCAAGCACTGCAATACAGAGTCTGAAGGAGGGAGACGTCACGCAATGTCCCCAGCCAGGTACGTGGACTTGTTTTGCATGCATTGCGGGCAATACTTTTCGTATGAATCTTATCCATCAGCATGCGGTGAGACCAACTTAATGTGTGTGTATTTATAGATCCAGTCGCAGCTGTGGACTTTACCCTCGTTCCAGAGAACAACATCCAGCTGCCTTGCCAGCTCCACTCCAATTTGGCACAGGTCCTGTGGCGATTCTCTGACCAAACACTTCACTCCGGCAACAAATACTACATCTACAGCGGAGGCCTCCTCATCCTGGGCGCCTCGGAGTCGGACACCGGCCTTTACACGTGTGACTCGGTGGAGCTGATCAACGGGAGGGCGTACAACCGGACTGTGGCGGTTTATCGATTACAGCTCGGCTCCGGCGCAGGAGCGGCAGGCGGCACGACTCATGGCAACGAGGTGACAAATAACTCAAACTCTACTCACAGTCTGAACCCAGCCGCACCGGGGCCGGCGCCAAACCCGGACACCGAGGACCCGCTGTCCCCCGAGAACCAAAGCGACACGCACAGGGTGACCCGTTTGGAGGTGGCCGTGGCTCTGCTGTCGCTGCTTTGTCTCTCCCTGATGGCCGTCATATTCTGGATCTGGAGTCAGGGACGTTCAAAGGAGTGCTTCAAATTTGCAAAGCGCACCGGTGAAAGCGAGGGGCAGAGGCAGTCGGCGGAATACACGCACATCCAGAACAGGACTTCAGAGATAAAGCTCCTGGGACCCGAGCCTGGAAGACCTTGCAGTGCCAACAATAATCACTCTGCTGTTGACTTCAAAGGGAACAGGGAGCACCACTTCACACCCATGGCCAACATTTCAAGTCTGGACGGTCTGGGATATATAAATGATGAGTCAGAGATTTGACTCTGCTGAGCTATAGAACTCAATCAAAGGCCGACAACAGTGCACCAATTATCTCCCTATAGGTGTGCTACTGTGGAGAAAAAGTTTTCGAATTATAAATTCTTTTGATTGGTGTCCTGTTCCTCTTTGCCAATTTCCTCCACTGTCTATCATTTCTGTACGCGGACGAGGCAGCTCACGTTCACTGTAAAGACTTCTCTGGTGGAACTTTCACTCCAGGAAACAGTTGAAAAGACATTTTTTTTTGTATATATATTGTTTTGTATAATGTTAAATTGTGAATACACACTGTGTAATATATTGAGTACAGGCAAGAGCGTTTTTATTTTCAACTATTATTTATTTGTCGCAATGACGTTTTTCTTTCAGCAATCATAATATGTGTGATCTAAGTCTTAGGTCTCTTAAATAGAGTCAGCAACAATGAACAAGTAGCAAACACTGACCTCTTGTTTCCAGGCAGATTTCATTTCATAAACTGTTTATTCAGTCAGAGAGCATACTGTCCAGTCTGTGGTTGTGTTAATGATTGATCAATAGCTTGTACTTCTTATTTCCTGGGTAGCAGTAAAAAAGCAATAGACTACAGACTTACTGCTGTGATTAAAGGCACAGTGTGTAAGATTTGGTGGCATCTAGTGTGGCAGACAGGCAGCAAGCAACCTCTGGATCTGAAAAATGCATTGAACTTGCATTCTTTCTAGTGGCCATCAGGGGGCGATTGTAAAGAAGTCTATGAGAAAATGACTCTTATTTAATGTATCACATCAGTAAACACTATAAATATGAGTTTATCGTCTCAATCTCTAGTTTCAAGTCTTCTTCAGTACAGCATGATGTTCAGTTAGTAAATTATGGTCCATTTAGAATAAAATGGACCATAAAGCAGGGTATGCTTTATGGCAACCTTGTGATTGACAGGTCACTGCCGTTACCAGAGCCGTACACGGCGTCTCCTCGTCACTCCTTTGGAGTCCAAATATGGTCACTTCTGTTCGCTGGTTGCAAAAAAAACAATATCGCGACAGCCAAAATGCCGAACTCGAGGATTCCAAACGTCAGTCCACAAATCAATGGGTGACATCACAAAGAATGTCCTCTTCTTATATACAGTCTCTGGTTGCAGATTGCAACCAACTGAATACCGGTCTGCTCACTCCATTTCCACGACTGTAGTAATGTGAGCCGCCGAGTGCAAAGTAACGCCGTTCACCTGGCTCAGAGGCCTTAACATAATAATAATATTATATTCCATTTCTGCTAATAGAGCCCCCTAAATGCTACGCACTGTGCCTATAGGTGATTTAAAGTGAACTTCATAACTCTGTCTTCCATAACAAACACATACGATTATTTCACTGCAGTAAATGTTGTGTCATCATTGAGAGTGAACTAGCGTATCATTGGGAAGCAGAAGTGTGGGCTTCAGTGAATCAGTGCATCTGAGACAAAGCACGGACAAGAATTTTGTTGGTTTTTTGTGTACAATTTTTGGGGAAATGCCGCCCTTTTTAATAATAATAAACTTCATTGGGAGTTTCATGTGTGTCTAGCTATCAGTAGTGATTACCTTCTCTCTCAGTTCAACCGCTTGTTGTCTTGATGTTTTCCAACAGATACTCTTGTGGGTTGTGTGGCGGGATGATAACAACACAAATACGCCGACTCCACTGTTACCTCAGACCTGTTTGTTTTTGTCGAAAAAAAGTCTTCGACCAAACCAAATTACAGGAATGTAGCTCAGTATCTGCTCTGTGTTTTTCACACCGTCATTAACAACAGTGCTCAGAGCCGCCTTATACTTCATCTCAAGCATGTACTGTAGATATAAGAAAGGGTCGAAGTGAGCCTCTGCTCAATTATTCAGCATAAAGACGTCGTCATGAACAGAATTAATTCAATTATATTGATCTCACAAGGCAATACATTCATATATTTCCAATGCAGTTGCTTAGCATGGGAACATGTATAATGCAACTACCGTTTCAGTTTCTTTATTCTAAAAAAAGCCAGACAGCTTCTACTGAGTTGTTCATAAATTTCAGAAATCACTGTCTTTTATTATTTTTTTAGCTGCCCTCTCTCCTGTTCATCAGCCAGACTTTCACTCCCAGGATTTTAATGAGCTCCTACTTTTAGTTCAGGCTGTCGTGTCATCACGCCATGATGCTCGCAGGCTTCTTTTTATCCCACTAGCAGTTTCTTTGAACATTCCTTACTTCTATTTCTGAATAAATCAATCCGACGGCAGTATTTCTTTGCCAGTGTAAAGATTTTACACTGAGAACACAGCAAAAAGTGGGCACCAAAAGGCACAACCGGACTCGTGGCCCAGAGTAACTGCATCTTTGAAGCCTGTATTTTGTATCTGTTTGTTGTAAAAGAGCTTTAAAAGCTGAAGGATGATAGAGTTGTCTAATGCCACAGAGAGACATCTTTTTATAGTCTTTAAATTGACATGAAAACATAAACAAGTCAATAATAATACTTTCTCATATAACAGCAATAATACTGCATACAAAGATTGTGAAAAGTATATCTGACCTTTAAAGGGGAACTATGCCCATTTTCAAAATTCATACGTGTTTTTCCTATATTCTAAAAAATATTAGTAATTGATGAACTTTTCCCAAATCCAAAAACCAGAGTTATAAAACTCAAATTTGAGATGTCATCGAGAGTAAAGTGTCATGGAGTCGCTCCATAAACCAAATAAACAAACAGTAGCATCTATCTTTTCGGGCGCACTGAACTATAATTATGTCACTTCCTGAGAGCCTCCTTTCCGACCTCGTGTGATCAAACTATTTGTGAGAATCAAAAAGTCTGAACTAATTAAAAAATATATTACGCTTAGAAAAGTGGAATCTTGTACACTGAAGCGTCACTGATGTGACGGAGCTGCCCGCCATAGTCTGTTATGAACATTTATTGTCACTACAGCATTGCATTATGGGATATTTATGTCGGCATAGCGCCTAGTGTTTCTGGCTTCGAGGGAAAGAGTAGCTCATGTTCACAAATACTGACTGGACTTTAAGCCATTGAACGTACTGGAACTCTTTATGGAGAAGGTGTTCCCCTTTAACACTTGACTGTAATGTGAAACTAGATGTGCTCAAGCTACAAAACCCTTGAGTGGATAATATACAACAGTGTTTGAGTAATAAATAGTCAAACTCAGACAATATGCGAATAAGAATATTTATTGAAATAGTGCAATATTTACAGGTCACTTTAACATATCCATTTTCAAAATACTAATCTTGGCCGTTG
This sequence comes from Anarrhichthys ocellatus, assembly GCF_004355925.1. NCBI lineage: Eukaryota > Metazoa > Chordata > Actinopteri > Perciformes > Anarhichadidae > Anarrhichthys > Anarrhichthys ocellatus. Next base: position 1,049,133 of record NW_022280072.1, read on the forward strand.
GCCACGAAGGACACTTTCGTATCAAGAAAAGAAAAACAAGTCAAACGATGAGGCTGCAGGCACCTTTTACTTCCAGTTAGTCCGTAAACTACTTTTTGTGTCATTGAGCCAAAATAAAAGTAGCTCAACTTCTTGATTATCTTCATACAAAGCCACAGTCACTGGGTTTAATCTTTACCGATGTTTGTTAGAATGACAGTGAATCAGCCCAGAAGTACCAGACTGTATTTAAACACACTGTGACTACAATTACATGCAAGATTTAATTTCACCGCTTTCCAGTCCATTTGTATATCGGTTACATGAGGTCACTTCATTGAAAATAAGAGAATCCTGTTCAGTCCAACTCCTATGATCGGCTGCATGCAACAACCATGCTGCAGTCACCCAGACACAGAAATTCAGTCCATGTGAGGAAAGTGAAAGTGACCGGAACCTTGGTAATAGCAGATAAGGTTCTGTCACTGCAGGGCGCTAAACCACTAAAAGCAAACAGTGCAGCTTTGGAAATGCACAAACTGAGAACACAACATCTACTTTTGGGTGCGACCTTTTTTTTTTTTTTTTTTTTACAGCATCAAAATAATGGAAAAAATGTGTTTTGGCAAATTAGTGCTCCGTGAGAAATCACAGGGGAGGATTACGCACCAACAACAGCTTTTGAAATGTTTCTAATCGTTGCTTCACTGAAGCACAAGTCCAGTTCAGCAACAACAACAACTAAAGGCAGCGCTTGTTAAGGTGAAAGTCAAGCAAGATATTTTTAACATACAAAATCATCTGCACGCAATATTAAGGCGCATTTCAAGATATCACAGCCAAAGCAGGCGAGCATGGAGAATTCAAGCACAGCGTATCAAAAATAAACTGAACTCCTGACAGAATAGTACACAGAAAATAACTAAGAATACAAATCGTGCAGTTCTCAGACGTGCTCTTGTTACAAAAGGGAAAGAAAAGAAAAAAACTCCGTTGTTTGGCACACTATGATTCCTATCATGCAGATTTGGCATTTCATAAAACTATCATAAAGATCCATAAGGCACACATCTTTCTTATACCGCTATCCTTAACAGTTTGCACTATTTTTGATATTCCAATTGCATAATTGCAAGACTTTTGAGCATAAAAGTGTCTCTCATTCATTTAAATAAACTAGATGTAAACAAAAGTGGAAATGGAATGGCATCATTAGAAGATATGACAAAACTATTTGATAAAACATTATTTTAAAGCAATCTTATCTTCTCATTCAAAAATAATAATAATATATATACCCATGCATTTTGTCAGGTACGGGTAAGATGATATGGTGCTGAGTTGCGTTGCTGTGCAGAGGCGACCGGCTGTCTGTCTCCACCTAGATGCAACTCTCAGCTATCACCAGTGACTGTTGTCGGGATAGCTGGGCACCGCGGCCGGGTACTGGGGCAAGCTGGGGCCTTGGGCCGACTGAGCCACAGCGTTGAACCCCGCTTGTCTCACCGGTGCGCTCTTCCACAACCCGGTGCTCCACTCTTCCTGAGCGTGCTTCATGCTGCCACCGCCGCCGCGGTACATTCTGTGCACCTGCCACAAGAAAAGAAAGAGAGGGGGGGGGGGGGGAGGGTTCATGTGTGTTTGGGACAGTTTTCAAGCGTCTGTGGGAGACAACCCCCCCCCCCCCTCCCCCAAAAAAAAATAAAAAATGCAAGTGTGTTTTCAGCGTATGCGTTCACTCACCTTGATGAGAACCAGTGCCATTAAAGCGGTGACCACAGTGAAGAGCAGAGTTGTCATAAGCATCACTATAGCAGAGCCCAGATTCTGGCTGAAAAACATCACTGTCACAATCCAGCCGCTTCGATGTGTTGATGAGAGTGAGATGGAGTAGCACGGGTTAGTGTATCACACAGTATGCAATTAGAAAAGTGGATTTAATACAAATACCCAAGGTTACTAATGAGCCATTAAAGGGATAGTATGGGTGTTTTGAACTGGGGTTGTATGAGGTTCTCATCCATAGTCAGTGTATTACTCTACAGTAGATGATGTCAGCACAGCCCCAGTTTAGAGATGCAGACACGAGTAACAGCACGGGAGAAAAGCCATGTACTGCTGTGGACGAGGGCAGCAGCTAAACGTGCTTTAGACACCTAAAAACATCACTTTACTCTTTATTTAGAATATTTTCACTGCCTCACCTCGCCGTCAGACAGCCCTTTGCGACGAGGAACTGAAGCTGTTATCTATACTCTCTTTAAAACCACGAGACTCCTTTGACAAAAACAGTAATTTTACCTCTCAGAACACAGGAGTCGCCGGTCTATCGCTGCCCTGATTATTTAGTTTGTTTATGTAATTGTGTGACTTTGGTGTTTTAAAGGCTTATTTCCGATTCACCAAAGTCACACAAACAAACAAACTGATCGAGGCAGCGGTAGACCAGCAACTCCTGTGTTCTGTGAGGTAAAATTACTGGTTTTGTCAAAGGAGTCTTGTAGATTTAAAGAGAGCAAACACGGATATAACGGCTTCAGTTCCCCGTCAGAAAAGATGGTCTGACTGCTACGTTAAGGCAGAGAAAGTATTCTGAATATAGTGTACACTAAAACTGATATTGTTTATAGGTGGGCCTTTCTTAAGTATGTTTTGCTGCTGCCCCGTTGACAGCAGAACACTGCTGTGCTCTTGTGCGCCTATCTGTTTTTACAAACTGTAAAACAGTGGCTATGGATAAGTAACTCATACAACCCGACTTAAAGAAATCCAAACTTTCCCTCTAAGCAGTGAGGAAACAGATATGTGGTGGCAAACAGCGTTCTGGTGATCAGTGTAGAACTGACTAATATTGGAAGTCAATGGACGTAACATAACAAAAGAATACCTTTCTTAAGGTTACGGATGAAACCTTTCCTCCCCTATTTACATTTAATATCAAGAGGCTGATGGTCAATTAATAGAAACAAAACTGTAAAAAGCTGAAGATTGTAAATACGACTCCCCAATTAGTCGTGTGTGAAATTCAAGCGTCTGATGGAAAATTCATTTTCCAGCTGCCTTGATCATTTGACAAAAGCCCTCGTGACCCACTCGCTGGTACAAAAAACAACACCAAAGAAACTGGCAGGCAACATGCGCACAGCCCTCCAAAGCTGGTTTGGTTCAACTCACCTTGTTCCCCAGCCAGGTATGCCGATAGTCTGGATGAGGGCCAAGACACACTGGAGGAAGAAGATGAAGAAGAAGGCCATGAAGTTGAACGAGCTATCGGCCCTGTGAACAAAGGAGAAGACCAAAGAGATGATACGGTGGAACACGAGGCTCTATTTATGCTGCTGCTTCCTCCTACTAGTTTTCAACATGTGGGTCTTTTTAATATCACATAAAAACACAACTTCACACTTGTTTCACAAAAGTGTGAAAAGTACAATTAAAAAAACAGTAGTATGTTTGGGATTCTGCCTGTGTGTGTGTGTGTATGTGTGTGTGTTTTACATGCGACGTCTCCTTCTTGTGTGTGTGATGTGATATTTTAACCTGTGAAGTACCTAGAGGCTCTTTTTTGGGCAGGGTTCACTTTAAATATGACATTTTCAGACGGTGACTAACCTGAAGGCTTTGTAGATTGGTCGAAACCAACAGGTGTAACTGCACGGGCTGAAGAGGATGAGCCAGAGGAGGGAAAAGCCGAAGTTCATGGCATTTCCACCCCCAGCCCACCAAGCGATACATGAGATCACATTTAAACACAGCGTGCCCGAATACACTGCGGGGGAAGAGAGGACCGTGGAGACGTGGAGAAAAGAGAAAAAGAGAGTAAGGGTCGTGATGCATGTTCGTCTTCAGAAGAAATGACAAACACAAAGTTAGGAAACATATGCGACAACACGCACTCATCCATAGTGTGTAGATTCTGCGCAACAACTGCTGGTGGGGTTCAGGAATTTCCTCTTCAATGTTGTGGTAGAAGCACGGCTTTATTCTCATGAACTGAGGGATGGGAGGGAAGTTATTCACCTGATCTGGAACAGAAGAAAGCTCTCATTATGATGTTACCGTCTCAATATTATATGTGTGTATTTGAGGGCAGAAGAGAGAGGAATGGAGAAAAGTGGAATGTGGATGGATGGATAGATAGATAGATAGATAGATAGATAGATGCATAAATGGATAGATAGATAGATAGATAAATAGATAGATAGATAGATAAATGGATAGATGCATAAATGGATAGTTAGATAGATAGATACAAAGATAGATAGATAAATAGATAGATAGATAGATAAATGGATAGATGCATAAATGGATAGTTAGATAGATAGATACAAAGATAGATAGATAAATAGATAGATAGATAGATAGATAAATGGATAGATGCATAAATGGATAGTTAGATAGATAGATACAAAGGTAGATAGATAAATAGGTAGATAGATAGATAGAAACACGTTTAAAGTCACAAACCTCCCATCTTGTAATTCCAATTCTTTGCTGGATAGTAGAAAAATACAGAAATAATCTGTTAACACAATGAATTTACCGTTACATGCTACTGCTAACCATCAACCAGTTAAAGTAGTGGCTACACATTCCAACTTTAGTCTAACTGTTTACCAAAGCTAAAACAAACATTAAACTATCCAGCTTGACTGCAGTGATATTATACAGTAGATAGCTAAAGCACGCTGTTGAGTAACTCAGTAACGTTAACGTTAGTCCAGTGTATTTACACCGAACAAACCAACGTGACACTTAATACAGATATGTCAACATTACCGGAATATAGCGTGTATCTCTTCACGTTACCGACGACAACTGCAGAGGTCCGGGAATCATTCAGGATGCTCTTCTTCTTTTCTTTTTTCCCCCAAGCCCCTTCAACACACTGCGGCTGCGCCACATCGTAGCGTTTGTAGTTCTAGACTTGCTTACAGTCAACGCGCTCCCGGGCCTAAAGAACTACAAGTCCCAGGATTCACGTGAGCGGCATATGGGAAACGTGTGACTACAACGTGACACCCGATCAAAACGGCGATAACTCATGCAGCGATAACAATCTGTTAACAGTTTAGGACCTTCAGGGCAGAGGGTAGGCCTTTATCGGCTCGGAGCTCATTAGCGGAACACTTGTTGCCGTTATTGAACAACAGTTCAGTTCAACAGTTGACAACTTTATTGACATTGTGGGTGGTGACAGTGAGTACCAAACTATGTTTTACACTAAATATAAAAATACAGTATGAGAATAAATCATCTACAAAAGTGTCGATGATATTATGTGCTATACTTAATTCATGATATTGTTGAATAAACAGTAATCAGAGAGGGACAGTCTCAGTGGACTATCTTCTTTCAAACAACATGGCTACCCACAGTTCTGAAAGTCAATCTCCGAGGCCAATCATAAAGCCCCAAACATCACAAAGAAGGCGGTGCTCTGTGAGACACAGCGGACATCTTTCGGTTTTAGAGCACAGGGTGTCCCGGAACAGGGTGAATGAAGACATAACCAGATTTAGACCACTGGATGAAATGAGCTCACATAATTACGTCTTTCTGATGAGCAATTTAACTATAACACCACATTTGAAACGCTAGTGCTCTTACAAATCTTCCAAAGCGCTTTACTAACACGAAACACCGACCAAACGTGCAACGCCGTTATATCAAACAAACGCGTCCCACCAGTGAGCAGTAACTTGGCTTTGGCCAATCAGCGACGGGTATTGATGCAAGTGACACACTCCCGCCAATTCTGATTTGGGAGCGCGAGGCAGGCAGCGGGGGTATAGGGAGTATGTGGGAGATGCGGAAAGAGAATGCGTGATGTTTTATGTGAAATAAATGAGAAAATATATGTTTTAAATAGCAACAAACTCTTTGGTTCGCTGTCGGGGGGCATTTTCGGTTGTTTACGCCTCCTGTACCGTTGTTTTACCGAAGAATATCGCAAACGTGAGGAGCCCCGGTGTAGCGGTTGGGATGTTGGCGGCGGAGAACCCACCAGTGGACGGACATCTGACCGCTCCGACTCTCCGTAGAAGAGGTAACTTAATGCTAATGCTGTTTATAGCTAGCTTACAGATGGTACTATCAACTTGCCAAAATATTTATTACTATCGGATAGATGTGATATAGTTTCGCCCTGTAAAGCTAGCCTTGCTGCCCCCTAGCATTGCTAATGTTTTCATGTTTCCTAACCTAAATTCAGTAACTTTAACGTCAACTGAGACATAATAACATTACGTTTAAGTAAGTTTAGCATATAACTCGAAGTGTTTTACTGTCAAAAGAATGTAACCATAGCTTGTTAACCTAGTGGAAAACCTGCTCTTTTACCGTTGCTAGGTCATTGCCGAAGGTGCCCAGCAGTAGCTGGTTTTGTTAGGTTAGCAGCCAAGCTAGCCGTAGTCACATTAGCATATTTTAGTTGGGTAACGTTAGCAGTTTTCATGGGTGAAACTCCAGAGCTGCTCCTTTTGTCTTTTGCTCGTTCAAACACCAATCTTTCTTGTGACTTCATTAAAGTTAACTTAGATGCAACATATTATCCCTAGTGCGAAGTTTTCAGTATTGTTTTTCGGGCATGCATCCTTTGCCTGACAGCCGTGTGAAGTGTCTGCTCTGCGGCTTTCGACTGGGCCTCTGCAGCACGGACTAATAAAACCGAATGGCGGGAGAGCTAAACCAAACACAACCATTTCGTTCATTGTAACACCGAAACGTTAGCACACCGGCGCTGTAAGCTTTTTATTTATTGGTTTATTTGATAAGGTACAGTGCACATTAATAAAAACATTGCTGTAAATGCGCCAGAGTTTAACCAAGAGGCTATTTTTCATCTGTAGTCCTAAGAGGCAGATGGTACAAAGTAAACCTAAAAACCGAATATAAGATTATATTTACAAAGTTATGCAATATTGACCCTTTACAATGCGTGCACAAACGATGAAAGAAGTGAGAATATATTATAAGTAGTATCATCATTCAGGAGACTCTTATACTACATTGTCAAGTACTATTAAGACATGCAACACAGAGGCTCTCACATTCAACACACACAGCAAATAAAATGAGGGATAACTATGTTAAATAGAAACACGGACTAAAGACAAGATTATGCTGCATTGTTAAGACAGTAAAAACATCCATGTCGGAGGCACAAAACATAAAAGCATGCAGAGTATGTTAAATATATAAATCAGTCAGACACAGCTAAACAACAATAAAAACATGCATGCAGGTTGATGAGAGTCGACCGGCAATTTCCAGACAGACAGACAAGGGGACAACAGACAGATCGAGGGAAGTTCAACACGGACAGATTGAACTTTACATGTGACCTTTTAATACAACACTTTGAAGAACAATATTATCGGGGTGCTTATGCTTAAAGAAAAACTTATCAATCACAGGGTGATGGAGATTTGATGAGCCACAGCACACTTGCTGCACTGGCATGTGGTTATTATAGAAGTAAACTAATTTTACATTGCTGTAATCAGAGTTTTAACAAACAAAAGTGTGTGATTTGAGTTGTTAAATGTGAAAGCTATTCTCAGTGGTTGTCATTGTATTTTATGCTGCAACAAAAAACGTCAGCTGTTATTAGTTGCACCTTTGTGAAAACTTTGATTTGCTTTGAGCAATCTAACAGCCTGGTCATTGTTCAAAATATTAATATTGTTTTGGTTTGAAGTATTATTTTCTGATGCCCCTTTTTGTTTTTGTTCTTTTCTTTGTTCAGGGATGGATTGTAAATCGAGGAAGAATGCCAACAAGAAACTTATCCAAGGTAAACACAACATTACATTTTTTGACACGATTAAAGTATTACCAATGAGAATATGACATCATCAGATACCATCATATGGTTATAGCCCTCTACAGCAATTTTAAACCCATTAAATCTGTTGTCATTGACAATACTTTGTATGTAATCTATCAATTGACACATTCATTAACTTTTATAAATATCAATATTTAACTTGTTTAATTTCTTGTTTCTCTCAGACTGCATTTTGATTAACAACTTTGCGACATAACAGCCATTATAGTGACCATTTTTAAAATCCTCCCTGCAGCTCGTCTCCCATTCAAGCGCATGAACCCTGAACCAAAAGAGAACCAGCCGCCTAAACGCCCCTGTGCACATGCCTGCCCCAAACCAGGAGTCCCAGACAGGGAGAATGACAATGAGTCGTCTGCACTCCCTGTACACAGTGGACCACCCTTGGTTAATGGCCGCGGGCCCCTTGATGGCTTCCTGAGCCGTAGGCGCCCTGCACCATCAGATGAGAACATGGTTATAGATCTGACCGAGGACAATACCTCGTCTCCCATGAAGTGCCTTATTTCACCCGCCGCCGCCGCCTCTCCCTGCCTCCGAGCAAAAGACAAGCATCAGGGCAAAGACAAAACTGCATCCTCTGGGAAATCCGGCAACGTGGATCATACTCCCAAAACACACACTTTAGACTGCACTGTAGACAGCGAGGATGAGGAAGATGAAGAGGTGGAGGAAGAAGAAGAAGAAGAAGATGGTAATCAGACAGCATCTAATTCACAGCTTGACTCAACGCAGGATTCTGAAAGTGAGCCAGAAGAGCAGGATGAGTCAGGAAACGTTTCCAGTTTAGGAAACCAGTCCATGCTGTCGGCTTCATCAGTCAGCTCCACATCTGAAAGCTCACCAGAGGAGTCCAAGACTGATGACCTCACACCCACTAGTACGCCTAAAGTATGTACATCTTCCATTGCTTGCTTTATTTAATCACACTTTGGGCTGTGCAGTATTAGCTGATACACACACAATTTACATTTATCAGTATTCATAAGAGTTCATTTGGAAATACATCTTCATACATCTCACACACACACACAAATGATTCATCACAAAGTACATCATGTGGTAAAAGTAGATTCTCACACAATACACTGTTAATGGTTTAGTGATCAGGGCAATTTTGATCAGCATTTTCTTTCCTCACAGCAGCCAAAGACCACCCCCAAGATACCATCTGATCAGAAAAACATCAGAAGACACTCATTGAAGGTGAGACTTTTTATACACCACAAGTGCAGTTTGAATGTTTTTGTTTCAAATCCCCTAGTTGTCTGTTTAGTAACATGGCTTCACACACAGCCTGTTAAATGTCTTATTTCTCACCTACTTTGTTATTTATTAAAACTGTTCTAATTTAATTAAACTGACTGGGCTTTTGTAATTGTAGAATGAACAAGAGGAGAAACTCCGTCTGCGACAGGAGAAGGAACGCCAGAAGGAAGAGGCTAAAGCTGAAAAGATGAAACAGAAGGAAGAGGCTCGCAAGCTTAAAGATGAGCAAGAAAAGGAAAAACGAGAGAAAAAAGAAAAAGAGAAACGAGAGAAAAAGGAGAAGGAAGATAAGGAAAAGGCAGACAAGCTGAAAGTGAAAGAGGAGATGCGGAAATCAAAGCTAGAGTGAGTAATGCAAGTTCCCTGTTACTCCTTAAGTTAAGACTTATCCATTCGTCATGTTTCTGTTCCATTAGTCAGTGAAGGGTAAATATGCAATAACGCACACATTGATTTTTTTTTTATTAAATGTTTTGCTTTGAACCTGTTTCAGGGCAAAGCTTGAAGAAAAACGGAAGAAAGAAGAGGAGAAGCAAATGAAGGAAGAGGAGAAACGGTTGAAAGAAGAGAAGGATGTAAGTTCATGTGTTTGTGTTTGTAGGTAGAAGCTCCCACATTTATGTTTTAATATTTGTAAAGGATCCATTACTGAATAATCTGTTAACAAGCGTGTATCTGTTTGCAGCGCCTCAAAGCTGAGAAAGCAGAAATTACACGTTTTCTGCAGAAATCCAAGATCCAACAGGCTCCAAAGGTTAGTAGATACAACACCTAATAACAGAAAAATATAGATTTTTGTTAATCAGCTGAGTTTATCCGTTGATAAACAGGGTTTTGTTAATAACTGCAGGGCTCATTGGAGCACTATGTTGTTTCCTAAAAGCTATCGATCTTTTTAAGGTCTTAAGAGCATAATAAACATCAGCTTATTGTTTAATTGAGTTGCATTACATCCTCTAATCCCCTGTACACCCCTTTAACTAAGACAAGTCAATTAAATGAATAAATATTAATACCATAACTGCAACGTTGCCGTTTCAGACACTTGCAGCTGCGTGTGGGAAGTTTGCTCCATTTGAGATCAAAGAACACATGGCTCTTGCACCACTGTGCCGGGTTCAGTGTGAGGACGCTGTCCTAGAGGAACTGGACCGGTGTTTGTTGAACCCTGCTGATAACCTGAACGGACTGAAAGACTGGATCGGGCCAAAACCCCGCAGCTCCGGACCCACCGACCCCAGACAGAGAGACTCGCTCTGGTAAGCCAATTGTGAATAACAAACTTTCCATTTGGCTGCATGTTGGCTTTTTCTTGACCTTTTATTAAAAGCTCACCTGCTTCAGAAATGTTCATTTCTATGGGATTTCTCTATATTCACTTTTGTATTCGCCGTGGTTCAAACAGTGCTGTTTCTTTAATTAGTTATTTAAATGTTTTGTGTAACTTCAAATACGTTGTGCTGTACATCATGTGTGCCCACATTATAGATTGTGAAAAACAAATCGGATACATTTTCATGTAACTTTATGGTTAAACATTCCCACACCCCCACCTCCACCTCCCCACCTCTGCTTCTTCTCTTAGCGAGTGTACAACAGCAGACGGGCCTAAACCAGACGGTGTGCCGGATCGTAAACGTTGTGGACACATGAAGCTGCTGCAGTTCCACGCAAACTACCGTCCAGCATACTGGGGCACCTGGAGTAAGAAGAGCTCTCACATCTCACCTCGCTGCCCCCTCAAACAAGACAAGGTAACACTATTTGGCAAAGGCATCGATCTATTCACATCCCAACTGTACTGAGCATGTAATATATTCTTTTGGTGGTTGTTGAATTATATTAACATGTTTTTAAATGTAAAAGAAGCAGAAGGCCCAGACGACATAGCTGTGCTTTTCTATCACTTTTTAGCTTTTATTCAATGTTTGACTTCATCTAAGAATTGTGTTTGTGTCGCTGTGACACTAATCTCTGTGTTTTGTCACCACAGGATCTGTTCGACTATGAGGTGGACAGCGATGAAGAATGGGAGGAAGAGGAACCAGGAGAATCCCTGTCACACAGTGAAGGGGTGAGGGTCCTTTATTTGAACATTTTATTTATTTATTTAGTATCTATCTTCATCATTGTCCAGTATTATAGTTTGCATAGTATTATACACATGCAAAAGTACCGATATGTACCCTGGCATCTACAAATAGTTTGTAAATAACACTATTGCCCACCAAAGGATACGTTTTTAGATTTCCCACATCTCAAGCAGATGCTAGTTTCCTTTTCTCTCTTTACACAAACCAACTTTTAGGGCCTCGAAACTGGCAGAGCAGTAGTGACCATTTTATAGAATAAAGAAAGAGAATTAAAAATACTTTAAAACGTACAAAAACATTAGCACGGTCCTTTTTTTTTATTTTAATTTTTTATTTTTATAAAGGCTTTGAATAAAAGTGTAGATAAAAGTACATGTGTTGAGTTTGAAATGGTACCTTAAAGTACTCTTACTCTTTATTAAAGCTGACTTTGAACCTTTTGATCGTTTTCAGGAAGATGAGGAGGAAGGAGGTGAAGATGATGACGATGATGACGGCTTCTTTGTTCCTCATGGCTACCTCTCAGACGATGAAGGGGCTCCAGAAGAAGAGGTATGAAGGGAGCTGCAGTGTTTGGTGTTTTTGAATAAATCTTTATTTTTTTACACAACAAAGACGTTCTTTTTTTCATGGGATTAATTTGCAGATCAATATATTGTATTTTAGTACTTTTACACAGAATGTGAATATTACGCGGTGAAAAAACTATTTAATTGTTGATTTTTCTGATCTGTTCAACAACATTGCGGCTCTGCGGTCAAGAAAACTTTATTACTTTATGACAAACTTTATTACACCTTTCAACGTTGACAAAGGTAGCGCAGAACAGATCCACTCTTTCTATTCTTACCTTTCACAATAAAAGCCACAGACTGAGGGAACACAAATTCACTCAAAGCCTTTCACTAAAAGGAAACTCAATAAAATAGATTTTTATTTAGTTTGTTTTCAAATCTATTCAAACTGTTTATTGGAAAAGTGCTGCAACTGTCAGAAAGCGGCATCGCTGCCAGAATGAAAAGTTTTGATTAACGTGTTTATGTGTCACGCCCACTCAGTGTTTAAAGACCTTTAATCTGACGGACTTTGTTGTTTCAAAGATACTTTTGTTTAAGTTTTTACTTCCTGTTTGCACCACTATTAACACGCATGTAACCTCCCAGGAGGGCGGAGACCTGGAGAAGCAGAAACTACGGCAGAGAGTGAAAGCAAAGGAGTGGGATGAGCTGATGTCCACCAAGAAGAGGATGAAGGTGCTGGACCCGGTGGTGAGGGGCTGCGTCTGGGAGGGAGAAGGACCTGGTGTGCATCTCTTCCAGCCGTATGCTTTGTGTCTGGTCGAGCCTTTACCCAAAGTAGACACCAGCCCCAGCCCAGAGGCCTTTTCACAGAAGCGTCAGAGGGAAGCACAATGTAAGTGTGCGACGTGGTTCACTTTGATTTGATGGAGAACTGCCTTTCTTAACATGCTGATCCATTAGGGACGAGCTAACCTGTGAGTGGATGATGTTGCTTGTAGTTTTGTGGATTATTTTTCTCCAGGTGTCCTTATCAGCAGGCAAAACCTTACAGCGCCCTTTGCAACTTCTTTCTTCCAATTCAGTGTCTTAATATTTAGTGCATTTGTCCTGATATAGATATAGGATATCTGTTCCCTTTTACAGCAATTTCCTTAGAAATTCCGTTTACTACGATACATTTCTAAGACATAGACTCCCGTTTGTGCATTTAATTTTATGTAGTAATCATCTTATTTTGGCAGTTAAATGTTGGCGCTACACACTAGAGTATGATGGTGCCGGTTCAATAATTACAACCATCACTTTAACTATCAATACATAATAAATTTAGCTAATTATACCAGTCTAATCTTACCCTCTTCTCTATAAGTATGCTCACATTTGTTAATTAGCATCCTAAATCTTTCTATAGAGGAATCAAAATGTGTTTCTGTGGAAGTTGGGATATGTTTGTCGGTTATTTAGAGTTTCTCACAAAATTCCTTGAAAAGTGTTTATTATTTATCGGCTATTGATGCATTCTAACCAAATCTCTAACGCCCTTTTCTCCCACAGTACTCGGTCAGCTGCTGCCTCTGCTGCACGGCAACCTCAACAGCAGCAAAGTGATCATCACGGAGTTCCAGGAGTTTTGTCGCCGACAGACGTCCTCTTCCTCCTCCTCGTCCTCACCTCCCAAACTGTCCAGTCCTCAGAGCCCAGCTGAAAACATCCCCACCAGGTGAAACAAGATTTGATGATAACAGTTTCTGTGTAAACATGTCATCCAAAATAAGACTGTATAATTGCACTGTTTTGCACCACTATGCGGCGTGCTCTTTATTTCCAGGATGAGCCACTTACCAAAACTAAATATGCCAGGAAAGTGTCAATTTAATCCTGCATGGCTGCCAATTGATCTTATAGCAATGATGACAACCTGAGAAGCTCTGGTTGTAGATTTTGAGCCCTCAGCAGTGTCAGTCAGATAATATTTATGTGTTTGTCTGCAGCTAATCTTGCGTACTACTGACCAATCAGCCCAGTATTGTATGTGCTAATTTATGACTTTTCAAGGTTTTTTTAAGTGTTAATCACTGCATCCACGAGAGATCCGTTTGCAGAGAAACAGACATTGATCACATCATTTATTTATGTTTAAGGAAAATATATACTTGGAAAAGAAGTATTTGCTTTGAGTAAAGTCCATGAAAATGAAAAGTAGTGCTTGAAAAAGTACTTGTTGTTTTGAACACTGAAATAGTCGTAATTTGTTTTTTATGTCAATAAATTAACCTTTTTCCCCTCTTTCATCAGAATACAAGTGAAGCGACTCATCAAGAGCAATGCTGTGTACGAGAAGCGCTCGACCTACAGACGCTGCTGCTGGTTCGTGCACACGGAGGTCCTGTCCCGCTGTGGGCAGGAGGCTCTTCCTGTTCCCTGCCACTGGACCTACCTCACCACCGGAGCTCGAGAAGAGTCCCGAGAAGAACCCCAGGCCGCCACGGGCTCTCAGGGGAACTCTCCCACTACCCCACAGACCTCCTCCACCACGTCCTCATCCTCCAACAAGAGGAAGAGCACGGGCAGCATGTCAATCACCAAGTTCATGAAGAAATGCACTGATCCAGAGCAGGTAGAGAAACACACTCCCATGCCGACCTCACTGGAATATTTTAGTTCTTTGTGCACTTAATTTAATCACACTTTTTGGATTATCATTTTATAGAAATATGCGTTTCACAGCCTGATTTTATCCTCTTACTGTCTCAAATGTTCCTAAATCCTCTGTTCTTGCCAGACGGAAGCAATGGAGGCAGACGGTTTTCAAGCGGACACCGAGGAAGACGACGAGGAAGACTGTGTCATCATCGCCACACAGAGCGGTGAGTCACACAGGAGGAATAAAAAACAAAACTGATCGGCAACCTTTTAATGTTAACCCCAAGATTCAGACCATTTAAAATGTATTCATTTAATCACTGTGTGTCATAGAAACTTAAATCTCCAAAGCTTGTGTTAACCGCAGACCTTATTTCAGTCGTCTAACCTAAAACACATCGACTTAAGACGTGGGAACTGCTAGTGCAAAAATGCTGACTCATTTCTGGATTTTAGGACTCATTCCTGCGGCCTAGCTTCGTATAAAAACTGAGAGCACATGGAAACGGCTAGTCGTGCTCTGTCCAAAGCTAACAATCCATCTACCAGCACATCTTAAGAAGCACCACTGTGCAGAGTATTTCTGGCTACGCTAATCGCCTGTAAACTCTTGAAAGCATCCAGTTTTAAATGGCTGCGTCCGTTTTTAACCGCATTAAATGTTACTCTCTAGGCTCAACCACAAAGACCTCCTCCAGTGAGGGAGACTGTCTGATGGAAGTCACCCCCTCTGACACGGCGGCTCTCCCCGTGGCCAGCGCTGCTCCAACACTCGCCACCGCCTGAGGATAGTCCGGCTCCTCTGATCAAGCCACTGTGTTTCCCCTCACAAGTGTCTCCCACCTGGTTCTGAACTCTACCGTGTCCCAGACACAATCTTCAAGGGAAGCAGCACACTCTGATACAGGCAACTCACAGCAGGTGACTTCTGCTCAGCATCACATTCTTTTTTTTTTTTCTTTTTTTTTTTTTTTAAATGAGTCCGGAGTCATCGTGCCTGTACGATGTAGTTGTGCCTAAAATCAGGACTGTCTGACTCGAATATTAAGGGCAGTTTTGTCCGATGTTGATTAACTATGTATGATATTTTGCATTGAAGTGTCGGTCGGTCATGTTGGTCGTGGGCCTCTTTAAAGTCTCTCTGGCACTGCTTTAGCTACGGCAGGTTGGGTTGAGCAGAGGGAGGAAGAGCAGAACGGAAATGCCCAAATGTTCATGAGAAGAAGCATTCAAGACATCAAAAACACTGCGTTATTTACGGTTCTTGAAATGTTTGAATCCATGACGTTATTGTGTTTGTGTGTGTATGTATATATATATATGTATGTGTGTGTATGTGTGTGTATATATATATATATATATATATATGTATATGTATATATGTATATATGTATATATGTATATATGTATATGTATATATGTATATATGTATATATGTATATATGTATATATGTATATGTATATATGTGTATATGTATATATGTATATATGTATATGTATATATGTATATATATATGTATATGTATATATGTGTATATATATATATATATATGTATATGTATATATGTATATATATATGTATATGTATGTATGTATATGTATATGTATATATGTATGTATATGTATGTATATATGTATGTATATGTATGTATATGTATGTATATGTGTATATGTATGTATATGTATATATATGTATGTATATGTGTATATATATATATGTGTATATGTATATATATATATATATATGTGTATGTGTATATATATATATAGTTTACCAGAAATAAGAGTTGGGGAAATGAGAGGCTCAAAGTCCATCTGTACATTTCCCTCCGATTTTTCAATGGGTGCATTTATTCTGCGATTTCTAACTCTGACAACTCGCTGGAGTAGTTGCTAGATCTCTTACTTGTACAGTTGGGGTCCAGCGTCACAATGTTTTATAAATGTGTATTTTTTTCAAGAATACTTGAACGGGATAAATTCATTAAACATGAATAAAAGTACTGCACTTTTATATTCCATTCGTTCCTCCACGTTTCTTTTGGGTGCCTTGAGTCACCGTCCGTCCTGCTGCTAATATTTCTCACGAGGAACTGTTTCAGAATATGAGCCGCTGTAGTGCCTGAGGCTGCTCAACAGTAGATCCTTTTACAAAGCCTGTTACTTCATCACGCTGTTCTGTATAAAAGGTATGAACCGGGGGCAGAGTTGTTCTGTTGAACACACAATCAGATTCTGTGACACAAATGGGAAGTTAAGATACTGTAAACGTTTTTTAATCCTAACTATTACATCTATAAAAGCAGCTGAAACTAAAAATATTGTTCAACAGTATTTTTTTAATTCTGACTGATTCAGATTATTTTAAGAAAAAAAGATACAGGGCGTAACAACTTTGGGGACTTACTTTTTGTATATATTTAATTTGTGACTTATCAACATACAGTCACGTATGGAGGCCTGAAAGTACTTTTTAAAATTGTTATAATCTTGTGGGAACAAGTGTTTATCTTGTGCACACAGGATAAATAACCTGTGTGCACAAGATAAAACATAACATACGGGACTGTAGGAGCTCAGTTGAAAACAACACTTTTTAAGATAAAGACAGAAACTGATTGGTCGCATAACTTAATACACCATGTATGCATGTCGACATCTTTGCAAAAAGGACTTCACAAACTTACAGTAGACACCAACTCTGTTGTGTTACAGAAGAGTGTCAAACAAGAAGTATTGTGTAGTAGAGGCATCTTGTTCCGCAATTACAACTTTACTATATGCACATCTGGGCAGCGACATTTTGGTAATTGGTCATTTTTAGTTTTTTCCTGAAAGAACTGCTCAACTGCTCAGGGGCCATGAAGGTCCTGCTTGATTACCATTCCAGGACAGTGTGTAGAATAAACCAGTCTTTCAGGTCCAGTTCTGTGGCTTCGGATGAGTTGCATTCATTGTGCGGTGGAGACAGATGTTGACAAGTTTCTGTCCAGGATTGTATTCAGGGTCACAGGAAACAGGCTAAACAAAAGGTGTGTGCATTAGAGACTGGGGGGGGGAGGGATCCGACTGAAATCTGTGGATTTACAAAGGGTTGCTTTTGTATTGACAAAAGACCAAAAGGGAGGACAAGATGGCTTCACATGGTGGTGTGACTCGTCTCAAGTCACGCACAGGGTTAAATTCATGTAAAGTTTCCCTCAACACGGGGCTTGGCAGTTAATTTAAATAAGGAAATGCAAAGACAATATCAAGATTAGATTTATCACTACTTTTCTTAAACTGCACAATTGTTTTGAAAAGTCTTTTAGTTCCTGTGCGGACGGTCGTCCTCCAGGGTTTCTGGTGGGACGGGCTCAGCTCAGTGCACATTAATCAACATTTCAGTTTCCACCTCAATGTGCCAGAGTTAGCCAGAGTGCTAATTTTCGTCTGCAGTACCTGGGCAGATTATTACAATTTAGTGGCCTAATATCAGTACAATTCAACAGCAAATACTGTAGTACAATAAAATACATTACAAACGTAGCTGATTTGTAAGAACACAGATGAGGTAGTACGATTACTCGTGATTACAGGTTTGGTTTGCTTTAAGCCGTCTTTTTCTTAAAAGGTAAATAATACTTTCTCTTAACTCAATAGGAACACTGTTCCATCAGTGTGGGGCTCTGACTGAGAAGACAGTTTACCAGAACTTGCTCCGTCTGATTTATTCACTGATCAACATTAAAAACACCTTAAAGAAGTGCAGCTTGTAACCACTCTTTGTTTTGATTGAAGGGATAGTTTAGATGTTCTGAAGTGGGGTTGTATGAGGTATAATAGTCAGTGTTTTACCTGCTGTACATGACGGTTGGCACACCACCAGTTTGGAGAAAGACCGGCGGACTGGAGCAAAGCAATCTACTGCAGTGGGATATATATCAGTTGAAGGAGCCTTTTAGGAACGTCGGCGTTGTAATGGTTCTTGTATAAACGGGATGTTGAGTGTTGGTAGTCGTGAAGTAGCTTCTCTTTAGGTACAGATTGACAAACAACGACATGCTTCATAATTCTGTTTATTAAACAAAACGGTTTAGATGCAATGCAAGCGATCTTGGTTACAGGCAGGTTATTGAAAAGCAACGGAATACAACTCGGACCATCTAGACAGATCATAACTGCTCACTAATTATTCTTAATACGGTTCTTGCTGAGAAAAGAAAACATTTACACCCTTCCATTGAATACCTGTGGCCACTGAAGCAGAGGAGTGCAGAGATGTTGCTCCGGGCTGACTTGGCCTCAAACGCTGAATATTTAGAACCGGTTTAAAGTAGTGACAATTCTACTGTAAACAAACTAAAAACAGGACTTTTGATCCATTTCGGTGACATGTTTGTGTCCAACTCACTCTGGATGTATTCGACAGATGAGCGATGAGAGGTAGGTTGTTGCTGTCGTCTTAACCAACCACAAACAGGAGAAACTATATTTGGCTTTTACAGATTCATGTAGAGCAAAACCAAAATAAATATATCAACCTTCAATGACGTGTTTCAAGGGAAACGGTGGATCTAAAACGTTTGATTACTTTGCATTCGGTGCACTGGAATCTGTATTTACATGTTCACGTTCTCCCACTTGTGTTGGAAATACAGACCGTTTCTATCTCAAGGAAATGTGTTTGATACAAATACAAACTCAAGATGAATTTAAAGACCAACATCATCATCAAGCCGAGTCCGTGCTGCCAGGTTGAACAGAAACACGAGTCATGCCAAAGCAAGCTGCTTATATGAAGCGTCTGCAGTGAGCCTTTGCAAATGACAATGTTTAACATTTAGGGCACTCTTTAGTGGTTTATAGGTTTAAATAATCCCAAAAAGTGCTTAGAACGGATAAATACAAGAACATATTTTGGTAGTAGAATCCCCATCACAGTCAGCACATGACTAACACTTATAAAACATAATACATTGGGGACTTCATCAGCTCTGGCCAACAACATTATGCTTGTTTTGTTTGTCAGCAAGAATACGTCGGTGTGGGACGTCAATTCAAAGTCAATCCAGAAATAAACTTGTTTGATTTATGATTGGGGCTTGTGCTCATACGCAATAAAAAATAAATTACATTTTAAGTGTTTTTATTTAAGCAACCAGAGAAGGAGTGCAAGGCCAAACGGGGAAAGCACAAAAACCGTCGGCTGACAAAAAAACACCGTTTAAAGTTGAGCACCACTAAACAAAACATGAAGCATTTCAAGTCAGAGTCAGGTTGACTTCCATTTCTATCACTACTACTGCCACATTTACTCCACTACTCTCTTGAGTCGTCTCCTACACGACTGTACAGCCACGCTGTTAATCCAGCTGTTGTGGAAGCAAGACGGGCCGTTTACTACAAACACGGGGAGTTGACACAGTTAAAACGAGGTCTCGACATGCCACATGACGGACACCTGACGGGTAGGTTGTTGGTTAGAGCACAGAGGACTTTCTGTTACTTCCTCGGGTACAACATGCTTCTGTAGAGTGACATCATCCCCACGTGGAGAGAGAACGGTATGCTCAGCAAAACAAGCGCATCAGGGTGAAGTTGCCCCCTTTAGCCTATCACTGCTACTGACTTTAAGTTAGCGTTTGTAAAAAATAAATGTATTACTAGTCATTTGTGAGGGGGGGGGCAAATCCACCCCAGTAGTGCCAGCGGGTGTGGTGTGGTGTGGTGGATTTCAGGGACAGCGTCTGCTCAGCTCAGGGTCCGAATGGTTTCCAGCAGCTCCGGTTTGAGGAGGGCGGGGCTCTTCCCACCCGCGGCTGCAATATCCGCCTGCACGGCCGCATCCCAGGCAAACGTGAGCAGAACAGCAGGGACCTGGAGGAGAAGGGAACAATGTGACGTCAACTTCAGGGAAAATACCAGATTGTGTACAAGATGACAGCATGGTTCTGCAACTCACAATTGTTTCAATTATTGATGTATTATGAATATAGAAATGAAAATAATGACAAATGTCACCAGTCTTACCATTAAATGATATATAAATATGTGACAACTAATCTAGATGCACTACTTCGTGTGGGCCTGTCGGTGTCCACTCACCAAGTTACACTCTGCTAGTGCGACTTCTTCAGACTCTTTGAGCTTCTGACCTCCAGGAGCGATGAGCTCAAAGGGCTGCCAGCCGTCCACCAAGGACTCCCGAACAAACGCAAACAGCACAGGCAGCCGGTCCCACGCATAAAAGGTCCCTGTGGTGACACATCATCTCCACTGACTCACTTCCATTTCTATCAGAGCTTTTTCAACAAAACCTTTTGTTTTTTTGTTAGCTGGTATTATTCTGAATTACCTTGTAGCAGACTCCCATCGGGCAGTCTGATCCGGAGCAGAGTGTAGTTGTATTTCCTTCTCTCCCTCTGCTCCTCCTTCTCCCTCATGGCTTTAGTGCGCATCATGGCGTTCTTGTCCACTATCTCGCTCCTGGGAAAAGCACAAAAGAGATGCAGGTCGATGAGTTCAGCTTCTCTGAAATGATGATGGAAAAACACCACCAGACGGGTGTGGTGGTGGGGGTGGT
>NW_022280072.1:1070154-1081039 GCF_004355925.1 Anarrhichthys ocellatus
CATCACTCAGGGAGCACTTAAAACAAGGTGGGACTGAAGGGCTCCACCATCAGACAGTATTGATGTGTTCCAGCATGTTTACAACATCTGGCTCTTGGCTTCTTCTGTCATTTTTGTTCATTGCATGCGTCTCTAGAAGATGCCACCGCTTCGTCCGACGATTGGGAGGCCGCGTCGCAGAACACAATCAACCAGCTTGATGTGCAGAAACTTATGTGGTTGTTTTGCAACAGCCCAGTAACGCTTGTGCAAGATTTAATCAGGCAAAATGAATCGGCGTTGCGTAACTGCATGTTGACTAAGCATTGCTCAAATAAGAAAATGCAGATAAAAGGCATCTGATGTTGAACTTTACTCCACCGTCCCAGCATCACGACTACAACTAGAGGGAATAAAAATGTAGTTCAACTGTTTAATTAGACGTGTAACAAAGACATTCATGTAACACAAAAAGTGTTGCAATACAGAGTCTTGACATCTGAATTACACAGTGCAACTGGAGTGCACTTATTGTTTAATTGTGTCTGTTTACATGTGATGCATTATGGTTTACTTTGCTGCACACAGTGGCACGCGCACACGCACACACACACACACACACAGCAGCAGCCAGTATAGCCTAACACATGTCGTCTGCGTGGAAGTTCTTCGGCGTGAGTAAAGAAAACATAAAGCTCGCAATTTGGAAGTCCAAAATAAGCCGTGAGTAAAGGATGGGAAAAGTTACAAGAAATCTATTGTGTATGCTGCTGATTATAGCTCCCCGGAATCAGCAGGTCGGAAAAAAAGAGTCAGAAATAGCATCTCTATGTAACATCCATCACCGAGGAGTCTGTACCTCTGCTGCTGCTCCTTCTTGAGCTCCTCCGCTGTCAGGTTGTAGAATTCTGGAGGCAGCTCGAAGCGCTGGGCGTTGGGAGAGGCTCTGAACGCCTGAGGCTGTCTGTCCAGCTGAGCTCTGACCGGCTCGCCTCTCTGCAGACGATCCCTCCTCTCCTTCATCAGCTCCAGGGCATCGGGACTGTACTCCAGTAAGACCAGGAACTCCTCTTCCTCCTCTGATCTCCAGCAAAGGCAAACACAAATCAGAATATGTAACAACTGACGGAATGTTGTCGGAAAGTTGCGTTTGCCAGGTTGACTTTTTAAAGGATCTGTCGTCTGTTGATAAGGAACTTGTTAGGATTAATTTACCTTGACCCTCTACAGGAAGCATAATGCTAGTGAAGTCCAAGGCCTCCAGGAACTCTCTACTGCCCTCCACACAACGAACTTTCTCCTGAAATACATAAAAAAATGGGAATGATATAAAAGGAACGGGGATGAGGTCCACAGTACTGAGAGACTCTGGTTTCAAACTCACCTGGTACACCTTGTTGCTGAGTTTAATCTTCCTGTATTTCTCCTCTGTGGGATTCTTGCATATATTCTCAATATATCTATTGACAAAACAATGACACATGAAGTAACGTAGTTGTTTAAAACAGAATTAATGAGGATATTCAACTCTGTGACAACAGTAGAAGTCAAAAGAACTTAAAGCTACTACAAGGAGCTTTTATTTTCTGTTCATCTTGGCGGTCCCTGTGGACAAAAGTGGTATTGTTTCAGAGCACCAGAGTCCTTTTAGAAAACCTCTCATTTTACTGCAGCAGGGTCTGACAGTCTGTCCCTCTCAGTCCTGGTTCTTGTTCTCCCGTGTCTCCCTTCCCTCCAGCAGACCCAGCAATATGACCTGGGTCTCCAGTAGCGTGGTGTCAGTGTTGGCTCAGAACGGGGACTCTGCTCCTCGCTGGAGGAGGAGGAGGAGGAGGAGGAGGGGCTTCTGCCAAGCACTGAGCTCTGTTCCTAACGCCAGAGCTTCTGACAGCAGGTTGAAGGCGGCACGCTGGAGTCTAAGCTGAAGAAGTTTCTGGTGAACCGGTATGATATTGTCTGATTTCTCTCTGATGGTCTCGTTTATTTATGTAGGTCATATAGAGGCGTCAGTATTATATTGAGACTGTTTCATAACCAGTTAAAAATTCCTCATAGTAGCTTTAATGTCAGCATAACGATCAACCATTGCCGCGTGTCTTACTTGCTTATGATGTCCACAGCAGCCTTCACTTTCTCTCTGTCTTTGTTAAATGTGTGGACCATCATAACAGAGGCCTCGACCGCGTCCTCCTCAAACCGCTGACAGTAAAAACAAGAGTACATCTTTTAACCAACGACACTCGGTGGAATAATATTCAGATTAAATTATCATGTTGCAAACACGTTCTAATTTGAGCTGAAACAACAACAAGTGACAGTATCTTCAGACGTACCATTAAAATGGCCTCTTTAATGTGTACTTCCCTCTCTCTCTTAGTTAAAGTGGCTCCAGTTAGCGGACAGGTGAAATACACACCTGACACTGACAAACAGGCGGGATCTATCACTGGCACTTTGGATCTCTGGAAAAGATTTGTCATTCATGAATATCGTCAGAATGAATAGTGATCACTGAGAGCCATGTATTATGTTTATGAAGTAATTTCAGAAACCTTGATTCAAAGAAACAAATCACTGACATACATACCTCTGCTGCATCAGCCTTTTCTTTATCGGTCAGTGCAGCCGCCTCCAGTTCTCTTCTAACTACAAATACAGACGAATCATGCAAAACTAAATTGTTATTCTTTAATCAAACACTCATATAATAGTCTAAAGAATCATTGCACAAATATGTTGCTGCTCATCTAAGCACTATCTCTGAACAGAGGTACCTCAGAATCAGGTGTTACACGTCATGTATCCAGTGTTGGATGTGGGTTGTTTGTCTCACCCTGGTTCCTGATGGCGTCCTGAGAGGTGTGGACCTTCGGCCGGGGGTGCTGCTCTATCCTGGCCAGAGCTGCGGCTCCGGCCCTCTGGGATCCTTCGCTGGGAACATAGCGGTTGTGCTTGGCACTGGAGCTGCTCTGCGCCGCCTCGGCCTTGGCACTACAGTGTTATGAGGACAGAAGAGCGAAGTGAAGAGGGGTACGTTGTGGCTCCTTGTTGGGCCGCAAACCTCCATCCCAAACAGACACAAATGCTTTAACACATAAGAAGTGGAATTTGCTGGAACGTGTTCTGAATACACTTGAAAGGAAATTAAAAGCCTTGAAGAAATGGTTTTATATTAACAAGTTATCATTAATTTTAAGCAATTCAAAATATGTTTGAAATTACACATAAATAATGTAACAACAAAAGTGTCTAAAGCCATTGCAATATTATATAAAACTTTTTCGCAATATATACTGTATTGTTCTCTCATAAATCCATATGAAATATAATTAACCAGATTTTCGGTTAATTAAAAACAAATCTCTTTAATTGAATGCCTTACTTTAATTGTGTATTTTTAAGTGCATCCTTTTTGGGAAATGTTAAATAAGCACTATTAGCTAAATTGCTACCACAACTAATGCAGGTTAGCTAGCTTGGCTACTTCACATGCTAACGACAACAAAGCGTCACTTTACGTTACTGAGAGCATTGGCTAAATAAGATTGTTTAGGGATTAACTGTTATCTTAACCTGACATTAGATAGGCACCTCCCGCTGTGCCGAGTACTAGCTAGTTATATAATCTAGCTGCTAACATCTAACGTTAGCTCATTTTAAGCTACCTAACATACAATGAAAAACCACTAATCAGCACCATTCTAGTTAGCTTTACGGCATGCTAATAGTGACCCAATATTCATCAAATTATCAGCAGCTAGCTATTTGCTAACTCAATATTTCAAACGTTAGACAGCTGTTAGCTGTAGCTCTACTAACGTTAGCTGTGGAAAAAAAAAGTAAAATTTTCTATTTGCCTGGCTTCTTCTGTTAACTTCTTCCCAGGTCCCGCAGATTTAAACTTAATGTCTTTCTTAATGTCTTCCAAAAACTTCTTCATTTCCGTTATAGCTGTCACAGAAAAAATAAGTAATCCGATCGCAGAAACAGAAATAGATGAAAGAGCTCCTAACTAGCTAACGATAGGTCTTAGCTGGGAGGACCAAAACAAACGTGTGTCAGCTGATACAAAACGGCTTCCGCCTCATAAACGTCTTCTTCTCTGGTTTGTTTTAATGGCAGGTTGGTGCGATAGCGCCACCTAGTGCTCCGGAGTGGACCCGTAGATCATGTCAATCAATCCTGTTTTTTTGTTTGTTATTTTTTTTAATTGCTTTGGATATTTTAGAAATTGGGGTTTGAATTTCTTGTGAATGGTGTATGCTTGTGCACTACTTTATTGTTTTGTGTGAATAACAAAGAGCATTAATAGAAACGTGGGGGAAATTAAAAAAATGTCCCGAGTCACTGCCCTCCAGTGGCCACAGCGAGGCATTGCAACATAAATGTAAAATTAATCAGAAGCAAAATCAATCATTCATCAGGTGTAAATTACATATTGGCAGGAAATCTGGAATAATATATAATATAAAATAATAATAGATTAAAAAAAATGTAAAAAGTCTGTCAGAGTGAGAAGTAAAAGAGCTAAACGTAGGAAAGCTTAGCTTAAGCCTTATGACATACATGACTAATTGCTACTTTATGTACCATTAAAAAAAGTTAAATGTGAGACTTAAAACTGGTTCTGGTAGCCGAATAGCAAAGGTCCATTACAGTTGCAAATGGCTTTATTTAAATGACACGGATTAAATATCCAGATTAAAATATATTCCTACAGTCATGATACAGTTATCATTGTTTGTTTCTGTAAACCGCCAGTAGGCTAAAACCAAAAATGAAGAAGAAGTCTTAGATTTACGAGACGCACTTGAAAGCAGCATCTCTGCTGAGGAGAGGGCTGCGTCCAGCTCGCGCGCCCCGCCACTTGTGCCACGTCAAACGTGACGTACCAGGAGGTGTAGTCCGGGTGGGAGGAGTCTTAAAAAAAAAATACAGTACAAGAAAAACCACTCAACGGACTGGCTGGCATTAATGGTCTTAAACTCCAAGAGGAGCACTTGTGAAAAGGTAAGACGAGTTTAATATTACAAGTCATATTATCTTTGATGTATTCTACCTGCTTTGCTAACTGTTAGCTCCACAGTTAGCCGGTTAGCTCTTAGTATCTGCTGGTGCGGCTGTCAACTCGCGTGCTGCACCACCACAATGATACATGCAGTTTGTATAGAAACAAATCAATACATAGCACAGCTAAGTAACAGCAGTCTATTTCATTACACCTCGCTAATACTAAATGTCCTCTGCTACGAGCGAAGAGGCTTATACCTGCTGTGTTTTACATCCTCTTTAAACCTCTTCACAGAGACTCTTGTGAACATTTATTTTGAAAATATTTGTGAATACCGGTGCTAAAAGTTCCCCTCCAGTGGTGTGATGATTTCCTGGTTTCCAACCAGAGTGAATGAACATCAGAGTGGTAGTCAGTTCAATTAAAGCTTGCCCTTACAGTTCTAGTACAAGATGTAAATGTTCTGCTATGTGATGCATTGTGTGTTCACTTGTTGTTCTAGTTCTACAGTATATAATAAATACCGAGGTCATTACTCTCCAGAATAACTCCACCCTCCTAAAAGTAGTTTCGACTAACCATCGAACAAAACAAAATGATATCTCTCCTTTAATGACCAGGTGGCAGGTGTGTGACGCCAGTGGGGAATATACCAAATTCCTTTTATGATGACTAATAAGTGTTTTTCTTTTTGTTTTATTTCCTAAACACAATCAAATGTAGTCAAACAATATTAGAATCAGCCTTAACATTTGTAATATGTGTGTAGTTGTACAGTGTTAACTCCTCTTCACATCATTGTAACCCCAGAAATGTTATAATATAATAATAATGAATATATACATATATAAATTCCAGAAATATGGCTGAGGACATGACCGTAGTATCCTCTTAAGTAACCACTCTTTTTTTTTTTTTTTTTTGTTTCAGAGTTAATCAGAAGAACTTTTCATCATGGACCCAAACGCCAGCGGACTCACCAAGAGGTTGGCTGAAGCCGGCCAGTCGCACCTCCTGCAGTTTTGGAAAGAGCTGGGCCCCAAGGAGCAGAGCGACCTGACCCTCGACCTGCAGGGGATGGACTTTCAGGAGATCAACGGGTTCTTCAAGAAGACCACGGAGACTTCCGGCAGCAGCAACCAGGAGATGGACGCCCGCTTGGAGCCGGTGCCCCGGGAGGTCCTGGGGAGTGTGACGAGGGACCGGGAGAGCCTCAAAGACTGGGAGGAAGCAGGTGAGCTCCATCGACAGCTTCTGTCTGAGTACTCAATCTTTACACCTTTATTGGACCAGTGTAACACATGTTATAAGGAAACAAAGAGGGTATTCTTGTCAATATTTTATTGGATTTATTACAATGTAATTACCAATTGTTAGACTTGAAAGACTTGCCTAGGAACAATCACGCTAGTACTTTCCAAGGAAAGGAAATATCTCCTGGAGTCAGACTGAGAAGCCTAAAGGGGATTAAAACAAGGTAATTCAGATGTTTGACGTGGAGATGGGGCAGCAGGCGATCTGGTAACTTGTGTTATTGATATTATCAGATGATTGAGTTCCCACAAAACAAAAGCAACATTTTAAATAAAAACTTTAAAATGAGTATCATCAGAAACTCCCTCTTTGTTTCACCGTGTGGTTGTAGAAACTCACAAACGGTCTCCTGCGTAGATTTGAAATATGAGTAAGTCGGCTTGAGTTGTTCATTATGCTCTTGCGCAATCTCCTCTTTGCAGTGGGGGTCTGAGCATTTAGTGAGGTTTTCCTGGGGGAGGCGGAGAACATCTGGTCCTGATTTGTGTCTGATGTAAATCGAGTTTCTGCTTGACCCTCATGAGGTCACTCTGCTCTGTCAGTACCAAATACCGTGTGTGTGTGTGTGTGTGTGTGTGTGTGTGTGTGTGTGTGTTTGTAGGTTTCGGTGGGTAGTCAAAGTCTAGCAGGCCCGCCCAGTTTGCTGGTATAAACCTTGTCTTTTGGCACTTGTAAGAAGAAGCAGTATTACATATCAAGTCACGTAGCAGCAGTTTATGTAAGACAGACTGGAACCCTCGTAAACTGAACCACAATCAAAGACTCGTGCAGAGTCGTCAGATTCCAGTTTAGGGCTAATTTATTACGTTGCCAAAGTCCTGTTGGAGTGGCCATAAAACGTTGGGCAATACATTTTATTAATACGTTTTATCAGTGTTGTTTTAGTTAAAGTTGTTGTTATTGATCTAAGATGTCCTTACATTAGCAAGAAGAATGCACTATGACCCTTATTGGAGATGAGATATTGTGTTAGTGCAATGAGATTGTGCGTCATGTAGCAGCATGTCGGTCTAGATGTGTTTCAATATCGTAAATACATTTGACAGTAGAGCTGCAATTAACGATTGCTTTCGTTGTCAATGAATCTGATGATTATTAATGTTTGGTCTGTAAAATGGTGAAAAATGTTTTTCCTAAATGTCTTGTTTTGTCCACAACTGAAATATGTTCAGTTTACTGTCACAGAGGACTAAAGAAACCAGAAAACATTCACATTTAAGAAGCTCGAAACAGAGATTTTAAACTTTTCTTTCCTTAAAGAATTACTCAGAATGATTAATTGATAAGTCGCTGCAGCTCTGCTTCATAGGACCGATATTCTCGCTACTATTTATGACAAACTGTGCTCTGTGCGCCGTCAGGTCTACACTGCATCTCTCAGAGTAAAGTGGCGGTCCTGCTGCTGGCTGGGGGCCAGGGAACCAGACTGGGGTTCTCTTACCCCAAAGGCATGTACGACGTGGGGCTGCCGTCCCACAAAACCCTCTTTCAGATCCAGGCCGAACGCATTTTCAAACTTCAACAGCTGGCTGAGCAGAAGCACAAAATCAAGTGCTGTCTTCCCTGGTAAGACGTCACGTTGTGCTTCGGGGAGAGATGACTGAGGCTTTTTAGTTCGTGTGCCTGTCGGCTGAATTGCTGCTTTATTTGAAGAAGAACAAAAAAAGGGATTTAAGGAACCAAATACTGTCTTTCTGTTCATTATTGGACCTGCAACCATTTGCTCCAGTTGTGTTTGCATGATGATTAACTTGAATCACTGCCTCAAAAGGAAAATTACTGGAAAAGGATTATCTCCCCGTGGAGCGGATCAAAGGACAGTTTGAAAGTTTGAGAGATGGAGATAACAGGAGGGCAGTGGAGTGCATAAAGTCAGCTGACATCGTAGTTAGGGTTTAACGGTCCCAAATGGCTTCATGACGTCATCCTCAGCAGGTCTGATTCTGTAGAGAAGTTGTTACAGTTTTACTGTCCGTCATATACTTAAACTTTATACATCTCTGGCTTGGTGACAGCAGTTTTGTTGTAAGTTTCGTTAGTTTCAGATACTGACATTGTCTGCAGCGTTTAAAGTGTATCTATCCTAAGCATGCATCCCCCAATCCCTCAGCTACCCGGTTCACACTTTTATAAGTTATTTAAAATAGAGAGGAAAACGAGTAAACAACCTCTGTGTTGCCTTCAGGTACATCATGACCAGCGGCAGGACAATGCAGTCCACCAAGGACTATTTCTCCCGAAATAGCTATTTTGGCTTGGACAAGAACAACATCATCTTCTTCCAGCAGGGCATGCTACCAGCCATGGACTACAATGGCAAGATCATCCTGGAGAACAAAGGGAAGCTCTCCATGGCCCCTGGTAAGCCGGCTCAGGATTTGCGACTTCTGGCTCCATTGGCAGCGTGAATTCACAGCTGTGTGTTTATTATTTGCCACGTTGAGGTTGTGTGTTGTAAAACGAGTGTCCCCTGTGTCTGTATTTCAGATGGGAATGGGGGTCTTTACCGAGCTCTGAGGAACCAGGGCATCATGGACGACATGGAGCGGAGAGGGGTTGAATTCATCCATGTGTACTGTGTAGATAACATCCTGGTCAAAGTGGCGGACCCCTCCTTTGTTGGTTTCTGTGTGAAGAAGGGAGCAGACTGTGGAGCTAAGGTGGGTCGGGTCACACCTCTGGCTTTTTCCCGTCTTCTTTACTGCGTGAGGCTTGAAGCGCCTTTTTTAAATGGTCTTGTTAATTACTGTCAAAATTTGAATCTCCAACAGATTCCATTAAATGAATCAGGACATTGTAATTAGTACTGTACAAGAAGGCTGCAATCCACATCTAAGTTAAGATCATTAACCTACTAACCATCCACCAATCTACGTCATCTGCAATACAAACTCTGTGACAAGGAAACAAGTACGAGCCAATCGGAGGCAGAGTAGGGCGGGTCTTTGCGGAATGTGGGTGTGTAAAAAAAATGTACGCGGTATTATCCGCATCAGATGACAGTCGGCGTGCCCCGAACATATTTTCGACACCTTTTTAAAGTCTATATCAAGTGTACGCTATATTTAGAATATTTCAACTGCTTCACCTTTCTACAGCCCTTTCTGGCGGGGGTTCCATATCTTATATCTGTCTATGCTCTCTTCAAAGCCACCAGACTTCATTGACAGAAACAGTCATTTTTACCGTCAGCAACTCCCGTGTTCTACGAGGTAAAATTACTGTTTTTTGTCAAAGGAGACTTTTGGCTTTGAAGAGAGCAAAGATCGATATACCGACTTAACTTCCCCGTTGGAAACTTCTGTCTGACAACAAGGTACAGCGGTGAAAATATTCTAAATATAGAGTACACTTAAACTGATATTGACATTTTTTAGGTGTCTAAAATACGTTTTGCTACAGTACATTGCTTTGCTGGTTCTTCTCTAAACTCAATCTACTGTTGGTAGTACACTGACTGTGAATAAGTACCTCATACAACCACACTTCAAAATACCCAAACTATCCCTCAGATTCATTTTGGCGTTTTATTTTTAAAGATCTTAAAGATGTGGTTTCATGGTGAATCATGAAGTTGCCTGAAGTGTTAACTTTACCTACATTTATTTTTGTGATGATAATGGTCTTCAGTTTAGTTCTTAGTTATAAAAACTCATTCTTAAATGCCAGATGCTACACTTTAAGAGAAGAAAGATTAACAAAGGTTGACGCAGCAGCAGGTTATGAGCTCATATATTCCTGTCATAAAGGGACAATGATCCCTCAATATTGTTCACCTGCAACACTGATGAGCTCAGCTACCTTTCACCAGACCAGGAAGTAACAGTAATATTGTAAGGATGCATGCACACAATGATTATAACTGATCAAATAGGGCGAAGAAACACCCGTATTAGTTGTACAAATATTGATATTTAATAAGTCTGCAAGTGAACAAACTGTCAGCAGTGACGCCATAAAGTCTGATCAGTCAGTCTAGTTTTTTTATTTTATTCCAGGGGTTCCTAAAGTACCACAGATGTCGAGTGTGTGCCTTGAATTGAAACTGATGGTCAGTTTGCTGTAACAACAGTTTAACTGCCCTTTTCTAGACTGCTGCACCTTCCGCAACTCACCACCGGGTGGCGACATTGTCCACTTGTGTCTCCTCGTCTTCTTGAGCAATAAATTCATGACGGCTTTCTAGGAAATGTGAGAGTTGAGCCCAGTGCCTTGCTTAATAAACTTTCATCATGGTATCAGATAGCATGAGAGTGATGAAAAGAAAGCAGATCTTTTTTCCACAACGTTTCCTTTGGCTGGAGTGAACTTTAATTGTGGGAAGGAAAAAAGCTTTTCAGAGTACAATGGTTCAATTGGAAACTTTTTCTTTCTCCACTAGTCAATAAACCATATTTATGATTTCATGCTTAATTATAACTTTTCCAGTCAACACACTGCACATGGAATAAATAGTTGTGATGCAACTCACAGAGCAGGTCCATCTGTTTGAGATACGTTTGAGTCTTGTGCTTTGTTTTTACAGTGACTTGTACTCTCTGATGCATTTAATTAATCAAGAAAAGGCACGTTATTAGCAGG
>NW_022280072.1:1086039-1093535 GCF_004355925.1 Anarrhichthys ocellatus
TATATATATATGTATATGTATATGTATATGTATATATATATGTATATGTATATGTATGTATGTTTTTCACACACAGAATATATTTAAATACCGTACTTCTGGAACTTCAGATCGTCCTGTTTGACATTATGAGTTGTGCGGTGCAGCAGAGATGGAAGGATCAGATCAGAGCAGCGTCCCACCCTCCCGTCATAAATTACTGAGCTCCACTACCGTTCATGTGGCTTCACCCCCCTCCCTGTTCACCAACCCCCTCATCAGGACTCCACTCTGTCATTAGCAACCAGCAGACCTACAGCTTTCTGTTCCAGATATTTGGAGCAGAAAAACTGAACGCTGCTTCTCCATGTTTAGTTCTGACTCTGGGAACAGAAAGTAGACCGGTCCCAGACGACCTCAGGGGTCGGGATGGTTCATAAAGTAGCAGCAGATCAGAGATGTATTTTGGCCCTGAACCATTCAGTGCTAAACCAAGACTGTCAGAGCATTTGATTTATTGATATCAGTCAGGATTAAACGAGAACTTCAACAAAAAAATATCAAAAAGTGCTTTTGAAGATTATTACCGACCCTGTAATAAATCATTTTGCGTCATCGTTTCTAGGTGGTGGAGAAAACCAACCCGACGGAGGCGGTGGGTGTGGTCTGCAAGGTGGACGGGCGTTATCAGGTGGTGGAGTACAGCGAGATCACTCTGGCGACCGCTCAGAAGCGCAGCGCTGACGGTCGACTGATGTTCAACGCCGGAAACATTGCCAATCACTTCTTCAGCTTCTCCTTCCTCAGAGACGTCGTACAGTAAGACACAACGTTCACACGCCTGTGGCACCTTTTTATGGCTTTCATGCAGTTTGTGCTCCTTTCTGTCAATATTTGTTTTTTAAGGAGCTGTGGTTTCTTGCAGCAAGAACAGTAGCTCCACGCCAATATTATTATTATTTGATCTATTATGACCATGATTATTAGTAGTATTTTGTTATGATTACTATGATTATGGTAATGATTTGTATTGTTATTATCACCACTATTATTATTATTATTGTAATTATTATTAAGTAGTCAAAGTGCTGCAATGAACCAGCTTCATTCTGTGATTGTACATCAGGAAGTACGAGCCAGAGCTGCAGCACCACGTGGCCCAGAAGAAGATCCCATACGTGGATACGGAGGGTCAACTAATCAAACCAGACAAACCAAATGGGATTAAAATGGAAAAGTTCGTCTTTGACATCTTCCAGTTTGCCAAGTGAGTTACAGTGTGTGTGTGTGTGTGTGTGTGTGTGTGTGTGTGTTTTTCACAGAGTGTGTGACGGCATCAGCAGGCAGCCTCTCGCCTCAAACTAAAAGGCCTTAAAAGTACTGAGACTACAATGAATATCTTATGCTCCCTTTGAGGTGGCTGGAGTGCATATGTTCTCCTGGCAGGCCTCCGGGTCTCTGGGTTTGACTGGTCCTCGATCGGTCCCTCCATGCATGAACCGACCCCCTTCTTTTTCCAGTCCCGATCCCTATCCACCAGCCCCGGTCCTGCCTTTACTCTGTGGTCTGATCCAGCAGACTGAGCCTGAGCCAAGCTCTCTGCAGGAAGATGGAGGTTTATGAGCTGTTCACTCGTTCCCCCTCCTCCAGTGTGTTGCATGACATCAGCTTTGATTCACGTCACTACTAATAGAACTATACATCTAATGAAAGGATTCCCGTAATGGTGGACTGATGGAAAAACACGTCTGGCTTCCTTCGAGGTTTATTCGTTGTATTTCAAAGTAAAAGAGGATGAGAAATGGTGTTCTGTGTCGCCGAGGAGACGGATTACTGTTGTGCCCGGACTGGCAGACCGGCAGCTTTAGAAGAATCCAGATGGGCTGACTCACGTTGCAACAAGTTCTGCTTTTTTTTTTTCCGGGTCTTTGTCAGTACAGAGGATCTCATAGTGTGTGGCCATACTATGTGCTGTATATTATGTATGGCTGCTGTTCACCTGCCAAGTGTTGAAAAAGTCAATAATAATGCTAATTAAATCTGCTTCTATACTATTTAATGCATCATATTAGTTTGGATCCAGCTCCCAACAACAGCGCTGCTCCGTGAGGTGATTTTGGCGTCGTGGCCACACTCGATCACATGAAGCACACTGGCCCACTTTCTGTTCCCAATACACAATCATTACAAAAAGAAGATGTAAATCAAAGGACACAGTTCTTAAATCATCCATTTCTTAGTCATTTCCTGCACATTTACTAATCGTTTCAGCTTAAAATGGGACTGAACAATTTAGAAAAAATGAGTCAAATTCAAATTGCGATATGTGATATTATACGATTAGAGAATGGGGAATGAATTTTTACATCATTATTCTCATTTTCTTTGAAAAACTTATTAAAAAAGATTATGGAGTGATTTTTTTGAAGGGCTTTGTACCGAACAAATATGTTTTCTTAAGTCTGGGCCAGGACAGACAATATTTAATTTAGATTAAAATGGTATTTTGACACACATTATGTCTCTGAAGGTAAATGCAGGACAACCACCGCTCCACCGGCTTTATCTTAAATAACGTGCTGGAAGTATCAAAAGACTCAAACTGATGGAATAGATATCCGCACACTTAAATCACACTTCACATTTTGTCTTTAAAAAAAGATTTCGCCTCCTGTGATTTAAATTTTTTTTCAGTGTTCTGGTAAAATCCTGCGTGTCCTCTCTCCGCTGTGTTTGCCTGTGTGATGATGTGCCGCCGTGTGCGTGTGTCCAACAGGACGTTTGTTGTGTACGAGGTGCTGCGGGAGGACGAGTTCTCCCCGCTGAAGAATGCAGACAGCCAGGACGCAAAGGACACGCCCACCACAGCCAGACACGCCCTCATGTCCCTCCACCACCGCTGGGTGCTCAACGCCGGGGGCCACTTTATCGACGAGAACGGCAGACACGTGCCCGCCATACCCAGGTGACCACAGACAGCCTGCTGAAAACACAGCAGCATGTCATGTCACTTTAAGACACACACACACATCTTCGTGGTCACTTCCACCTTCCCAACACTCCCCACACTGTACAAACATTGGCTTTTTTGTTTTATTTGTTTGTGTTATAGACATAATATTCTTTGAGCCTCACACTCTCACTTCCCCTTCCCTCTCATGTTTGGTCTTGCTCCTGTGTGTCCCGTGAAATGTTTCCAGAGACGGAGCAGCAGGCCGTTTCACAGATGATGGCAACAGAAAGTAATTATTATCCCCCTGCAGTACTGAGTGCATGGTGATGGGGTTCTGGCTTTCTTTCTTCGCTCGCTCAGACGTGTTAACACGATATAACATTACTTCTGATCCCCTTTCCTTCATTACCACTGACGAGAGGACTCTGCGTGGACGCACGCCAGGCGGCAGCCATTTTTGTTCTTGTCTCTTTAGAGCCAGTTGTGATGAAGGAAATGACAGCGAGGATCAGTTCGGACGACTGAAAAACACAGCGCTCTCCGCGTCCTGGTCAGATGATGTACATGTCATAACGACCTGCTGACGGATCATTTTACCCGTCAGAAAGTTGCTACTAATACGCATAATGTGTTGCATGCTGGGTAATGGGCACCGTTCTGGCAAACAGTGGCAACTCTGCAATAGATGATGAAGCTGTTGATTTGTGTGCAAAATCGTGACGACAAGCCCAGCCGTTCATCGCTTGCTAGTCAGCCTTTGAGTTTAAATCCACCTGCTTTTTTTTTTTTTTTTTTTCAAGACATAATAATAAATGAGCATGTGCTTCAGTAACATTCATGGCAGCAATGAATGTTATTCTGGCTCTTTAAGGGTATGCCTTTTCCTCAATCATTCAGCTTTTCCTTTCCTTATTCTAATGATACAGGGCAGCTGCTCAGAAAAACATCTGGAGCACTTGGTGATTAGTGATCGCTGTCTGTAATGATTATCTAGAAATAAACATGTTGAGTGACGGCAATGTGGAGGCAAGTTTACCCCTGTTTTCTTGTTAGAAGCACTGGCAGGAGATGCAACCACATTCCCTGTCATTCCTCTGTTTTCTTCTAGAGGAAGTCTGTTACGGGTCATGGTGGCTAATCACTGGTCATGTTTGGGAATGATGAATCTCTAATCCTCTGACTTTTGAACTCTAACCACAAGCCGGCCGCAGTAGAAGAACAGCTGTGTCAAGGATGTACAGCTGCTTCTCTCAACTACACTCCCGCCGCCCTTCTCATGAGACAATCACTCATTCTGTTTCATTTTGTCTTCTTCTTCTTCTGATTTGTTCCTTTCCCTACGCAGCCTGAAGGACGGAACAGACCTGCCAATCAAATGTGAGATTTCCCCGCTGGTGTCCTACGGGGGAGAGGTAAGGAGGGCGAGGCCTAATTGGGAACTCTAGATGTTGTTCTGCTTCTGCTGTCGGCCTGAAATTATTTGTACAACCTCTAACAATGAGCCTCATTCACCAAATTTCATTAAAATTTGTTCTAGAGAAAGGTCGTAAGAAAAGTCTACGTCAGATCCATGACGCGTTAAACGTTAATGTTCGCACCTGTGTTCTTTATAATGATGAATCCCACTGTCCTCGTAAATTGAAAGCCAGTTGATCCAATTTAGCTACAAAAAGCTCCGCCAATCCACATAAAAGTGCTCGAGACTGCAGGACCGTGTGCACACACAGAAATCGAAAGGGTGCGTTCCAATACCCACACTACTGTACTATTTAGTATGCCAGAAAAAATAATATGTCAAATGCAGTATCTTAAAAACACCAGGATGTTCTACTGCATCTGGCCGCATTTTACTTTTCTGACTATTCTGACCCACAATCCTTTGCGTCACATCGACTGAGCCTCCGACAGATAAAACATAAATGCATGGACTCTGGTACTCGTTACTGTGTTCAGAGAAGGGTGCACTACTAATGCATTTTTAAAAAAAAAAAAGGTTAGATCTCTAATGTTTGTAAAACAATGATTAAAATGTTAATGAATGATAAAATATTATTGTGATTTATAGCCTATGATGTTATACAACTGTAGAATAATATCCATTGGTTTAGCACCAAAATGTCAGCACTCAAATGTGCATAGGTTTGCTCTTAGGTGTGTGTAGAACAATTCCCAAATAAAATAAGTAATTTCTCCTAAAGAACGATCGGTGAATGTCCTGATGGTGTCGTTTACTCCTTCAAGGGCCTCGAGGAGCTGGTGAAGGGACGAGAGTTTCATGCAACCCTGATGATCGACGGGAACGGAGTCCACGAGCTGGTGAAGAACGGAGTGTAGACGATGAAGGCGAGAGAGACGAGGGTGAAGGGGGGTTGACAACCCGAAGACCAACCTCCCTTTTGTCTCTCAACATTTTGCTGGGGAGAAACTGTGATGTCATCACTGTGCAATAATAACAAATGTCGCGTCCAGGTGTTCCTGAAAGAGGCCGCCCTCTCCAAAATGAATGAACGAGCCGGATGAATTTTACTTTTCAGCGGCATGTTTTTTTTTTGTTTTTTTTTTCCTCTGCTTTGTATGTTGACATCATACCTGGTTCATGTTTGTTTTGAAGAGCACTTGAACACAGCATAAGATGAAGGACGAAATCCCTGTCACACCGGCTGGATGAAGCAGTCTTCAGGTGCATCTATTTATTCTGCTGATGAGACTTATTTTTATATGTACTGATAGATGCTCTATAGGTGGAAACGACCATCTAATCATTTTACCTGGTGATTTTTATACGACGTAGGACTGAGATGATCAGAAAGATGTTTCTTACTAGCATGTAATTGAGGTACATGGTACGGGCTGTGGGGGGGGGGGGGTATTTATAATCTGATTAGATATTATTCAGCTTTAAGAGATACTATGATTTCTTTATTAAAGAAATTTCCTAATTGGAAAACCTACTGAATGTGTTGTCTCTTTTTCTGTGTGTGTGTGTGTGTGTGTGTGTGTGTGTGTGTGTGTGTGTGTGTGTGTGTGTGTGTGAGAGAGAGAGAGACACACACACCTGTGCACATACAGGCTACATATTTGCTTTATGGTCTCTTAAAAACATTTTCATCAGAAACGAGTATCGACACGTTTTCTGACGAATCAGCGCTGGATATGTCGGTGTGAGTTGAACTGGTCTGTGTCTGCAGGCTGTGTTTTATGCATTATAGCTCCGGTTGTCTTGAATCAGAGTTTCCAGCACATGGTTTCTGTTTAAGATGGGCCAGAGCATGCAACGCTGCTGCAGCTATTCAGCAAATATTCTTTGTGGCTCCTTTCTGACTCATTTCTCTTTCTGACTCTCCAGCTCCCTAACTGCATTATGATGTGAAATAACTGCAGTGTGGAAAAACACTTACTTTGACGGTGTCCTAGTCTGCATGTAGATCTTTGTGCATATTTAATGTACAGAAAGTGAAAGTTGTACTACAGAGATCTTCCATTCAATTGTGTTCAGCAGTGAAGGCGTACTTTGGCACAGCTGTGCCTTCAGCTAAATGCTAACAGTGAAGCTAACATGCTGATGTCTAGCAGGCTCAATGTTGCACCGTGTTCTCCATCTTAGATAAGTGTGCTGGCATGCTTTAGCATGATATTGGCATGACACACAAAGTGCAGCTTTTGCAGGGATGATGTATTTTTGTGGACCTTGAAGTTAGCATCTCTCTGGTTCCCTCGACAAAAAGCAGACACAATTCTTTTTCCATTGGATTTTGTACATCATGAAAGAAAGACAGTCACAGTATTAAATGAAACCTTCAAGCTCCCAAATAACCGTTTAATTTCTGTATTCCGGTAAAAACGGTTCAGGCCACATCCGCAGCACTTTCTGGCGTCAGTAGAAGAGAACCTCTCTCTGACACTTGACTCATGCTTTTCATGGATCTGGTTTGACAATCAAGGCTGTGACAGACTGCAGCGCTAAAGTACCGGATTAGTTTCAGGGCCAGGCAGGGAAGTAAATGAGAGGAGGAAGATTTTTACCTTAGACTAACCCCAACACTAATAAAGTTAAAATTTTAAGAGTAAACGTCAAACTTTTCAGAATGAATCAAACTACTAACTAAAACATCTTCCTCCTCTCATTGTTTTCCTTTTGCCTGGCCCTAAGACTCTCCCGTATAGAGTTTACAGAATGTTTCAATAATAAAGTCATGCATTTACAACATTCTAAACTAAAAATGCATGCTTGATTTACTGCAAACTGTAACTCAGTAACACTTTTCAATGGAATTAACACTTCTCTAAATCTGTGATAAACATGATGAGCTGAGAGGACGGCAGCACAGCCGTCACCTTGAGTTATGGTTGTTTCAGCCTCTAGCTGTCAAAAGAAAGGCTCCTTTCAGGAGGAAGAAAGCTTTCTGATTTGAGCGTTGGATTCGGCCTTAATTGAAACCTTATGTGTGGCATGTGGAATTCTGGGACTTTGGCGCTCTCCCAAGAATCCACAGAATGTGGAGGGTTTTTTTTTCTTCCTCTCTCTCTCTCTCTCTCTCTCTCTCTCTCTCTCTCTCTCTCTCTC
>NW_022280072.1:1093545-1106045 GCF_004355925.1 Anarrhichthys ocellatus
TCTCTCTCTCTCTCTCTCTCTCTCTCTCTCTCTCTCTCTCTCTCTCTTTTCCTATGAGCAGGGGTGTCTTACATCAGCCCAGAGAGCATCTGACGGACTGAGAGTGCGAGAGAGAGAAGAGCTTGAGTTGTAACTGGAATAATCTAAAAAAAACATCTCTGAACAAATGGTCTGAAAGGACAAGACATCTTCAAAGTGAGTCATCCTTTTATCTCACACTTTTCACCATAACTCTTTCCAGCTTTTACATCATCGTTTGGACTGTAAAGTTCGGGACTTTAAACTCTGACAACCTTCTCTCAAAGCCCACGAGAGAGCCTTAGAGTTCCCTCGGAGTATTTCGTACAGAGAGATTCAGCTGCCTGTTTAAACTCTGTGCACCTTTTGTGTTGAAGTCTATAGCTGCTGTTTGCATGGCAGACTAGATGAGTGGACAGCAGAGCAGAGCGTGCCAGATTCAAACTGATCCAGCTGTTTCAAACTGAAGCCATGATGGTTGGATGTGATTAAGGCCCATTCCTTTATTCAAACAACGTTTCACTTCAAAATATAATCAGGAATGAGGAAAAGAATATGAATGAAGAAAGTGTCTCCTTCTAAATCTCATCAAAACTGAACTGAAGCTTATTGCTGCAAACTTTAAAGAAAAATCTTTTTATTCTCTGGATGCATGAAATTCAGCACATTTCTTAATTAATTCAAATAACAGACAAGTTTAAGTATTTAAGTGTAATTCCCTCTGGAAGTTGGAGTGTTTACTGCATCACACAAATGTCTCTCTATTGTGCAGAATGGCTCAAGCTCTTCTTTTTTACAAGCGACAGACGAAGTGTAACTAACGTTAAAATGATGATTTGAATGCCTTCCAACAAGCTCCCACACATTTTTTTGTTTGCTTTATTGTGGCGGGGTATTCGGGACTTGTGTTTTGGAAAACTAACTCATTTATTGTTCGCTGTGGTCAGCTGATGAAATGTCGAATACTCAAGTTACAGCCCTGAAAAAGATTTCCCTCCCTGCAGTGCATGTCCTGCTTTTGTGTCGTGGAGTTGGTGTGTGTGTGTGTGTGTGTGTGTGTGTGTTTCCTATAGTGTAGGTGTTACATAGGTGGTGTGTAGGTGTCCTCCTGTGGTATGTGAGCAATGGATGTTCAACACAGAGGCCTCTTTTCTACCTCGTTGAAGTTATTTGGTAACTCGACTCGACACTGAAGAGTGAAGAATGCGAATGAGCTCAGAGCTCTGACATTTATCGGACTCGGGAGAGGCGGCGGCGATCAATGGAGTAATTGTTAAAGAGAGGTCAAGGTAATCCTGAGGTCAGGTGTGTGTGTGTGCGTGTGCGTGTGTGTGCGTGTGCGTGCGTGCGTGCGACATCACAGTAAAATAAGCTCTTTGTCAAGGGAAGATGGAGGAGTTATTGCTTCTGACAGGGACATATATGAAATGCCTGTGATGGATAATGTACTCACAGTCAGTGTTGTCCAGACAGCTGGAAAACAGAGAGGGAGACAACGTTCGAGGGGGATCTGATCCCACGCCATCGCTCCATTATCTGGCTGTAACTTGATATTTGATGCACACACATACACACATACAGAGTACAGAGGGACCACGTTAGGAGTGAGTTATCACTGCATCTGTCTGACATGCCATTTCAATTAGCGACCCTTCCCTTCCACAGTTTGGAGGCTGACTGACATCCTCACGTAAAGGCCTTAATCACACACACACACACACACACACACACACACACACACACACACACACACACACACCACAGCAGAGGCTGTAATTTCAGCCCCACATTCAAAACACAGCGCCCGGTGCTTTCTTAGCTCAGCTGTAACTCAACGCAGACGTTGTTTGATTGGAAGTGTTTTCGAAATCAATGCCTCTGGCAAGAGAAAACCAGCTGCAGGCTCGCTAGCTGAGGTGCATGCTGTAATTTGGTATAAATAGCGGCGTTTCAGTGAACATCATCCCTTAAATACTGCGCTGTTGACTTTGTATCCCACACGTGCTTGAACTTCGACCCTGCCCAAACCAGCACCCCACTCATCACCGTCATTTGAGGGGGATTGGGTTACTCGCGTACAGCCTAAAGCAGACTGCATTGGTCCCTCTTATGTCTGAGCTTGGAACACTTTTTTTGTTTTTGACTTGAGGTCTGCGTCCAAAATCAGAGGTGAGACGACGATTGAGCTCTAGTGACAAGAAATATGACAAAAATTACATTTACTCTGATAACTCATAGATATCACCATGAAACTTCACCAGTTGATTAAAGACGTTAAGACAATTCTTTTTTGTATTACAAGTTTTATGCAATGTTATGTTTAAATATGCAAATGAGGAATTATCTATTGTTAACTTTTGGTGAATTTAGGATGAATCTACAGACGCATAGAAAATATAGTAAATGAAACACCTCAATGTGTATTTTGGTTGTTTTCTTTGCACTAGTCTGACAGAAGACATGTTTTCGAAGCTCCTTTAACAGCCCAGTCTGCTCTGATTGGCTTGCGAGATAAATACCACTCACCTTTGCAAAGGTGAGTGGTATTTTCTAATGAGCCTGCATGTGACATTGGAAGGGGATCCAAATGTGATTGGCTTGTTGAATCACATGTTTTCTGATCTAGACAGCCCACAAAAAAAGCTGACTGGGTTGTCTTCGAAAAGTGAATTTTTAATGATATGTCTCCTTTAATATGAGGTTGCTGCTTTGATCCAGAGAAGGCCGTTCGAATCACAGAAACCAAATAATTGCAGAGAAGCTGGAAGATGGATTATTCCATCTTCCGTCATTCTCTCTTTCTCCTGTTTACAAGTGGCAGTCTCTTTTTGTTTTTCTGTTTGTCTCTCCACCTCGCCGTCTCTCTATTCTCCCCCCCCGTCCTCCATAATTACAGGCTGTTAGGGTTAAGATCTGAGACAATATTTCAACATCTGAAGGACCTCATGACGTGCTGCAGACTGCCACTGTCACACAAATGACAGCCTGGGCAGTGAATGACATGCTACTGCTGACGTATCAGGCTTGATATGCACGACATTGGCTTTTTCTAAGGATTTTTGGGGGAATTTTTGCCTTTATTTGACAGAGTAGAGACACAGACAGGAAATGGAGGCAGCGATAGGCGTATGAGATGCAACAAAGGACACAAGGTTGGAATCAACCCCAGGATGTTGCTGAAATGTGGTTTGCCAGTGGGGCACGCTCACATGCACTAAAAGGCAGATGCAAGGGAGAGCGACTTTATTCTCTGCTTCCCTGATGGCAAATAGTTATTTGCTGCTATATTAACGCTCTGAATATCCTATCCAGAACCTTTAAGTATAAGACACTTTCGCTACTTTCACCTCAACTATTGTACTTTTTACTGCACTCCTCCACATTTATCTGTCAGCTAGGATTAAAAACACATTATAAACAATGCATTTTAAAATGCTAAACCATTGCTTTCCAACATTTTTTGGCTCGTGACTAGCAATAAAGAAAAGCAGTGACTGCCTGGGGTTCATCCGTTTTATCTGTATATATACCGAATATGCTTTTCCCCTCTAAACTTTTCTGATAGCTTAATTTCAATAACTGTTAAAACTATACAATAGTCACAAAAAAGAAAATATATCCAAAATCTGAACACAAATTTGTGTAGCAGGACTGTTTTTCTTCTTCTTTCCTGCTTCATTATTCATCTCACGACCCCTCAGATTTATATTCTGACCTTTTAGAGGGGGCCTGACCCTTAGTTTGTGAACCACTGGACAAAAATACAAACTATAGCTGCACCTCACCCACAGTAAAATACAACTTACAAATACTTTTAACTGATAATACATTGTAATGCAGAATAGAGCAGAA
This sequence comes from Anarrhichthys ocellatus, assembly GCF_004355925.1. NCBI lineage: Eukaryota > Metazoa > Chordata > Actinopteri > Perciformes > Anarhichadidae > Anarrhichthys > Anarrhichthys ocellatus. The sequence continues at coordinate 1,097,416 of NW_022280072.1, forward strand.
AACTATATGATCTTGTCCTGAACAACAGTAAAGCTCCTTCACTTTGAAAAAGAATATTGCAGGTATTTGTTCATAATATGCGTAGTTTAAGAATAGAGGTGTACTTTACTATTTACTCAGAATCTTGAGTACAAATTAATGCTTTTGATTCAAGCAGCGTCCAGAGGATGGACCTCTGCTTTAACGGGGAAATGGAAAAAAAGAGCTTCTTGGCGTAGACTGGTGTTTTTCCAATCTGACAGTGTAGCTGTAAAGTTCAGGGTCTGGATATTCAATCAAAATGGATTTCCAGTCAAAGATTTTAGGCTACTCTTCTTACATAACAAACACGGCCCTTCGTCATTGCTCGATATTCACAACGAACGGTTACGAGTCGATGCTGTAATATAGGTAGATAAAAATATAAAAAAACACAGCCTCTCCTGCAGATTCTCACTTTCTTTCTCCCTTGTGGCCACTAAGCATCATTTGGTAGCCTTTACGAGCACCTACACACTGGTGTGAACAGTTCATGTCCTCATGCAATTATAGGGCCCGACTGGCACAGTCAGTGAGGAGCTGCAGCAGGTGTGCTCCTGCCTTAGTAGTGAGTCTAACCTCAACAAAAGCAACTACGGCGTTAAAGACAAACCTCAAGCTTTTACCTCTGCTTCATTACAGGATTCACCAGATGGATTTAAAGCCCTGCAGCCCAGCCGGAGAAGAAGTAGTTTCATGTTGCTGCAAAACTATTGCTGACACAGTAGTCTTGTTTTTATCCACTCTATCATGGAGCTACACTATAAATGCGCCTTGTATATCATTACATGTGCACATGTGGTTCAAGATATCCTACAATTAAGCATGTAGACCGGAACACTTCTCAGCAGGTGTCACATCTTACTTAGACAATAGAGGATTGTTTTTCTGTCCGCTTTTCTCTTGCAGCTATGATTGTTTAATTACATGTGTGTGTGTGTGTGTGTGTGTGTGTGTGTGTGTGTGTGTGTGTGTGCGTGCGCCTCCCTCTCCGATTTTATTGCGGTGAGTTTACATGGCTCCACCTGGGACTGATTGGGAACCGTGATTCAGATTTCATGCATTCCCATAAAAATTAAATGTCTGTGTTACGGCCTTCAGGGAGAAACAAGAGGATGTAATAGAAAGCACATGTGGATGGTTACTGTGTGCCACATGCGGGCACACTGTACAGCAATCAGGCCCAGCACCAAAAGTGCACATAAACACACACACACACCCTTATATACGTATACTGTATGTGCAGTTTATAGCACGATGTCTGGCTTTATCTGTAGATCTGAACTGAGAGACATTTGTTGTTGATATAATTTAACTTTGTGCAAATAAGAAACTGCCATGTCTTTAGCAGCTCGTACAGCCCGAATGTTTGCCATCATTTATTGCTTATTTAACTGAGGCAATATATTTTTTCCGTCATTTTTGGGCCCCAAGTTTCCCCACCTGCAACTCAACCGGGGATGTTGTGGTTATACGGCATGGGGCTTTACCACCAGGCCCCCCGGGACGCCCCCCACGCAATAAATTCATGGCACCAGATAGAGCTGAAACTAACTTTCATCTGTGGTCCCTGTTAAGAAATGTAAGCGATCATGTGGCATACCTTGATACCATTACAGCATCCAATGCATTTCCCCAAATGTTGGGAATTGTCAAGTAGTTATTGTAAGAGCCAAATATTGGGTTGGAATAACCAGAATGTAATTGTTATCCTCTGTGTGTTGCTGTGCTAATATCCTGGGCTCAGGAAAATAAAGTCACGGTTGTCGTCAGGTGAATGACCCCAGAAGGACAAATGGTTTGTGACAGTTTGTGTTGTCATGCGCTAAGACTCGTGTGTTTGGTTTGCAGCGGAAACTAGAAATAGATGTTCACGTTTGTGCACGGCAAAGCCAATAAATGGATTGTTATTCGCATAATACGAGATTGGGAGCATTTCTTTTGCCTCTCAACATGGCGACGCAGCTCGCAGCTAACAGCGCTAACAGTGTTTACCTGAGTAGGAACCGGAGGGCAGGTGCTTCGCTTCTGCAATGACGCTGTTGGTTGTATGAGTGCAGTGCAGAGCGGCGGCACTGAGCTAACCAGTGGGGTCGTTCTCTGCTTAGGTAGACATTACTCCACCATATCTTTACATAGATAAATGTCAAACTATGACATTCCTACCAGCCTCAGCTGTACTTTGTGTGTTTGGAGCTAATTGTAATGTTAGCATGCTAACATGCCAAACTAAGATGATGAATATGGTAAGTACTATAGCTACCTGCTAAATATCACCAGATGTTGTGATGAAGATGTTATACTACAAATTAACTTGTCACATTGTTATTCGAATGACGTGAAAGTATTGTAATTACATTTCCCATAATGTCATACTGTTTAACAGAAATGATGACCTGTGTTTGAACGTTGTGATTATGAATGAGGAGATATAATCTTCTAAGTAGCCTCAGACCTTTGAGTCTTCCACCTCTCAGACTCTTTGGTGTCTGGATGGTGAAGCCTTCAGTTGTTCCTGACCCTCCACTGGTTGCTCCCTCTTCTGCAGAGTCTCATGTAAAGCCCCAAGTGTTGACGCTGCTGTGTGTCTGTGTGTGTGATTGAGACAGAGGCTGGGAACGGAGCCAGGTAAACCTACCTGCGTGTTGACTTTACAGGCTTTCCCAGGCTGCTGGACCTGGTGGTAAACCAACGTTGCTCTGTGCACTGGGCTCGACCCTCCAAGGAAAATCTGATTCATTTATACCAACAAAAAAGCCTGGGAAAACATAATATAAACTGCCGGAGGACGTTGCAGCAAGCTCTCACCCAATGCATGAGAGCGTTTCTGGGATGTTTTAGAAGGCGAAGAGATGGATTTCTGCAGCCCATTCGCCAGGAAATAATGTTGGTATTGTACATTTCTGCATGTTGAATGTTGACGTTTTTCCATCCGGTCAGAGCAAGTGATGTAGTATATCAAGCGACCGCTATTGAAAGTGATAATGACTGTAACTAGCAAGAAAATAAGGTTAAGTTGAAGGGGTGGTAGATGGGTCAAACAAACACTGGAGTTTCACCCGGGAGACCGTTGTTCGTGTCCCGTGTGAAACCAAAACTTAACGTTTGTTATGTTATACTTTGTTATGTAAAGTTAAATGAGATAGTCTGCTATGGGCGGTTGTTAAAATGTTAGTTACGTTGGGACGGTTGTTGCGCTAAGTTGTTGCGCTACGTTGTTGCGCTACGTTGTTGCGCTACGTTGTTGCATTACATTGTTGCATTACATTGTTGCATTACATTGTTGCGCTGCGCTACGTTGTTGCGTTATTATTTGATCTTTTTTCTAACATTATCCAAAAAAAAATTCTGCCTAAACTTAACCAATTTTGCATTTCTGAAAGTTTGATGAAAACTATTATCGGTTCAAACATTAACATTCAACATATCCGAAATTGTTGCCAAATTGTTTTCTGGTGACTGGGTTGATGTCTGTGTGTGAAGTTTTCAAAGAATTGTTATTTATGACCTTTCGTGTGAATAATATTAATTTAGAATTCCAATGCATTACATTTGTCCTTCTGATTAAAACATTTAGGTACAGAACAGCAGACTACAGGTATCTCTGTGTTGTTCTTGGTGAGCTCTGTGGGCTCGTGGGTTTCTGAGTTGAGGATCTGCCCTTCACCACTTCCTGAACTAGCCAAGAGGGAGCTGATATTTATGGGGTGCAGACTTTTTTTTTTTCCCCCCCAGAAGTAGAACTTTAAGTCAATAGTCTATTCAGTAACATTCTGCTCCAAGTTGACACAATAATCGCTGCTTGCTGCCTATCAACATTTGGTGTTTATGATAAGCTGAATTCAAACAAAGGTCCTTCTTTCTGTGATACTTAATGTCTGTCCAGTCTGAATGGTGCTGTGATTGAGCACTTAAACATATCTGTGGATACATCTACAGACTGATATTAGTCTAAGTGAATAACTAACATGGTAGATATTGTTTTTAATGTAAAATGGCATGTCATAACTCCCACTGGTACGACAGTAATTTGCCACCACTTTCAGTATCATTTACCACATATGGTTTTGTTTTTGCATGTGATCCTCTGGGAGAAAGTAATGGTTCTGTGAACGGCTGTCATGCTATAATTTTCTGTATGAAATGATTTGTATCTACAGGAAAGTAGGTCTAACTGTTATTATTAATATGCTCAAATAGATTTCACCATTTTCTTCAGCCTCTAAATTATCAACTTTAAATGTACAGCGTATTAAGTTTGTATTAAGTTACTCCAAGGAACTTTTATTTACAACATATAGTCTCGAGGTACAGCACAGCAAAGGTCTGACCTGATGTGAAACTCAACGTTACATCTCCGTCCTTCACTGAACCAACAAACTGGTGAAGTCACAATGTTTTTATTCTTTTATTTTCTCATTCTTCTCTGCTTCTTCTCATCTTCGTGGATCTGCTCTCACAGAACAACGTGTAACACTTTGACTTGTGTTTCATGAGAAAATGCTCCCATGGACCTCTGAAATGTGTCAAACATGCTTCTCTACTTTAAAGGACATTGTTTTGATTACTTTCAGCCCAGGTTTATTTTTTTGGTACTTTTCTGAAAGCTTTTCGAAGTGTCAGTGGACCTGACTCTAGTTTATTTTGATAAATGTGACCCTGGAGTGAGCTGTGTTGAGGCATAGACTTTCATGAAGGCTAGCTGTTTGAAAGAGATGAGAGTTTAGATTTTTGTTCACGTCAGGCTGAATTGAAAACAAGACTATGGAGAGATGTTTCTTTTCACATCTGACTTGGTGAATTAAGGGTTTATTTAGACCAAAGATTGTTGGAGCAGTGGAAAGACTAAAAAAACTGTTGATGTTTTATTTTGTTTCTGTCGAGTTTGAATGTATGTTACGATCATCAGTGAGGTAAAAATACTGTTGTCTGACTGAAGTCTGGTAGCTTTGAGGAGAGCATATTAATTGCATGTTAATCAATTAGAAGTGTGTTTTTAGGACGGCTAACAGCCCATTTGTGTCTAGTTTACTGTGTTAGCATGCTAGCAGTTGCTTATTAACCTACTAAGAACCAAAGTGTTGGACGGAATGACGAACAAACATGGCCATCCCTAGAGCCACTCTGCTAGTGTGGCTAAAAACAACATTTCTTATGTTATTTAGTTGATTATAATGATTGTCTGTACTTTTTATCAGTGCTAACAATACTTCAACAATACTTTTTTGATGCCGAAAATCCCTCATTAGACACGTCAGACAAAAATACAACTGTTCTGTTATCAGTGAACATATTCACATTATTCTCAGTATGTAATATTCGCAGCCTCGTCTAAATGTAGAAGGACTCAGTTTACCTGCCGGCACCATGGTTACAGACTTTACCTCAGATCAGTGAAATCCAAACCAAGCTTTGCCTGTTAATGTCTGCTGGTCTTGATGAACACATTATTTAATCAGCTGTAAAATACCAGACATACTGCACATGGAAGGATTTATTTCTCTCGTCCAGAGTATGTGCTCCTGCGTGCTTATTAAAAAGGCCCCAGAAGTCGAACCTACTTCATATCTAACTATGCTTTGGTCTGACATACAGGTGGTGAAGTCTACTGTATGTGACCTCGATCTCCTGTCTTTTTCCTGCTTCGTCTCTCAGGAGCGATGAGAATAAATTAACCAATAAATGGGTTTGTGCAGCTGGTCCTCGTTGCGGTTCTCTAAGTCAAATCTCTCTTTTACAGTTACTGCTGGTGTTTTCAGTTCAGAAAAATCTCTGTTACTGCAAAGTGTAGCTGTTATAATAATAAGTTTATTTAGTACAGCACCTCTCATAGAAAATTCACAAAGTGCTTTACAAGAATAAAATATGAATAAAAGATTAGAAAAGAATGAAATAAAAAACATAAAACAGTAAAAGCAAAAATAAAACATGTTGAAACCACACAAAATTACAAACACAAAGGCCAGTTTAATTTGTTGTATATTATTGGTATGAAGTTTTTTACGAAACGAGAGAACTGATGTGCAGAAAAACTCAAGTTTGATGAACATAACAAACAACGCTTATTACAGTTTTCCCCTTAAACGCTTGAAATATGTCTTTGGAAGTGAAATGGAAAAAATCCTGAAGTGGATACTTTTTTGAAACCGAGATAGGACATGAATAAGTTTTTCCTGCTGTGTCCCTGTAAGACGAGAATGGAGAGAAGTTTCCAGAACTGTGAACCTGTGCCTGTTACTCCAGCGCTGCTGACTGATCGGACTGATCTGACGTTACTATAACAGAGGCCAGTGGTGGAATAACAGCTGTTCCCTTCATACAGGTATTGAAAACACAGCTGGATCCAGAGGAGGAGGCAATACAACTGATACACAGGAAATCAATTTTCCAGATTTTAACAATCACTAAATCATGACCATGGCTCGGCCGCGCACGCTTTAAAGGCATGTTAGTGCACGTGAGCATTGCTTTAAGAGATATGTCCTGCACTTTGTTTTGTACTTGTGAGTGTGAGAGGAGTGGAAATTCCTTCATGAAAAGTCAAGAGAATTCATCCTCTGGGAACCATGCATGTCTACATCAGTTTAAAATAATCAATCCAATAGTTTTGGGATTTAGACTCAGAGACTGACCCACATCCCCAGTTCATGGCATGTTTTCAAAACAGTGAGCAGTCATGCAAAGTGTATGTGATTTGCAGTAAATGGGCTAAAACAGGCAAACACACCATTATGGTCCTTTGAGAGTCTCCAAATATAGAACCAAAGGTCAGTCCTCCCTGATACAGCACAATCAGCCTTTACATAAATGTTCTCCAGCACATGGTAAACACATTTTTTTGACTTCCATATGCACACAAGCCATCAGGTGTTTGTGTTTCATTAGCAAAGGAAAAGCCAAGAGGAGTGAAGCTTAGTAAAGAGGCGTCTCAGTGGGAAGTGGCTGTAATCTGAAGCTGCAGGAAATGGGAGTGAGAAAAGCAATAAGATTTTGCGTTAAGGCACAAAGAAAGAGGCAAGTCAGACCTTAATCAGTGTCACGACATTCAGCGGGTGGACCGTCAACGCTGCTCACACGAGATTAGTTTGAGGTCGACTTGATTACAGGATTTCTTCAAAGGTCCACTTGAGCATTTGGCTCTGAATTTAAGAGACTCAATTTGGATCCGCAGCATTTATCTTTCGGAAAAAACAACAACAACATAGATTTTGTTTTTCATATTTCCAAATGCACATGTCCAATCATTGTAGCCAGGCAATATGGAAAACAGAGTAAATTGTTCTTCAATAACCCGTATCTTTACAAAATCAAGCCTGCTGGTCAAAAATAGAGCTCAATGAGCTCAAAATCAACAGGTCTGGGTTTGTTTCCCACAGGCAGCACATATGAACCTGCACTTCATATATGTCAGAGGTTAACTGGAGCAGACACAGTTACTGCTGGTGGACACAAGCAACAAGGGAGAAGCATAGAGATGATATATTTTAGGAATAATACTGTACAGTGTCTGACATGAGATTGAACAGCGTGTGAATGAAGGCCTGTACTGTATTCCAGTCTTGTCCCATTGACCAGACCGCCGAGCAGCATGCTGCTGATCCTTCTGTTATTTCAATGGGGAAACGTCAGGAAAATGTTGTTTTTGGCTGCTGACGAAGACCGGGAAGTGTCTGATACACACAGATACACACACTGATATGTCTCTCTGGGAAAATTCCCACACTGGTCTGGTAGTTTTGTTTTGTGTCATGTATATTTGGGTTTAGATAACCCTGCTTTGTTGATGGCTTTTAGGATTTACATTTGAGTTGTAGCAAAATGCATGTCACCTGCACTACAATAAAGATATAAAGCAGCTAAAAAAACCACATAGCATTTGGAAAACTTAAACTAAACTTAGAGGTTCTCATATGATATTCAAAGTATATATATATCACTTGATTTCTAGATTTTTCTCTGTACTTACATCAAATTTGCTGTACATTTCTGTTACATAAGACAACATGGTGTGAACAATAAAACTAACCTCAGTTATACAGTATAACACAGACTTTGAGCTGCAGTAAAAGTACCCCAGCTGGTTTCTCCAAGTAGTTAACTGTGCCTTGAATCAGATAGCTACACTAAGCTGTTTAAGTGAAGCAAACTACTGGATACTTTTGCTATAATGTGTGTGAAAACTGAACACATCCTTGTCCCACTGTCAACATTTAATAAGAATAGTTGCATGTGAAGTCACTAAGGTGGTATGCATTTACTTGTTTATCTGGGTTTCTTTTTTTAAACTCTACATCACAAATAAAATGTGCACGGAAACGAGTTTAAACTGGCTGCTTTGCTCGGCTGTTGGACTCAGTGGTCAGTCGGAGGCGGCTGGTTGGCGCTGCGTCTGTGCAGCTGAAGTCATGTCTGTGACTCAGTGCCTCAACTTCTCTTTCTCCCCTTCCACCATCATTTCTTCATGCATCATTTCTTCCTACAATTAGTGTGTATTTTTGAAATGATAAAGTTAGATAAAAAATCATTTTAATTGCATATGAACTGAAGCTATTCTCTCTTGCATGGTTGATATAGAAATATCACTACTGTTAGAATTTAATAGGCCTTCTCTC
>NW_022280072.1:1111045-1165981 GCF_004355925.1 Anarrhichthys ocellatus
GACAGAGGAGGAAGCGAATGTGGACATCTGGAAGAGTTTTTGTTTGCGACTCCTTCAAACTGTCGCTGTGCCACTGCCAAGACGAAGTCCTGCGGGTGCGTGTGTGTGGTTGCATCTACGCCTGGTTTGGTGTCCACGGACAAGTGAGCAGAGCATCGGGCCGTCAGCGTCAGCCCCAAACCTTCAGCGGATTTTTCACGTCTTGACTTTTTAAGCAAATATTTGAAGGAGATCAAGAAAAAAAGAAGAAGAGAGAAAAAGAAGGAAATAAAAAAGAGCAGGAGAGGGACAGAGAAGGCCTTGAACCTGCAGCGCTGCTGTTGCTGGCTTCTTCTCAAAGGTTTTCCTGTGAGACAAGGGGGCCAGGCTAACAGGGCCAGTTGGCTTTTAACTTCCGCCTGCAGCTCCGCTGAAAGCCGCTATCGCATACACAGAAATCAAGTTTTTGCCAAAAGGCTCTTTCATCCATAAATGAGGCTAACTAGCAGTCACATCCTGTGAGGTGGAGTGGTCACTGACTATGTTTACATGCACACTATTATGCCACTATTACCTCCAATGTTACAATATTCTGAATGTAATATGGGTCACGTAAACAGCATAATCCGTTTGGATAATCTGAATTAGGCTTTATTCTGAATGAGTGAGATGCCGATGTTATTCTGGTTTTAGGAATATTCTCTGGACATGTATAAAAGCGTATTAAGAATATGCGTCTCAATTGAGATTTTACGGCGGTGTGAGACGCACTGCCTCCTGTTTACAACCAGCTCGGGGTGTTGTACACAAATGAACTATAGCCAACCAGTTTAGAGTAGGAATGCATACGCAAAAGAGAAGCCCACTTTTCTGGTTTGGAAGGAGAAACACACCTACTTTTAAACATCGTTATTGTTTGAGTTGATTAAAGGGCGCAGCCGTAGAACGTACGTCAGCATTCAAGGTGTGGACATAACTTGGACTTGAGTCAAACTGGAGTCACAAATTGGATGGTTTTAGACTCAACTTGACAAAATCGAAAAAAGACTTTTAACTCGACTTGGACTTATAACGAAATGACTCATGACTTTTCTTGGACTTGAACCTTTTGAAAATACTTGATACCTTCCCCCTCAGCCCGAAGATTAAAAAGTATGTTATTTAAAAAGTGTGTCACGATTCAGTTCATGTCCTAAATCAACTAACATTGACGCTGTTCATTCCCGGCAAGTCGACACTTAATTCTCCAGATCCACTTTGGTTTGAACCAAACCGACAGCAACCGACGTTACTGAGCACAAAAATGATACCAAAGATCATGTCGTCCACGAACAAAAATACATGCATTAGTCAAAAAAAATCAAAATTGCAGTATGCAAAATGGCATACTGCAGACGAAGATGGCATTACATTTGGTGACGACAGCATTGTGACTTGTCTGTCTTGACTTGGGACTTGTAAAACAGTGACATGGTCCCACCTGCATGTGGACGGAAATATTAATATTATATTAATTTTCATTAGCCATGTGAACAGCTTACTAGAAATATTGTCTGTTTAAGGAATAAGGACAAAAGCATGTAAACGTAGTCGAAATTAGGCCCAAAAACAAAACCAACCCCTGTAGATAACACGTGATGGAAAAGTGCCCTTTCATTCTTTTTGCTCTTGAAAACACCCAGAAATCAGTAGAATCATTCAGAGCCTTGTAAAAGTATATTAGATACCATGTTGGATGTGTCACGCTCAGTTAGCCTCTAGCCAGCTGAGTCTTTTCCTAAATCACGCTTTATTTTTTTATCAGCTCTCGCTCACTGAAAAGGGACAAAAGAAAAGAGAGAAGGGAGAGACCACACAGGAGGAGTGAGAGGAGGACAGAGAGGAGACATGAGGGGGTGGACGGGCATGCAGGAAACAGAGGGCATATTGCTCCTATTGACCGCACGGTGGGGGCGTGATGGGCTCAATGCTGCCAGCGTTACCACACACACACACACACACACACACACACATACTGTAACAACATGTACTTGATACCAGCACTGTTTGGACTGGCAGAAACAATGAATGGATCCAGCTTATTATTTCAATAAAGCGACCACAATATGAGTGTGGACATATGCATGTGTGTGTGTGTGTGGGTGCATGTGTGTGGTACTCTCACATCACCACCCCACCCCTTCATCCAGCACTATCCATCATGTTTTTTGCAGGTTTTCTTTTGACAGGAGCTGGGAATTAAGTCGTTCTGTCTTAGAAATGTCTGCGAGCGCCTGGTGAATGTTTGAGTTTGGTTTCAAATTTTTCAACGCCGACCAGCGCTGTGGTTGGTCTGAGAGAAGTTGGGGGAGCTGCATGATTCAGAGTGTGGTGATAATCCAGTTTGCCTTAAATACCAGTGGTGGAACGAGAATATCCTTAAATAGAAGCATTGTGATAGACTTGAGTAGCTAGTAAGAGTAGTCTTATTAAAAACTATTCAAGTAAATATTTAAAAAATGAGCTACTCAGTTTATTTTTATAAATAATTGCCAGAAGGATCCTGAAAGTATGTATTTCAATTCAATAAAAACAATAAACTTTATTCATAAAGCCCTTTTCAAAACAGAGGTTACAAAGTGCTTTACAAATAAAAATGGCTGAAAAGTTAAACAACATAAAATTAAACATAGATTTTCTAATCTAATAGGAATATATATGCCGCTCATATAACGTAAGTATTTCCCAAAAACTTCCAGTAAGTTAGAATAGAAATACTGCTTTCAGAATGTACTGCAAAAAAGCACCAGTGAATTAAAAACAGCACTTGTAATTAGTCGCTCCCCTTCTCTTGATAAGAGACAGGATGAGTGGACGCTCATCTGTTGACCCTCCTGACCTGATCAATCGAGTAATCAAACACGTTGTTGTGTCTCAGGTGTGTGTCGGTATCCTCTGGGCATGTCAGGAGGGCAGATACAGGACGAGGACATCTCCGCCTCCAGCCAGTGGTCCGAGTCCACCGCTGCTAGATACGGCAGGTATGTATCTTTCACACAAGCACAGACACGCTCACACACGTGCTTCATTGTGTGTTAACCCTGATAATGAATGTGTGTGTGGGTGGCTTTTACTGCAAAGGTGCTTGAGCCTGTTTATTTGCAGTAAGCCACAAACTGGGGTATCAGTTCTACTGACAGCCACATGATTAAGGAGGCATTTGTGTGTGTGTGTGTGTGTGTGTGTGTGTGTGTGTGTGCAGCAGAACTTGGGTGGGCCTTCAGTAAGGATAAGGATGTAACACACTTTCACCATCCATCCCGGCTGTGTTTTTTCCGTCTCGCCCAGTTTCCCCTCCTCACCCCTACCAGTTCCTGTGCCCAAAATTAACACTTTAAGACAAATTCACGACTTAAGACTTCACCGAGATGTTTTCATAAGTCCACCACCGCACTCGCTTTTACTTTCCTCTCACCTTTTTCCTCTCCATCCTGTTCTACTTATTCTTCCTCCCGGCTCTCCTCTCTTTCCTGCTGTAATACGAATATGAACATCCACAGTTATTTCCTCCCTTCTCTCTCTCTCTCTCTCTCTCTCTCTCTCTCTCTCTCTCTGTGTCTCTCTCTCTCTCTCTCTCTCTCTCTCTCTCTCTCTCTCTCTCTCTCTCTCTCTATCTAACCCAGGTTGGACTTTGAGGAGGGCGACGGCGCCTGGTGTCCGGAGATAACGGTGGAGCCAGACAGCCTGAAGGAGTTCCTCCAGATTGACCTGCGCTCGCTCCACTTCATCACCCTGGCGGGCACCCAGGGTCGTCATGCGGGAGGCATCGGAAATGAGTTCTCCCAGATGTACAAGATCAAGTACAGCCGCGACGGGAGCCGCTGGATCTCGTGGAGAAATCGGCAGGGCAAGCAGGTACGTCTTCACACTGGGCCTTGATGTCACTGTGTAATCAATTTTACCTTTATAACAAACTTCTGATACAGATGTTCTGATGCTCATCATGGCTGTGTTTATAGTCCTAAAAGAGATTGGACTGATTCGTTGATTGGTCATGAGGTCATGGGTCGTTCTCAATCACTAGTGAGATACTTCATGAGCTGAAGGTGCGTTTGTTTCGACCCGCAGGTGATTGAGGGAAACAGGAACGCCTACGACATCGTGCTGAAGGACCTGGAGCCGCCCATCATCGCTCGCTTCGTCCGCTTCATGCCCGTCACGGACCACTCCATGAACGTCTGCATGAGAGTGGAGCTCTACGGCTGTGAATGGCTGGGTGAGAGGTGGCTGATGATGATGATGATGAGGAAAGAGAGGATATGTGAGGACGGATAAGCGAGGAAGTGCTGAGCAAAGATGACCTTAACTTTGAGCTAAAGATAGAAAGGATCAGCTGACTCTCTGACACCTTGAACAACCCCGATGGACAAAACAATAATCATAGTTACTGGATATTGAGTAACCACTTTAAATTTACAGAGGTTTTGTTTGGTATTTCATCAGATACCGGCCCTTGGTTGGTGGCTTTACCCTTCAAACTATGAGGCTCTAAGTTTGGTCAAATTTGAGATCCAATCAAAGACAAAAACCAAGTGAAATATGAGAAAAGCAAAAAAAGTCCATATTATCTGATAGCTGAAGCTTTGTGGGGAAACAGATTGTAAGTCGAATAAAACATTTCTTCAACTGTCTGAAAACATTACATATTCATAATGGAAAGTTCTACCCATGCACAGGGCCTCATTTTTGGAGCTGAAGCTTCCAGCTACTATTGTGAAACAACCTTCTGTGGTTTTGAGCAGTGCTTATCTGCACAGCATGAGTTTTTAGAATGATGGACTTTATTTTTTTGCTTTACAGATGGTCTCGTGTCGTACAACGCTCCAGCAGGAGAACAGATGAGCTCGCCTGCTTACCCTGCTTATTTCAACGACTCTGTCTATGACGGTGCTGTCATCCACAGGTGTGTGTGTGTGTGTGTGTGTGTGTGTGTGTGTGTGTGTTTCACATTATTTCCTCCTCCTTCCTGTTTCACCCACCACTACTCTGCTTCATCATCGCTCTCTTCCTTCGTCAGTGTTTTTTCCCCGCCTCACCTTGTTGTTGCTCCGTCACCATGGGGAACGCAGAGAGAGGTCACGGTGGTTTACTTAGTTGAGCAATACCTCATAGGAATGACTGAGTCAACCGTGCTGAAGTTTAGAGGCCGGAATGAGCCAGTCACTCTCTTGTTGGCGGCGGTGTTTGGTTCATGTCGTGGTGAATAATGTCCTCCATGACACATGGCAGGCTTCAATCTCCATGTGGAGGCAACAGTGCAGAGAGAAAAGAAAATGGCCTTTATTACGATATCACAGCCAAATGCAGAAGAGAAGAATCGGCTTTAGAATGCTGCCACCTAGTGGTAAGCTGTTGCACCACCTTACAGAAGCGCTTTTGAAGAATCTGCTTTATTGGCCAAGTTTGTGAGCACATAAAATGAATGCGACTCTGTATTTTTCGCATCTCTCCCAAAGCACTTACACATAATATGTAAGAAATATAATGTTCTGTTAATATTGTGGTATCTATATTATTATTGTGTACCTTTGTGATATGCTGCTTTGGCAACATTGTTTTTTTGTTATGTGTGCAAATAGTGAAAAATAGGTGTAAATATAAATACTAAAATAAAAAAATTAAAAATAAATAAATATATATAACCGTTGATATACAAGTCAAGTGTTCTTTAAATTGTAAACAATACAAAGAGTGCGAATATATAAATAAATACTGAATGGACTTTATGAGTATGTACAGTATGTACATGTAAAGGATGTAGGATTTATATTGGCAGTAACGGATGATATGTACATATTAGAAAACTAATTGTGCATTAATAACTGTAAAACTTAAAAACGACAGCAGTGATCATTTTGGTGTTATTGTGTTAGTGACAGGGTGTAACTGATATTAAGTGTTCATCAGAGTGACGGCCTGCAGAGAGAAACTGCTCTTGTGTTGGGATTATTTTGCCGTACAGTGTTATCAGAGGGTCTGCAGTGATGTTTCCTGACTTCTGGAGGAGTATATACTGGAAGGCAGTCTGGCACCAGAGACTTTCTCTCCAGTCCTGATTGTCTGTTGTTCTCTGTTCCTGTCGTGTTTAGTGGCCGATTCAAACAGTGAAAGTACGATAAAAGGATGTTCCTCTGTGTCTGCTGCCTTCTCTTTTACACGTCTTTGTGTCTCAGTATGACAGAGGGCTTGGGGCAGCTGACGGATGGCGTGTGCGGCCTGGATGATTTTACACACAGTCACGTCTACAATGTGTGGCCCGGCTACGACTACGTGGGTTGGACCAACGAGAGCTTCCCCAGTGGATATGTTGAAATCATGTTTGAATTTGACCGCATACGCAACTTCACCACCATGAAGGTGAGGTCTCCTGATGATACAAGCGTGTGTTTTTTTTATTATTTTCTTTATCCTCACCAGCACTAAAAGTGTCTTCATCTGCGTCCAGGTCCACTGCAACAACATGTACTCTGGGCACATCAAGGCCTTCCGCCAGGTGGTGTGTTACTTCCGCTCTGAGGCGGACTGGGAGGCCACGCCGCTCGCCTTCAGCCCCGTGGAGGACGAGAAGAATCCCAGCGCCCGCTTCATCACCGTCAACCTGGCCAATCACATGGCCAGCGCCATCAAGTGCCAGTTCTACTTTGCAGACGCCTGGATGTTGTTCAGCGAGATCACCTTCCAGTCAGGTATAGACCGAAGAACTGTGTGTATAATCTTTATAATAAGATCTCTGGTACTTTCATATGTATATATAGTTTTACTTCATTTACTTCTGCACGTATTTGAAGACTCAAAAGTGTATATTATTTGATATTATTAAAGTCTGTTTTGAGGCCTTCTGATTTAAGATGAACAATTTAATTTCTGATCATCTCTGTGTCATCTGGCCTTTTTTTTAGATACAGCCATGTACAACACAACACTGGCTCCACCCAAGACAGGACTGCCCCCCAACATACAACCAGGTCAGTGATCCCTCCACACTCACACACACTTGATGAATAGTAACAATAGTCCAAGAAGATGGAAGTGATGTTGGATTTCCCTTTGGCGTGTTTTAAGTCTGGTTCGTGTTGCTCATTCAAGAAAGTGCAGTTTTTGTCACTTCCGCGTCAGACTTCATTCCTCAGCAGCGGAGTTTGCCGCTTGATGCAAACAGTCAAATGTGTCTCTTCTTGTCTCCCTTCCCCAGAGGACGACCCAACCCACAAAATAGATGACAGCAACACCCGCATTCTGATTGGTTGTTTAGTGGCCATCATCCTCATCCTCGTGGTCATCATCGTCATCATCCTGTGGAGGCAGGTGTGGCAGAAGATGTTGGAGAAGGTGAGCTCAAGTTTAAAAAATGCATCAAACTGATACCAGCCTGTGCATGTTGAGTCATTTCCATTGAGTCTTCTTTCGGGAGGTGTTCAGATCTGTTCCTTCACCCCCCCACGTCCTTTATTCTAGGCCTCTCGCCGGATGCTGGACGATGAACTAACTGCTAGTTTGTCAATACAGAGTGAGACGTTCGCTTACAACCACAACCAGTCGAGCACAATCATTGAGCAGGAGTCTAATTCCACATACGAGCGCATCTTCCCCCTCGGTCCAGACTATCAGGAGCCATCGCGCATCATATGTAAGCTGCCGGAGTTTGCTCAGAGCTCGGAGGAGCCCGGTAGGTGGTAAAAAACTGTTTCACATCCATTTAAACTGATTAACGGCGTGGTCAATCCCTTATCTCATTGGGATTGTTAGTCAAAAGTTCCCCATATTCTGTTCCAGCTTCAACCAGCACAGCAGCTTCTAAATCCACCACAACCACCGTCGTCCAAGATGGCGCCCCTCACTACGCAGAGGCCGACATCGTGAACCTGCAAGGCGTGACCGGAAGCAACACGTACGCCATCCCCGCGCTGGCTATGGACCTGTTGTCAGGGAAGGACGTTGCAGTGGAGGAGTTCCCGCGAAAACTGCTCACGTTCAAGGAGAAGCTGGGAGAGGGCCAGTTTGGAGAGGTGTGTGTGTGTGTGTGTGTGTGTGTGCAGCTTCGTCTTTCCTCCTCTAGCTTTAGATGAGCTTAAAGCATAAAGATTTAAAACATTGCATTCCTCCTCTCCCCTCAGGTGCACCTGTGTGAAGCAGGGGGAATGCAGGAGTTCATGAACAAGGAGTTTTTATTTGACATCCCCGAGGACCAGCCAGTTTTAGTGGCCGTGAAGATGCTCCGTTCAGACGCCGACAAAAATGCAAGGTATGGACTCCAGGCGCCTGAGTGATCTGCACCAAACACCTACATGTTTAGCCTGTACATGTAGCTGAAACTGAAGATACATCTTGAAATGATAAAGTTGATATGATTATGATTTCTCTCTGTGTAAAGTACTTTTTTTGCGTGTGTGTTTCGGTAGGAATGACTTCCTGAAAGAGATAAAGATCATGTCGCGTTTGAAGGACCCCAACATCATTCGCCTGCTGGCCGTGTGCATCTACAGCGACCCTCTCTGTATGATCACAGAGTACATGGAGAACGGAGATCTCAACCAGTTTCTGTCCCGCCACGAACCCGAGGGACAACTGGCTCTGCTCAGCAACGCGCCTACAGTCAGGTGAGTCGAAAGAAACGAGTGAGAGACGGCTGCCTATTTGTCTTTGTGTGTTTTTTATTGTTTCTTTTCTCTCCTCTCCAGCTTCAATAATCTGTGCTACATGGCGGCTCAGATTGCGTCGGGGATGAAGTACCTCTCCTCTCTAAACTTTGTTCATCGGGACTTGGCCACGCGGAATTGCCTGGTGGGCAAGAACTACACGATAAAGATAGCTGACTTTGGCATGAGCAGAAACCTGTACAGCGGTGACTACTACCGCATCCAGGGCAGAGCGGTGCTGCCTATACGCTGGATGTCGTGGGAGAGCATTCTGCTGGTGAGGACCTCGACTTCAAGGAATACTTCACCCACAAAATGACCGTTTGTGTATCAATTACTCGGCCTGTGTTACTTTGAATTCTTGAAGAAAACTTCGTCTTTCTCTCACGCCTCCATGATGAAATAAGAAACCAAAAACAGAGACGATTCTTGATGAATTTAAGTAAATGGGGGCAAGCTCTCAAAAAACTTGTGCAGCATAATCCAAGTCTTATTCATCCAGTCGTATGCTCACAACTTACCAAACACATTTAAAATCGTACTATTTAAAAACGGACTCAGACGGGCAAGTAGCTGTTTATGATGATGCATATGTTTGTGAAGTAGTGAGCGTTCGACTGGATAAATGAGACTGTGATTATACTGCACGAGTTGTGTGAGAGTTTGTAAACGGACGTTTTGATGTAGTTTACTTCAATTCATCAAGAATTTTCTCCGGTTT
The DNA here is from genome assembly GCF_004355925.1 of Anarrhichthys ocellatus. Taxonomy (NCBI): domain Eukaryota; kingdom Metazoa; phylum Chordata; class Actinopteri; order Perciformes; family Anarhichadidae; genus Anarrhichthys; species Anarrhichthys ocellatus. Next base: position 1,120,421 of record NW_022280072.1, read on the forward strand.
TGGATTCTCCGTTCATCGTGGAGGCGTGCAAGAAAAATAAAAGGTTTCTTCACAAATTCAATGAACACTGGGTGAGTAATTGAGCTGATAGACATGTCACCATGTTTTGTGTCGCAGGGTAAGTTCACCACAGCTAGCGATGTGTGGGCCTTCGGGGTCACCCTGTGGGAGATACTAAACTTCTGCAAGGAGCAGCCCTACTCCCAGCTCACTGATGAGCAGGTGATAGAAAACACCGGGGAATTCTTCAGGGACCAGAAAAGACAGGTGAGTGTCGCTACAAACATTTCATCCACATGTAAATAAACAAACGAGTGGATTCCGTGACTTATCTCCTCGCCTCCATGTCGTGCAGATCTACCTGCCTCAGCCTGTGCTGTGTCCAGACATGCTCTACAAGATCATGCTGAGCTGCTGGAGGAGGAACACCAAGGAGCGGCCCTCCTTCCAGGAAATACACCGAGCCCTCCTGGAAATGCAGCCGTAAGCCGGGGCAACGTTTAAGACAGTGATTCCCAGACTGCTCATCTCTGGGAGGAAAAATGGTGCAAAGACAAGGGTAGACCATGATTCAGACCCGATCCAGGTTTAAGCTATCTTGTTTCAGGAGAGAAAAAAACAGGATGAGAGCCACCTGTGGGCTCCGAGCTACAATTTTGGAGACACTGATTCATGGACTTACACTCTGCAAAGATGGACTATACCAAAGACTTTTGGTGTCAGTTTGAGCTCAATCGGCTCAATCAGAGGTTTTATAGACATACAGGTATTATTAGAAAACAAATCTATTCTAATGGAGACGTGATTAAGGTTTGGTCGGGACACGTGTTCAAAAAATAAATGTAGCAAGTGACATTCGGCACTTTTAAAAACGTATTTTGATTTCACTTTTTCGTTTTTTTTTCATATGAGTTCAAATTCCCCATGTTACAATGTTTGATATGCATCGCTGAAGAGCTTGCTTGTGTTTCCTTTTGGAAGACTGCTTGAATGTAGAAGAGGAAACGTGCAGCCGACCGTTACTGTTACATTTCTTTTTATTTCAAGTATTTTCATCTCAGACAAACTCCACACATTTAGAGTGACAAGGAAATATTGGTAACACTTTCTATGACGACCATGTCTGTAGTGCATTATAAACATATGTATACTGTGTTATAATCTGTTTATAGCACTGTGGAGTTATAGTGATAACACTCATACATATGCATGCTTTATAACAATAATTATAACACATTATAAAGCATTATATAATGACTTGTAAGGTAATTTGGTGGTCACTCACTGATTTTTTTTTTTTCAAGGATCATAATGTATTATATCTTGATATTGTAATAAATTATTATCTTTTCATAACGCATTATAATGTGATTCTAATATATTTTAAGCGGTCGTTGATTCCTTTAAGTAAAGGGAAAACATTATTAAATCTGCAAGAACAACACAATTATTATTTACTTTACTGAAAGAAAATATACAATGCTGTATAATTGTTATGATTATTGTTTTAAAGCATTATGAATATGTATGAGCGCTTATAATTATAAATATATAGTACAATAAGCAGACAATAATGCATTATAAGTATGTTTATAATGCATTATAGACATATAAAGTGTTTCTGAGTCTTTCTCATCTCCCACAGTTTTCCTTCTGTGATTTGAACACAAAGTGTATATGAGTGTATTTTCAATAGATACGTCTAAATGTCAAATAGCAATATTTTGTATTAATATTTATATGTTCATTATGTGTTTTTTCTGTTTATGTTTTGTTGATATATTTGTGGATTAATATTCTCTTTAAGTTTTTGGAGTATCTTATTTGATGTGATTCACTAACTTCACCGCTCACATTTGGGATCTAAACACCAAACAAACTGCTTCCAAAGGTTTGTTTGTTTGTTTGTTGTTTGTTTGCCACTGCAAAAGTGTTATCGTCTCGCGTTGATCCCAAAATGAAATATCATTCTTTGATAATTGATCAGATGTTGCAAGATGCTTATCGGGAAAGCAGGCTGTGTTTTTGTTCATGTTGGTTAAAGGGTATGTGTTTACAGTCAGCATCATTGGGAAGATGTTGGTGTCGAACAAGTTAATGCATATATGATTACAGTTCGTCTCGGTTGGCAAAGAAAGTGTATTTCCTTTGAAATCAGGAATGTAGAGGAGCCTAATTCATGTGTTTGATTGGAACAGAATGACTGCTTCAGATAGGTTTATATTAGCTGACGAAAGCTAACACAGCTAATGACTTATCTATTTTATTTTATTGGTGTGTGCTGGATTCTCTCCTCTTCTTCTCTGGCATATGTCTGTGTGTAACTCTTTCATAGCTTGAACTTCATACTGCATACCACTGTTTTCCTGCCACTTCCGCTGTATTTACAGGCTCTAGCCTCTTATCAGAGGCCTTGTTCATAAAAGACACTCATGTCTGCCCTTATGCATGGTATTTTCAACGTGTATGTGGAAGTTCACCCTTATCTTTATGTGTTTCGCAATCTAGGCAAACGATTAGTACAAGTAAGTTAAATATTAATTTTGGAGACACATTTTGGGTGTTTATGCAGAGTGTGGTTATTCCCATCGGATAAGGAAATCTTTTCATTACAATCCGTGTTTTAAATGAGTTGATTTCACGATTAGTTTTACTACATTTTTGTACTCAAACGTTTGTTTGTTTTCGGTGAGAATGGTTTTATATACGTTGTAAACAAATGTTGTACATTGATGGACGAAATATAAATAAAATGTAAACAGGGAATTCTCCCTCTCTGAGTGCTCTTCCTTTATTCATGAGTTCCTAGCAGCTCATACTATGTGGGCGGTGCCTCGAGCTGAGCCGACTGGTATCCGGCTCTCATTGGCTGAGAGCGGCAGCAGTGTCCAATCACAACGCGGGGGCGGGGTTTGGAATATAACTCCACAGGAAATGCTGCATGAGGCGGACTTAGAACTTGTTGCATTTGGGAGTAGGCTAAATGTAGTGTGTTTTCTGTGCAGTTTTGTTTGCAGTTCGGACCAGAAACTATGAATAAGGTGGTTTTGGTGACGGGAGCAAATAGGTAATGGCGACATTTATCGTTTTTATTATAAAACTCAAGTCTGGCATGTAAAGGTGAATGAATTCACAACATAAGAGACATTTCCTCAAGGTCTCTTTTTAGTCATTTGTATCTGTTGGTTGACTACAGTGGTGGAATGTAACCACTGCGAGTACATCAAGTACTGGACAATTTTGAGGTACTTGAGTATCTCCCTTGTCTGCTACTTTACACTTCTCAGAGGTAAATATTGTACTTTTTTTTTACTGCATTTATATGATGAACGTACTTTGCAAATGCAGATTATTAAAACAAAATACAACACATCTAATAAAGGATGTACTATAACAGATTTAACTACCCGGCAGTATATAAAGTAATTTACCTGCTGCAAAATTAAAGTGAACACATTAATGCAAGTGCAACAATAATTGTAATTCAGTAATATATATGATTCTGAAATGAACCATTCTGCATAATGACTACTTTTACTTTTGGTGCTTGAAGTATACTTTGATGCTAATACGTTTCTACTTTTACTTAGGACCTGTTACAGAGTATTTCTATACTTTAGTATTATTAGTTTTACTGAAGTACATGATCTGAACACTTCTATGCACGCCTTGAATAATTAACCAGTAGTGGACTACTGGTTAATTATTCAAGGCGTGCATATTGTATTTCTCCAATTTTATTTATTTATGTGACTTTTTAAAATCTTTTTAGTATCTTTTTGTCACATACTTATGTGATATTATTTTTGGTCTACAACGTAATCAAAGGAAACTCTGTAGATGGCGTAGTAACTGGTATTTCCTTACATCGTTGTCTCCCTGCAGTGGCATTGGCCTGGTGCTGTGTGAGCGTCTCCTCTCTCAGGACACGGAGGGCCTCCAGCTGTGTCTGGCCTGCAGGAACATGCAGCGGGCTCAGGCCGCCCGATCGGCCCTCCTCGTCTCTCACCCCGGCGCCCAGGTGGACCTGCTGCAGGTGGACACCAGCAGCATCTCCTCCGTCATCGCCTCTGCACAGGAGGTCAAACTCAGGTGGGAGGATGGACTCGCGGCAGCGTGGCACTCAAATGCACATTCACATCAAATAGGCATCAACACAGGCCAGGTTATGTTCTTTATGTGAATAAATGTGTTTGTGATTGACTTTTGCAGGTACAACCGTCTAGACTACCTCTACCTGAACGCAGGCATCATGCCAAACCCACAGTTTGATGTAAAAGCCTTTTTCAAGTGCCTCTTCTCCAGGTACTTTGTTGATTTTGCAGCTATTGCATCGGTGGCTTTTTATTCTTTAACATGTCCAGCCTGTATACAGCATTCTATCTATTCCTCATTCTGCCTCTCGAGGGCTCAGGCTTCTATAATATCTTCATTACAGTCGCATCGTCGCCATGTTTGCCACCGGTGAGGGGATTCTCACGCAGAAGGACTGCGTCACCCCCGATGACCTCCAAGAAGTTTTCGCGACCAACCTCTTCGGTCACTTCCTACTTGTGAGTAACTACTATTTTGGCTACTGAATTATATAGTATGGTATTTATCCACACATAGAATCTAATACAAAACCGTGTCTCCTTCGGTGTCCCTGCAGGGACAGTAGTTCTACTCAGCTGCTTATCCTTGATGGAATAAATATAATGATACTGGATCGATCTGTCATTGAGCAACGCTGCTCATTAAAAATTAACAGTACTGTTTGAGGCATAAGGTCACTGCGGACAGCATTCTGCCGACTGTGCTTTTGCAGATGAATCCTGACATGTATTAAGTTGCCATCACAGAGAAACCTTCTCAAAACACTTCTACTCCTCAGACAGCTGAAGTGACACATACTATTTTTGGTAATATCCTTTTGAAACGGTCAACAAAGGTTGGCAGGAATTTAACATTGCTGATTAGTTTAAAGAATCTAAAAGGACTTTATGTGGAAAGAGATGCTTGAAATCTACAGTATATCTTGACCAGTTAGTTTTAAAAAATATATATATATTCAACCTTTATTTATACATGGTAATCTGATTGAGACACAGGGTCTCATTCTCAAGAGTGACCTGGTTAAAACACAAAAGCAATGCAACAGGACATTCATACATTGCAAAGTTCATGGATAATGATTGGATTAAGATGTATAAAAAAAGTGCATTTGTGAGTGGATAAAATTAGTAAAGTCATCTATTTCTCACACAAATATAGTTTAAATATCTTAATTCAAATCGGCAATTGTGTAGAACTGTTGTTAAGATGTTTTGATTTTTTAAACGAGTATCGTCATGCTGTGTCATTCTCCTGTGTTCGCCCAGATCAGGGAGCTGGAACCGGTCCTGTGCCACGCGGGCCAGACGTCGCAGCTGATCTGGACGTCCTCCAGCAACGCTCACCGCTCAGCTTTCAACCTCGAAGACATGCAGCACCGGGGAGGCACCCAACCTTACAGCTCCTCCAAATACGCCTCCGACCTGCTCAGCCTGGCGCTCAACACACACTACAACAAACAGGTCGGCCCTCACACACACACACACACATGCACACACACCTCACATGCTCCGTATCACCCATGTCTTTAATCTCCCATGATGTTGATACCTGTGATTCCTGCTCTGCAGGGTTTGTACTCGTCCGTCACTTGTCCTGGTTTTGTGATGACCAATCTGACCTACGGGATCCTGCCCTCCTTCCCAGCCGTCCTCTGGACTCTGCTTATGCCTGTCTTTTGGCTTGTGAGTGCAACTCTGATGTTTTTAAATGGATACACACACACACAACTGAAATGACTCGTGTCTGAATGCATCTCTTTCGTGATCTCAGATAAGAATGTTCACCAATACTTTCACCCTGACCCCTTATAACGGAGCTGAAGCCCTGGTAGGTAAAACAAAAAAGAACACATTTTCTTCCACAGTTTAGTCAAAATGAATTCATGAATGCTGCTCTTTCTTGCAGCTCTGGCTATTTAAGCAAAAGCCTGAATCACTGGACCCTCAAGCCAAGTACCACAGCCTAACATCTGGTCTAGGAAACAGCTACACACGTCCACGAAAGGTATGACAAATGCTAAATAATTTAAATTATGAAATAAAATAATTCACGTAATGAGTTTTGTGTCTTTTGTTCCGCTTTTTTTGCAGATGGATATCGATGTGGAAACATCGGATGCTTTGTATGAGAAATTGCTGCAACTGGAACGTGACGTGAGAAAGAAACTGAAGGAAAGACAGAAAGAATCACAGTATTCCTGCAGGACGTGATGCGTGTCACACAGTTCTGGGGTTTGAGAGTATTTCATTCCTGTCTGGCATACATTTGTTTCAGACCTCACAAAACATGGCAGCATGAATTCACAGCACAAATAAACAAGTTACAGTGACTATATGCATATAAGCATGATGTAAAATGTCTGTTATAGGACAAAACAACTAGAGTTGTGTATGTTGTTAGAGTTTGGGTAAATAAAAGTGAGTATCATCCTCTTCTTTTTAGTCCATCACTCCGTGAAGAATGATATTACATGAGGGGAGCCACACAGATATGCACACATGGATGTGAAGGCTAGGTCACCAACTTTTCAGGACTTTGTTCGATTTGGTTGCTAATCCCCCGATCCTCGCGGTAAAACGTAGTGCAGTCTGCCAGCAGACTGTCCGTGTCGTCCCAAAAGTTTACATACGTGGTCTGCGTGAGCCCCTCAGCTGCGGTGTACGGCGGCGCCGGCAGATGCGCAACGTTGCAAGCGCACCTGAAATTCCGCTCTGGCGGGTTCGGGGCCGCGCGAACCCAGTAGCCGTCTCCGCGTCCCGCTGTTGTCTTCCCTGTTCCGCACTCCTCCTCTTCCTCCTCCTCTCCGCTCAGCTTCGGGTTGCAGAAAGCCCACACCATCCCGCAGAAGTAGACGAAAAACGAGCCCATGACCATGGCCATGAGCGCGTAGGACTCTATCATGGCTTTGGCGACTGGAGATGTCATCTCTCCGATCACATGCAGGAATTAGAATCAGTCGAGTTGCCAAAGTGCGTTCAGGAGGGACTGACGGTCCGACTGGCGTCATCCAGTGGGTTGGACCACTTCAACATCTTCCAGTTTAGTAACGTGAGATATAGAGACAAATAGAAAAGATGTGGCTGCTTTTGTTGCCACCTCTCTTTAAACTAAAATTATACTAAAATGAGCATTATGACAGCAAAAGTCAAACTGTAGGAGCAATAAACTCAGGTTTATGTTATTAACAAAAATAACATTGAACAAAAACTATAATTATACATATACATATAAGGAAAGCTTAATTTGTCTATGTTTAAGGATATACAGTATATGTGTATATAAACATACACTTTACTCCATTTACTCGAAGTCTCTTTCTGCTCATATTGTCAGTCTGGTTGAACCGTTGTGCAGCGTTTTGTTCTCCATATAAAAAAACAAGCCGTTAAAATAACATCTATTGTTTGGCTTTTGTATGGTCTTTGTAACAGACCTTAAAGGTACAGTGTTTAGCATTTAGGGGGATCTATTGGCAGAAATTGAATGGTATATTAATAAGTATGTCTATCTACAGTCACCCAGAAAGGACAAACCAAACACTGGCTCTAGATGAGGACGTTATTGTTTTAATATTGTAATATAGGCCTCTTGTCATTCTCTCCTTTATACACTTGACACACAGGAGACATTTCAGTTGGTTGCAAACTCACCACTAGATGCCGCCAAATCCTGCAGACTGCACCTTTAAGTGCAAATGTCCATTTGTCTCCCTGCAATCACTCAGAAGTCATTTTTTCCATAACAAGCCCATCAGCTGGCAAGGTTTGACTTTCCTTATTAGGTAAAAAACTACAGCACCCACAACTCCAAAAATACCAACAATAAGGCTTTCAAGCTTGTGTTTGATGTTGGGCTTCACGTTTAGACAACTTTTAACGAGTGAGTCAAAAACTATAGCCTTAAAACATATATAGGCAATGACATTCTAAGATACAACAAAACTTTAATACATGAATGATGAATGGACCATTGGACACACAATGATACACTCTGATATATGAGAATATTAACATTAAAGTCTTTGAAAAGTAATTATACCTTTGAACATATAAATACTGAGGCCTTTTAGTATTCCTAGGGGTTTATTTTATAAACAGTACACCGACAGCTATTAAATACTGAGTTAAAATTATGTGTAACCTCGAATGTAAAATACTAATTGATCAGAGGCGCATGAGGCATAAACACGTGTTCATTTGAATAAATCAGTATGTTTTAAGTTTTGATTAAGCACTTTTTTACATTGTAGTCTGCAACTCTTGAGCCTTTTCAGTTGTCGTTTTTGAGGGTTTTGTCAAATATGTCTTCTGCCACAATGTTTCATCCTCGCTGACAAAGGAAGTCTATGTGGTGATGTTGCTTTTCCTGTTCATGATAATGTTGATAACGTCCACTCTACTAGAAGACCCAAACCTCAAACTTTCACCAACCAGCAAATGCAATGCTGTTTCAGACCGGACTGAAAAAGTCCCATGTGTTGGGTTTTCCCCGTATAGCACCATGAGTGCAAGATGACGTTTTTACGCAATCATTCAACGTATCCTCATAAAATGGTTCGTGTGATATCTAACGAAAAGTTACTTCTCATTTTGAATGGTGGATGAGACCTGCCTGAATCATTTAATGTGGATATCACACATTCAGCCCTGAAGGATACCCCCATTACACTGAAATTTAATCGGCCGAGGCCCCGGATGTCAACTTAAATTGAAGATTTCCTCACATTTTTGTTTTTGGGAGATTTCCATATGTATATTGCCAGAAGACAAATAGAAAGATGTATGCATTGACAGAAACATGAGGGTGAAACAGAATATATGATATCACGTTCACTTTTGATATAACTGGTATGATTTAGGAGGGAACTCTTTATAATGTGTTCCTCTGAAAAGAAAAAATAAAGAAATGTCCTCAGACTTTGTGTTTTAAAAGAATGGAACGAGCTTCCTTGCAGACTCCTTCAGTTAACAAAGGATATTTTGTATAATTATAAAGCTGACCTGTGATTAGGTATTTTAAACAAGTATATTATGGTTTTATCTTTGCTGTATTGTTTGTTTGTTAGAAAATATGGTGTGAAAATGTTCAATAAATTTGAATAGGCTATATAAGAACATAACTTTAAACCTGGTGAAGATCATACCTTAAACATGAGTGTGTGTGTGTATCCAGAACTAAAATGCAACTTGTAATGCTGCTTTGTTGTTAACTGATCTTTCCCTGGAGGATTATTGTGGCTGAAAAACGACAGATGTCTTCCCACCAAACTATTGCGCTCTAGTGTTTTCGCTGTTGCCTGCACAGAAAGCACATTTGCTCTGGATCGGGTTTTATTGACCTGAAGGAGCGGTGCTAAATATCTAAATTTAAGTGTGAAATATTGTTTACACTTGGGCCAGGGGTTCAGAATGGTGTGAATACTTGTTCTAAGACAGATTTAAATGGCAGGACATTGTGTCAGTGTCACCTTTTCCACTCTTTGATGATCTTTACTGAAGATTTTGTCAGTTATTAAACTATACACTGACCTTTACTCATAACCACAGCTTATTTAACTGAAACATATTAGCAACAAACAGCTGCACATGGTCTCTCCCTTAAAGGTTTGTAAAGTTACTATATGCGTATAAAACGGGGGCGACAGAGCAGTTAATAACTTAAGTTTAAAACTGACAAACATTTGCAGCCGATAGTTTTAAGGACTAAAGAGTTTTGTTTTTCTCCTCAGTAATCAAAACAAGAGTGTGTGATGTGACGGCAGGCACCCATGCTTGTCTTTGCAGAAAGCTAGCAACACTGGAGAGACTGGCATTGTGGGTATTGTAGTTTCTCATTGGTCTATTCCGCAGCCAAGTTTATGGCATCACGTGTCCGACAAAAACTACACGCCCCACCCGCGCCCACGGCCGAGGCCCCGGATGTCTATCGCGCCGGAAGAGAAGAAGGTCCTTTTTCCCAGCCATCTTGTGGCTTCATCTAGCGAAGTGTTCGCACCAAGCCTCGTAGAATCGGAGGAAAATCCTGCTGAAGGGGCGCCATCATGCCCGGACAAATGCAAGAAGGTTTTGGCTGTGCCATAACCAATCGGTTCGACCAGTTATTTGACGACGAATCGGATCCATTCGAGCTGCTGAAGCAAGCCGAAGTGAAGAAGAAGGAAGCCCCTGCCCCTGGTGCCGCCAAGACCGCAGCCCAGGCTGCCAAGCAGCCGAAAAAGGAGTCCCAAAAAGACAGAAAGGTCCCGCTGACCGACAAGAAGGAGGAGACCCAGGCGCCCGTCCCACTTAAGAAAGATGGTAAGATATATTTCTGCGTTTTTCTCTGTCAGGGGTCTTCTTCAGCGAAGCTGCAGGTAAAATATTTTAGGCTAACAGGCTCGGTTGCTCGCTAGCTAGCAGGTTCATAAGCTCCTCGCGACATGAGGTCCTCGTGGCCGCTTATTGTGCTCCAGTTGGCTGTCAATTGCTGGAACGATGACATCCACACACACGTGTTAAGCAATGGCATGTGTGGGGCTCAAATAATTTGGGGATAAACGGTTTGCAAGCCAACTTGTTTTGGCTCGCTTTCTCCCCCCACCACCGCCACCCCCACCGGCCTTGTTGAACAGGCAGAACCCTAAAGCCTGGAGAAAGTGGCCTCGAGGAGTTTAGATGTTGTTCCTATAAAGTAGTTACTTTCAATAAGCACACGTGTGGCTTCTTTTACCCATAATTAGCCGAATATATGTATTTAATTCTGGCCTTTTTAAAAAATATATAATGTATTCAAATATAAAGTAAATATCATCCACGTGAAAATGCAACTTGTCAAAGCATTGCGAAACTTCTTTTTCGTGGTGGTTTTTGCAGGTGGATGGGTCAGACATTGGGAGCAGCACCGCTCTCATGGTGATGCACCTCGTGGTTGGTAGTGTGGGGCGTGTTAAAGTACAGCCACTTCCCATCGGCGCGCAAAACATGCTCAGTGTGTGTGATCGACCTGCCTCAGATAATTCAATTTCCTGTTTCTGCTATACCGAGATGGTATCATCTATGTAGATTATCTTTTATTCTTTCTTGCGTGTGTAGCCTGTTGATTTAAGAAGTTGCTTGCAGAGTTGAAGCATCCGGGCTCCTGCATACAGGAAGTCAGCTGGCCATTTTCATTCATGCAATCTTGCCAAGTGGACTCGTATCTGAGAGAAGATGAGACAGGTGCGTGGACTATGGTGCACCCAGCTGCCCCTGCGTGGTGGTGTAAGGGTGTCTATTTTGGTAGCTGGTGGTTTAGGCCATGGGTGGGACTTGTTCTGTCACACTGGGCCAGCAGGCAACCAACCATGTGTCATGGAGGGTTACATACGATGCCGGCGTTAATTCCATCCACAGTTAACGTGCGATTGAAGTGATCGTTTTACAGACTGTGAAGTAATAAGTGATCATGCTGCAAACTCTTGATCCCTTTTCATAATGTAAGATTACTCGCTTCTGGATGTTTTGTCTGTTTTGTGCACTTAATTGTTAACCTTTAAAAATTGGATTACATTGCAGACTGAAGAGTATTTGGTAAATGGATCCTACCAACTGCCGTACTTATTTAATGCTGCACATTAATTGGAATTATTTGCTCCATTTGAACAGAACAATCACTTCCGCTTCTTTCTCTTGCCCGGGGCTCCGCAGCGGGTCCTAATCTATCGGTGCTATTGGTCCTCTAATCCTCCTGTTGTGGTCAATCCTAGGTCCCGGCATGAGGAGAATGGGCCGCAAGCCGGAGGGCGAGGGCTTCAGACCCCAGGGCGAGGGCTTCAGACCCCAGGGCGGCCAGGGCCAGGGCCAGGGAGAGGGGCGCCCCCCCACAGACCGGCGGCCTGCGGACAGGCGGCCCCCGCGTCGCTTCGAGAGGCCTGCTGGTGGTGATGCCGGCGAGAAGCCAGAGGGAGGCGAATTCTCAGTGGAAAAGTGAGTTCATATTCCAATCATCAGATATTTTAATTGAACAGCAACCATATAAGAAAATGAGGAGAATAAATCCACAACAGTTATACCTTTTGTGTTTTATAACTCCACGTGAGGCAAAAGCAGTACTCACTCGGGGGTGGGGTCAGCAACTATTATAGGCGTTGTTTAGTATGATAAGACTTAGAATGTTAGAGTTTTGCCCAAACTGCTATTGGCACTTGTAGCTCTTTATCTCATGAGTTTACTTGCGTTAAATTGCTACAACTACAATGAGGGTAAAATGTCCAAATATAGATTTAGACCGACTTCAAACATCAGTAAACCGAGAATAACTTAAAACCACAATCACTCTTTTTCTGTAGACTTGAAAATCGAATCATATCACAATTCATGAATGTACTGGTTTTCTGTAAACATTGTCACACATTTAGCTAATCTTGCTGTTCACTTAGTCACTCAAAGGAGAAAAAAAAAACATGTAGATGGCCTACCCTAGATTTAAGCTTTCTTCTAAGGCAGAGAAACCTGTGCTGCAATGATCATGTTAAGTGTCTCTCTCTCTTTTTCTCTCTCTCGCTCTCTCTAGACCCATTGGTGATCGGCCGATGAGAGGACGTGGCGGTGGCGGTGGCAGAGGCGGCCGTGGTGCTGGTACTGGGACTGGCAGAGGCCGTGGCATGGGTCGCAACGATGGCTTTGACTCCAGAGGAAAACGTGAATTTGACAGACACAGTGGCAGTGACCGATCGTAAGTTATTTTTCAGTTCTCATATAGATAAATATTGTTGATGTACACCAAGGTCCGTGGAAGTCGTTGGTGTGTGTTTTCATACGGTGCATTTGTCATGGCCCACGGCTAAAGCTAATGTTCTTTCAGTAGCATGAAAGGTGAGGAGAAGCGCGGTGGAAGTGGATCTCACAACTGGGGCACCGTGAAGGATGATATAAAGTAAGTTCCTATTATAGATGTAACATCACAGAAATTATGGGAGGTTTTGGGAGTTGCAGAACACTTCTGCATTAGATCGATTTTTCCCTTTATGATGTCTTTTTTTTTTTTAGAGAATAGTGTTTAATAGTCGGCTCGTTTGGAGACACTCGGGTGTTCAGATTTATTTGCAAGTCTGATTTTACTCATCTATTCCACATCCTGTCGTGGTTCAGAATCATTTATTTAAATACCCAAAAAAAAGTTTAAAAAAATACTCAGTTGCCAGTTTATTTCGGCATTGCCATGAGGACATTTGTTATCTCCCCAGCTACCGGTCCACACTTTGTACTTGAGCTGAGCAGGACCGCCGGTCATTGATATAAATGTGGACTAAATATAGGAAATACCCGAGTTTAATGCAGTACAATTCAACAGCACCACATACTACAGCCAACAAGAAAAACCCGACAGTCAACCTTCATAGAGGTAGAACTTATTGCATTGCTGTCTGTTACATTAGACTGCATTAGCTTGAGCTAATATTTATGCTCCTGTAAACTCTTATCATAGATTACAATGCTTCTCCCTCATCCTTTTTTAGTTGAAGATGAATATTAAGTGGCTTGCATTGCATGTAGACAGCAACACAGTCCTAACGTCGGCATGGTAAACAGTTTAAAAAAAAAAAAAACGGTTCTCGATACCATGCCATATAAACTTTCTTTTTATTTTTTTATTTTTTGACCTCCTAGCGAGCTTGACCAATCGAACGTCACTGAAGAGAACCCTGAGGGAGAGGAGCATCCACCCGCCGACTCTGAGAACAAGTAAGTTATTTTCCTAACAAATGGGAGAGAACTGTGAAGACATCTTGGTTTTGCTGTAATTGATTAAGGATTCACAGCTTAGAGTTGGTTCCTGGTGTTCGAAGGCAAAGACCACCAGCCAACAACCTGGTTTTATATGAAACTTTAACGATGTGACACCGTTTGTGTGTGTGTTGAAGGGAGAATGAGGTTGAGGAAGTGAAAGAAGAAGGCCCCAAGGAGATGACTCTGGATGAATGGAAGGCCGTGCAGGACAAGGAGCGGGCCAAAGTGGAGTTCAACATCCGTAAGGCCAACGAGGGAGCTAATTGGAACAAAGGATTTGTGCTGCACAAGTCCAAGGCAGAGGTGAGTTAAAGCCATGTCTGCTCATTCTGAATACATCCGTATTTCACATTCCAGATCGGTGACTGATAGACTTTATCGACCGTACTAATATTTTTGCAGGTTCTTGGCGTCGGCTCAAATGAGACAAATGTAGAAATACCCCCCCCCCCCCCCAAACCAACCAACCACCATTAACACAAGCATCACTGTCTGACGGTACATATATTAATGTTTGTATTGTTTTGCATTTTCCAAAGCAGGAGAAGAAAGAAGAAGTGATTGAATCTGAGGTTGAGGAACCCAAGGTAAACAATCTCAACCAAACTCAAATCATAGATGTGAACAAAATAAACCAAAGATTTAAACTTACAAAATATCTCCTGTTTTCCATTTCAGCTTGAAGATGAGCACCACTTCCGGAAGCCAGCCAATGACATCACGTCCCAGCTGGAGATCAATTTCGGAGACCTGGGCCGTCCAGGCCGTGGACGCGGCGGTGGACCACGTGGTGGCCGCGGAGGTCGCGGCCGCGGTGGTAGCGGTGGTGGACCACCCGGCGCCGGACCACCCGGCGAAGCCGCTAGGCCGGTCCGCGCACCAAGACCCGACAAGGTAAATAATCTTACTGGAATCTATGAAGTTGTGTCATTAGTACCCAGGTATAAAGCCCACTCCCTGTCATTTCCTTTCCTTTATTCCATACTTTAGAGACGCATCTATAAACGTTTGAATTTTCTAACTCCTACTTATTGTTTGCTTTTCCTCAGTCGTCTGCGTCTGTGCCCAACGTGGACGACCCAGAGGCCTTCCCAGCCCTGGCTTAGGCCCCGGCTGCTGTTCCTCAGGCCTACAGGAGCCTCCTGAGCACCTCCACTACGAGGCTTGCATGTTCCTGGATCCTTCAGCAAAGTGAAATGATGGAGAAGACTGTCATTTAACTATGGCACTCAAAGTGAGGACTGAGTTTTACCCAATAAAAACAAAACGAAGATGGAAAAAAAAAAACAGAAATTAACAAAAAAAAAACAAAAAAAGAAAAGGACTTCTTGCTACTCTGGAGCAACTTATTGGTAGAGGTTTTGTACTTAGAAACAAAGTAGCAGGGATGTTTTCATACAGTATTTTTTTCAGAGGTTATGCATTGTCCATTGATAATTTTTTGTAATTGCTGCTTGAAAATATGCATTTCGAGATGTAAGCATAAGAAGGGTGTCTTTAGCTCGGTTTGAGTTATTGCTTGCTCGCTTTGAAATCGGCACGGTGGAGCTCCAACCCGAGCTCAAAAGCTCTGCCACACCAGGTGTCTCTGATGAAGTTACAGCTTCACTCATTAAGATTTATGGAGTTGTTTTTTTTCTTTCGCACTGGGGTATTGTTTTATATTTTATACAGGTCTATTCTTCTATGATCTTCGGCCTGTAAATCTTAACTATTTTCATAAATTCCTGCAGAGACTGTATTTCACATGGTGCAAATAGGACACACCTTGATCCCCTTTGATCAAGCGTTGCTGCCTGTATTCGAATTCATTGATGAAATGGCGCCTAAATCTGTATTATGGTTCTTTTGTACTGAAAATGTACTATAGGAGGAACATTAGGTCATTTTTGGAGGACCACATCGGGGATTACTCACCTAAATTTGCATTGATCCGGAGAAATTTGTCAAGGGGGTTCATTTGAAGCAGAAAGTTATTCCATTTGTTCTGATTTCTCATGTATTCGGGGTGCTATTCGCCATCTGATATCCCTTCCTCCCCGCCCATTTCCTCTTTGATTGCCATTTGCAAGTCAATTCACGCCTTTGCTTTTACTCTAGTTTAAGAGTGATACGGAGAGGAAGTGTCTTTACACGGTTGAGACGTGGCTGAAGTCTTCTGGAAGCCCTCAGACCTTCTCCGACTGTTTACACACTCCACTTCTTCCACAGATTTAAAGTCAGCCCAGCTTCAGTTTGTGTTGTTTGCAGTCTGTTCTGTGTTGATATTTTTCCTCCACTGTTGACTTGCCCTGTAGCTTCCACAGTGGCACCACTGCATAATTGCTCTGAAAGAAATACAGTCGTTCATTGCGTGGAACAACTGACGTGCTCTACAAATGTGTGAATTCTAGCCCTGCTATTAGAGACCTCTGTCGGTAAAATAAAGGTGGTCGATAAATCTTTTGCATTGTCAGTTTTTAATCCTGCCTGCACACAGGAAAAATCAATTTACAGTGTTTGCTTTAGCTTACACATCTACATGCATACACGGACTGTTTATTTAACGGCCTAAAACTGAGGCTCCAAACAGAAAACTTAACTCGACACACCTGCAGAGCAGATATGTGAAATGGTCTCGTGCCACTTCAGGGTCGAGATGACCGATGGTCTCAAAATGTATCAAAGATTAAAATTAAGTTCTCTTTTGTAGATGGGATATTATGCCAGAAATAAGTGTGATAGATGTAATTTTATGACTATTTAATGTCTCTAATTTTAATATGATGAAAGTACACATTTTCATAGAAAAAGGAACTTTTGATTCGTAAGAATATCCAGACATTGGAATATGAAAAAACATCTTTAAATATTCCCAGAAATTCAACAAGAAAAAACCCATTAAAATGGGCTTATTAACAGAAAACACAATGCAACATCTCATAGTGGTAGGGAAGGAACCCTGCTGTTAATTGTGTTGGCTTAAATGTGAACGATGTTAACACAGCGGGTGACATCGAGGTCTGCTAAAAGGATCGAGGTTATGTCCATACATCTTACAATAAGTCAATAACGTAGAAATGATGGAGGTCATGTTCATACGATGAGTAAATTATTTTATGACCGGCCCAGTCAGTAAAGTATGTAAAAAGAAAAAATTAATTTTAACATACTATGACTTTTTTCATTGTATTTCATCGACTTATGACATTTGTTGACACACTACGACTTTTTTATACAAACTAGGCTGACTTTTTTTCGACATTCTATACCAGGACTTTGACTTTTTTATAATTTTTGTCGACATGCTATACTATAACTTTTTTCAAACATAATATACTATGACTTTTTTCAACATGCTATACTATGACTTTTATGAGTTCTCTGTCAAAATTCACTCTACGTAGCTGACACCCCGTTCTCAACCACCGTCTGGAAAAACAATCGCAGTAATTATTCGTAGTCTCCTTTTCATCACAATATCTGACCTGGTTGTAAGCCACTGTGATCCAGTTAGTCGCTGCCCTGCACTACATTCTTCCACTCAGATGAAGGTACTGTTGATTCTAGTAAGGCTACGGTCTGTGGACTTAATGAGTGTTCTTTTTTTACACGCTATAATATGACTTTTTTCGATGTACTATACTATGATTTTTATCGACATGCTATATGACTTTTTTTGAAATACATTACTTTTTTTAACGTACCATACCATGACCTCTTCACATTTTTTAACATACTATATTGTGACTTTTTTCATTGCATTTTATTGACTTACTATACTATGACAATTTTCGACATACTATACAGTAACTTTTTATGACTTTTTTTTGACATGCATGTTACATTTTAATGACTTACCATAGTATGACTTTTTCGACGTGCAATACTTTGACCTTTTTTTATGACTTTTTTTCCACTTACCTTTTTATGACGTACTATCACATTTCATTGTTTTTTGTGAACTAGCGATTGAGACCATAAACTCATGTTTACAATGTTTACTGAGGTAATAATTCAAGAGAGAAGTAGAGTCATTTTCTCATAGACTTCTATACAACCAGAGGAGTCGCCCCCTGATGGTCATTAGAGAGAATGCAAGTTTAAGGCACTTCCACATTGGCTTCACTTTCCAGGACAATAACCGGTGGGTTCCCAGATTGGCCGATGCGTTCTGCCTTCTCTCTACACCGACTGTTTACCTGCAATCAACCAAAGCCTGCTCGAATGTGATTGGTTAACACTACACAGACTACAAACAGAGCCTGCAAAGGGAACTTCATATCTTATGCATGTGTAATGCAGAATCTGTTTATAGAGATTAGATATGGATGTATACATTAGTACAAGCAGGCAGCAATCACAATATCTGATACACTCCTTCATGCAGCCTGCACTGTGTTCGTTATGGTCGTGGTCTTAGTGTGTCCAATGCTGCTCTAGAGAAAACTGGTAATGCATGAAATGAAAACAAAAAGTAATTTCTAAAAATGATTACTGTACAACAGCTCTGCAGAATTCAGTGAGAGCTTTTTGTTACAATTTCGATTTCAGTGAGCAAGGAGGTAGTTCATGGAAATCTCAACAAGATTCATGACGCAAAAAAAGACAAACGGAAACATTCACCACCTCCAGTCATTGTTTCCAGTCTGTTTCGTTTAGCCATCTTCTTCCTCTAAAAATGGCTTTCAGTCAAACCTCATCTCACCAAAGAGTTCAGGTTTCAGGTCCACACTTACTGTTCTGAAAGAAAGAAGTCACTGCAGTCAATTTTGACGGAATTCAGAGTCAACTTCCCTCCAAACTCCATCGGTTCTATGAAAATGTTGTGACTGGGGAAGAAACCCAGCATTTCTGCAAACTCTTCTTCCTCCTCCTCCTCCTCCTCCTCCTCCATATTTCCCAGCCCGTGCGACGAGATGTAGTCGACGGTTGTGTTGGTGTCCAGAGAGGTCTGCGTGTGGTCGGAGCTGTCTGAGTCGTGGGAGAAGCTCTTGATGTAGTTGGTCAGCGGGTAGAGCACTGTGGCCGGCTCCGTCTCAGGGCTCAGGCTGGTTTGAGGTAGGAGCCGCGAGGAGACGTCTGTGGGTGCGCAGACGTCACCGGTCTGCTTGGGCAGCTCCTCTACATTCACCAGGATGGGCTCTTCTTCCTCCTCGGTTACACTGGAGTTACTCAGCTGCAGATGGAGGTTCATCTTACCCTGTTTTGAAGGGAGATACAGGCTTAAACTCAGACCAATGAGTTGCAATTTACAGTAGTTTGTATTTGATCCACTTTTATATTATTACCTTCTCCTGCATACACTCTTTTGCCCATTTGCTGTTTGCAGGATCCGGCACAACATCGAGCATGAGGCACTGAAAATACACCCAGAACCTGAGGGGGAATGGGGAAAACAATATGGCATGGGAAGTTTAGTAGCAACATTTTTGTTGTTGTTGTTGTTATTGCTGCACCTTTTCTTTGACAACAACTGTTGTGTGTTGCTCACATACCTCTGCTTTACTGCTGAACTGTGGGACAGACACATCAGCAACAACACGATTGGGGCAAAGACTGCACACAGTATTAGGGGGGATAGTTGGGTCTTTTCTGCAATAGTGACAGAGAAACAGTGAGATGTGAGATTGCAGCATATATTTGGCTCATCTGATACAGTCGGTTGAGGTAGTAGGAAAAAAACGACGATACAGCCATAAAGACCATTTCTTTTGGACACAATTGTTATTTTAATGAGCAAAATCTATTTGCTGAGGAAAACTATTTCTAAAGTCAAGAAAAACTTTACTCCGCAAAGCCGCAACTTGTGGTTTTACGGGGTTTATGTGCTGGACTATTTCTTGGGCAGGAGCAGGTGCCAGGTTCACATTTACCGTACAGACGTAAGAGTGGAATTGATCTTCTCGTGTAACTCGTACATGAAAGCAAATAAGTTTCACTATAACGTCATAACTATTATTTTAAAGAAACTTGGAAAGCTGCTTACGCTGGATGAAGAAATTGACCTTTTGACCCGCGCGGCCTTCTCCCTTAGCAGTTGAAGCCGTCATCCACAGGCTGTAGCCAGCTGGAGACAGGTCTTTGATGATGTGCATCCTCTCTGATGCTGGTATAGAGACTTAAATACACATTTATATACACACACAGCAGAGGAAAGTTACTCATGTAACATGCACCGTCACCTCAGAGTACAAGATGTTACAGTAGAGATAAATGGTTCTTACAATGCTGTTGTTGTTTGCTGTCTATTTCTAAATAGATGGTATACTTGGTGACACAACCCCCACGCTGACCCCTGGGAATCTCCGTCCAGGTCACTGTCACATGGTTTCCCTCAACCGTCTCTTGGGCTGACGGACCAGCTGCTGGGGCTGCAAACAACAAGCAGAAGCCAAAAAGGACTGCTCAACAGGACGGATGACAACGGAATATTTGAAACAATTTACAGACTCCTGTTACAGACTGCATTGTCTGCCAGTTGTGTGTATGAGTTTAATAAAAGACACACTATCGAATTAACACTGTTTACGCTCTTCTTGGATCTTACCTGAGGTCAGAGTGGCGACACCTGTAAATCTGGTCCAACTCACTGAGCTCTCATTGTAGAAAACATGCACCGCTCCCTCGTAGCACTCAAATGGCTTAATACCTGCATAAAGAAAGATAGAGGTGTGGAAGAGGTAAAAGCTGCTTTCACCAGCCCTCTTCAACATATTGTGAACAAATAAGAGGCTGTATGATTGGTAACACCCTAATAAACCATCTTATGTATGCTGATGGTCTGGCTTTTCTCTCTCCTAGCAGTGCTGGGTTTCCACATACTTGGGTCAAATATGATGTGCAATATGATGCTAGAAAGAATGATGTCATTTGTAGAACAAAAGGGCATAAGGGCCCCAACTTTCCAGATTTGTATCCATCTAGTATTTATGAAACAAAATATGTGGGGCACTCCATGACAGATGAAATGTCTGAGGACCCTATATCCTGAGCATCCTTTTGGAAAACCTCTCATTTTCCTGCAGCAGGGTCTGACAGTCTGCTCTGCTCAGTCCTGGTTCTGGTTCTCCTGTTCCTCCCCTCCCAGCAGTACAGCCTGGGCTTCCAGCAGCGTAGTGTAATTCAAGCGAAGTGGCGCTTGAATACAATGCTTTCTTTAGAATCAGATTAGTAGTGCAGATGGTCCTGTTTGTGAAACTGGATCTGGGTCTGTCCGCTGTGGGCTGGTTGGTGGCGGAGTCTGAGCTGAAGGAGTTTCATCTGGTTTTGCACCGGTGACGAGCATTAAGACTAACTTAAAGAAATAGCCGATCTTCTCGCTGATGGTCTCGTTTACTGATGCAGGTCATATAGAGGCATCAGTATTAAACGGAGACTGTTTCATAACCACATACAAGTTCCTCATAGTAACTTTAATGTATCTTTTGTATTTGTGTTGTACGTTTTTGTGATGAACTTTGAGCCTGACAATAAAGATGAACTGAACTGTAACTCCACATGTCCCACCTGTAAGAACAGCATGGTTGTCATTCCTGCCCAGTCTGACCCATCTGAGCTCCTCCAGCTTGTTGCCCTCTGGGTACCACTCCACCACATACACGGCATGTGGAGGTGCAGTGTCATGCTTTCTCCAGGAGATGGTGACACTGCGGTTGTCTGCATTTACTTGCACGTCCTGAGGGGGCTGCAACTGCTGAATCTTCACTACAAGAGAGAATCACATAGATGTCTTATTATTATTGGTCATATTTCCGTTATTGTTAAAGTTGGTATTGTTATTGTTGTTGTTGCTGTGCATCTCTCTCTCTCTCGCTCTCTCATCCTGAAGCCTTGTCAGACCGCTAGGTGTCACTTTATAACACACTGGGTAGCCCAGCTCATGCCTGGTTATGGCAGCGAATTCAAAGAAAAACTCCTTGTTTAGAGTTAGGCCACAAACCACATGGTTAGGTTGGGCTTAAAGTAATTACGTGATCTAAGTAAAACGTAAAAAAATGCACTATATGTACGGAAATCACAACACAAACATCACTTCACTGTAACTCAACAAAAGGTCTTGAACACTAGTCTCCACCAGTCTTGGGCTTTATACCACGTCATCACACTCATCGCATTGTCTCTGAGAGTCTAATAGTGACACAGATTGGTTTACATTGTAGTTCCTTGGATGCCCGGTGCGTCTCCTGCAGACGCTAAAAGGTGCCTTGTGTGTTGGTATTTAGTGGCCTGGGAATGAGAACGGGCTGGAATGTCGGGTTTCTGTAAATGACTGTCGAAACCTGCTCGATTTGAAGCGTGTCATGATATGACTTCCATTGTGATTTGGCACTAGATACATAAACTTGACCCTCGGTATTAATGCAGTAATGCATCTGATATCTACCTGTAACCTCTTAACACGACTGCTCACCCACAAAGAGAGGCACGGTCTGGCTTCATGAAGCTGCACACAAAAGCATTCACTCATTTTTTTACCTTTTGTGTGATGGGTTGTAATTCGGGCAGGAGGGGACGGCCCTTTGGAGTTGCAGGCCCACACTTTCACTTCACAGTCGGCACAGAACTGGACTGAATAACTCCTGGCATCGGCACTAACGTTAGCGAGGAAGACCGATCCAGACTTTTGGCTGTCAACTCCGACTTTGTACTGTACGATTCTCCCTCTAGCCGTGGAAATGTTCGGCTCCTGCAGTCAGAGAAATGTTTCAAAGTGAATTATTGAGTTTGACACCGTGTACTTGCTTTTGTCACAGGAAAAGAAACAACGTGCGCTTTTTAACGCTCCTTGGATTTGCCTGCTTTCTTTACAGGACGCTCAAAATCAACACACTGAGACAGCAAGACACATCATTTCTGTTCATCTCCTCTTTTCTTGTAAACTGAAACTGTGGTGTCTGACGTCAGGTTTCACTTATCTCTCTCTGTCTTTATGTGACATTAAATGAGTATATGAGTGTGTGTGTTTGTGTGGTAGAGGGTGGGGATGTGTGAGTGTGTGCGTGAGGATGTCACACCTCAGAGTGGTCAATGGTTGACCTTTAACTAAGAAGTAGTGAAGCGGGAAGATCAGAAAGTGCTACTATGGCGACGACGCCGCACGCCCACACAGGCACATAGTGAGAGAGTTGAACACATGGAGACGACACCCTCGAACACACCAAGCTGTGCAGCAGTGTTGTCATGTGTGTCGTATTTCACCGTCAGCCCAAATTTAAACAGTTAAAAAGCTTTTTGACAAGATTTAAAACGTACCTTCCAGTAAACTCTCATGACGTCAGAGGCGGCTGCAGCGTACCACACGTCCAACTCTGTGGCAGGAGCTGAAAAAAAACATGCATCATGGGACAATGACAGTGAAATAATAACAATAATACTGAAATAATAACAATAGTACTGAAATCATATATGAGAATGTTTGTTTTCAATGAATGAGTGAAAGACATGTTTATATAACTGACATTTCTTGAAAGTTATTGTGAGTTGATAGACTTTAAAATCCTTTAAAAGTGACAAATATCCAGCCTGTTACATTTTCCTATGTGAGCATTGAGTTTAACACTTCCATGTAAATGTATACATCCATATAGGATTTTTAAAAAATGAAAAAATGTGGATTAATTACAAGTACTTAAAGGTACCTTGAGATATCATTCATCGCATTGGGCAACTTGTTGTCTTAATATTGTCATATTAAGTTACTTTAAAGGCACAATGAGTAGGATCTTCCTAAAAAACTAAGTTTAGACTTATATAAAAAAATCCCTCTACATCATCACTGTGTGCGGTGGTGTCTGCAGAGAACCTGCTCTCTGCCTGTATTTTCTCTTTCTTTTGTTGTGTTCAGGACATTTCTGGGCATCAAACTATAAAAATGTAGCCACCGGGTGCCAGATCGAAAGCACAAATCCAAGAGGAAGCTACGAAAAGGACTGCTGGCACCTTAACCCCTGAGGAGCCAAGACATCACGGTCTGATGGCAGCCGCTCTGAATGTTCTTGCCTACATGTTAGCTTCAGCACATAACATAGGGTCCTCAGACATTTGATCAGGCATGAGGTGCCCCACATATTTAGTTTCAGAAAAACATAGCGCTTGCCCTCGATGGATAATTATATTATATTATATTTGACCCAAGTATGTAATATATTCAGCAGCTGTTATTTACAGATTCAAACATACTATTTTAGAAACTTGTAATAAAAGAAACATTGTCTTAACATAAATAATCACCTGGGGAAGTTTCATTATTTAAATTTTCTATTCGTTAAAACTTTTACCCTATTCACCTGTATATATATACATACATATATAGAAAACAATAATTGATCATTTTTACGCATACAGCGGTGATGTCTGTGGGACCCCAAACAATGAGTAGGTTAAACTAATTTCAACTATAAACAGAGTTGAATCATCACCTTTTTAAAGAATATTACAGCTCTATTAAATAATGTTATTACTCTGACAAGACAAGCGTTTATTGTGGTTGATTAGCTTCCTCAATTATCTGTCAATCTCGGTGAGGTGACTTTCATACGGTCCTGGATGAAACCAGCGGCTGCCTGGAAGATCGGAGATCCCATGTGTGGCTTCGACACTACGTATTCATCCAGGGAAAGGAGGAAGATGAGGTGTAATTAACATGTTTAATATGCGCTTAAAGGGCAGATCCATCAAATGGAAACGCCCACTCAGTCGTTTGCAAAAGGTAGTGAAATAGGTAGTGACAAAAAAAATGTAATAATACAAAAAAATATGAATGGACCTGAACTTTAAACAAAGAACACGTAAACCCTTTACAAAAAATGTCTCCTCAGACATTTCTACTGTGACTTCTGGCTGTTCGTGGAATGCTGATGATCTGTCGCTGCTGCACATTCATATCTCATGTATCTGTAAAGACAGCTTCATATCTTCACACCATCAGTATTACAAATATGCAGCAATATTTTCCCATGAAGCACCACAGTCTACTTTACCACTTTACTTTTCTTCACTCTGGCTCAAAGTTGAGCTGGTTAGAGTTTATTATCAATAAATAAAATACATGTTTGTATAATCTCAGCCACCTAATGCGTCTTATCATTAATCGATGGTTTCGCTCTCAACACAAAACCCGATAAGGCGTGTTTCAGTGGCTTTTGGTATCCTGCAGACAGTCATTGGAAGAGCTGATAACTGCCTCAAACAACCCAAAGGAAATGAAGTATTACTGCATTGTCTGATACAAACGGATAAGTACACAGATAAAATACTCCATTCGGGTCTTTGTGTGTCGACAGAATCAGCGGTGCTTTCACTCAGGAAGTACAGAAATAGTCTTCAGGAGCTGCAAGGGTTTGCTTACCTTCCTCTTGAGTCCAGCTGGAAACGTTTGCGCTCCACTGACTCCACAGGCCGGTGCTGAATTTGGATCTGGCTCTGAAATGGTACAAGGTGTAGGGCTCCAGAGAGGAGACGGACCGATCCTGTACCAAGCTAGTCTGCACAACCTGTCAGAAATAAATGTTTTTCATCTTATTTTAACTGATTTAAACTCAGTCATTCATTCTTCAAAAACGGAGTAAAGTGCCATTTACGATCACACTGTGAAGAACACCTCGTTGACTTTGTTTTTGTGCAACATTGTCAGTTCACCTTTCATCAACCTGACACTCATATCTTCCTTCGGCTTTGAATCAGCAGAAGACCTCTGAGGTGACTGTATGTCTTCAAAGGGTTCAAAGTAACCTTCTGCAGTATCACTTGCAACATCTCATTGAAAGTTCCTAAAGTCTGCTCTAAGACTTCTTACTGAGTCTGGAGAAGATGTCCATGTGCGCGCTGCCGCTCTGTATTGGATCTTCAGGTGTTGAGTCCGCACAGACTGCTCCACTTCGATGATGCACTCTCGGGAAGAGCACCCCGGTTGGCCAAGAACAGGAGTCGATGGCATCGCTGCTCGGATAGAAAGGAAGAAAAATAAAAAAACAAAAGTCAGCTGTCAGCTGTCAGCTGTCATATTGATTTTTGTTGTTGTTTGCTATAAAAGCAGCAATGAAAAAGACAGGATTTCACTGCATCAATACTGGCCGTTGGAGGCAATCTTCGCTTAGTGGAAAGGAGGATGGAGGGAGATTATCAACTATCCTAAACTTCAAGATTAAAGAATCAAAGAAGGATGCATTTTACTGAAAAGCTGCTTTCACATGGAATACAGTTTTGAAGCCTCGAGTTCAACATTTTAGCCCGTTGCCATCTTGGTTTCCGGCCGTCGCTATGTTGTTTTTTTGCAACCAGAAGTGACCCAAGAGGATTCAGCTCAGCAAAACATTTTAAGGGGGACCCAAAATGTTCCAATTAACTTTCATAAAATGAAAACACAGTGTGAAGGGGTTGCAAGACACAAACACGGACAACTCACAGACCGGACAACTCCGTGGTAGTGACCTGTCAATCACAAAGTAGCCCCGCCCCTAAAGCATCCCCTGCTTTATGGTCTGTTTGACTCTAAATGGACTATCATTTACTGAATGAACATCATGCTGTATTGAAGAAGACTTGAAACTAGAGATTGAGACCATAAACTCATGTTTACAATGTTTACTGAGGTAATAAATCAAGAGAGAAGCAGAGTCATTTTCTCATAGACTTCTATACAACCACACTTCTTTTTGCAACCAGAGTCGCCCCCTGATGGACATTAGAGAGAATGCAGGTTTAAGGCACTTCCTCACTGGCTTCACTTTTCAGAACTGGAGGTTTGCTGCCTGCTCTCTGTGCAGAAGATGCCAAGCACCTCATCAAACACTTGACAGGTCGGCTGCTAACGTGCTGCTGTCTTACCAATGTCACTGAGTGTGTAGTTGATGGTGATGGACACTGCAGAGCCCAGTGGGTTTTGGGCTTCTACCCACACAGAGATCAGCTGGACAGAGCTGGACACGGGGAAACTAGCTGACGACAAACCAGTTCCCTTAGTGGAACCTTTGTGCGGCAGCGGTCCATCAGTGTGGTTTTTAGATACAGTCTTCACCCTGAAACATACAATGTTAAATTTTACAGTAATACATTCCCAGTAATATATTATCGTTTTGTTGACTTCTCAATTAGAATTTTGTTTAAAACTCACCACAGCACTGAATTATTCCTCAGAAAAGTGTCTCGTCCTCTCTTCCAGGTGCAGAACACAACTCCCCTTTCATTATCTTTGACTTTGTAGATGCATGACATGTTTTTAGGGCGCTCTGGTAGATCTGAGGGACAAGAAAAGATGAAATCATTTAATGAAAGGTAATGAGCAGAGAACATAAACCTGACAATCAGCCTAAAAAAAGTCTTAAGTCATCAAATTTGTGGCTCGAGCCGAAGTTACGTGACCCGACACCAAAGCTGCAGGACTATCAAATTAGGAAGTGATATAATATATTATTACATAGAAAACTTAGATGGTTGTATCCTCAAAAAAACACAAATATTCAGATTTATAGTAATCCATTAAATGCAGAGTGTGCTATTCATTAATGTCAGCGATTACATTGCATAAACAGATGGAATCTTTTTCAGTATTGAGTGTTTTACTTTAAAACAAGTTGATAATAATGTGTTGGGGAACTGGCATGCTTTATGTGTTAAAAAAAAACCAAGCACCCAGCCGAACAGTGTGTTCTCTAAATACAGAAGAGAAAGCAGAACCGGCTCTGCCTCTTTTTTAACAGCTCTTGTAGCTTGAAAGAAGTTGCAGTCATGCCTTAAGATATGAAAGTATCAACTTGAAACACGATGTGCTGACAAACGTCCCTGCATTCTTATAGTCTTAGACACACTAAATAAAGAAACTTTCCTCAGACAGAGGTTCCCTGGTTTCATACTCACATCCAGCTGAGAAGTCCATTCCACAGGGGTCCAGCTCAGGAGAACACCTACACTGACAGCTGTATGTTCTGTTCTTGGTTATGTTTGCCACACGAAAATATATCGTTGTAGAATTCAGTTCTTTGTGGCTCTGCAGTTTGGGCGGATGGTCGCTGTACATGGACCCCTGACACTTGCAGTTAAAGGTGCAGTACACCTCGAAACTGGAGCCTCGCTGCACCACAGGTCCAGCGCTGGACCAGAGGGCACAGGACTTCCTACCTAAAAGCAGAAATCAAGTTGTATGAAGCTGCATGTCATCTAGTTATGTGAAGGTAAGAAGGCTACAATGCGTTTTGTATTTCAAGCAGATGAAGAAATGTAATTCTGCACACTTCATCCTTAGATGCACAATTTAAACACGCACTTTCAGAACAACTTTTAGTTTAGAAAGGCTTTTCATATAAATCCACTGACTTTTAAATCCAAACACTATGAAGAAAACCTATTTACAAATTGAAATGTTAGAACGTGTCCACACATTAGTCCGAGCTCACCATTGCAAAGCTGCACGGCCAGCACAGTAAGAGCAGTGAAGATGGTCCATGTTCGGGACATTGTCGCCATGAGTCATCAGTAACTGCCTCTATGTCGCTTACATTCCCGCAGGGACTTCTTGCTTACCTTAAAACAAGGAACAACACACGAATGCATGAGGTCAACCAGGCTGCAGCGATTATTGAGGAATTATATTAATGATCAAAAGCTTTTTTTTAATCTTGGAAAACCATTTTATGAAATTCCTTCCTGGTCGATGGCGCTAATCCAATAATCAACCATTTGTAGCATATTAAACCATGAATATATTTCAATAAGCAGTCATGTTATTGATAAAGCGACAAAAAGGGAAATATGGCCGTACTTACCATGACATCACATCCCAGCGTCACATTATCTTTTATTTCTTTCCGAGTCTTTTGAAGCCTTATCTGTCATCGTTAAGTCTTCCTGAACATCTTTATTTTATGAGTTTATCCAGACTAAGCCGACGGCGGAGACGCCTCGGTGGCGCACTGTCGCCTCTGTCTGCTGTGAAGGGACAAACTTCTCTTGAGAAGTGAGTCACAGATCATCAGTGAAGACAGACACGCGCGCAGACACACGCGCGCAGAGGCTCCACAGAGACTGTGCAGATTCAGCCTGTTGATCATGAGGCATCAGCAGCAGTGGAATGTAACTGAGTACATTTACTCAAGTTCTGCACTACTTCCATTGTATGCAACTTTATACTCCTGCTCCACTACATCTTAAATATTCTACTTTGTCCTCTACTATTTTTGTCTGGCAGCATAATAGTTGCTTTACAGGCTACATTTTTTTCATAACCTTCCTGTCTGGTGAAAACCACGTATTTCCATTTTTGATGATTTTTCTATTTCTATTTGATTGTTTCTGATAAACTAGAGATGTTTTTCTAAGTAGTCTACTGGTTAAAGTTAAATTAACAGGGAACATTTTTTCAGAACTTTTACTTCTGATATTTTTGCTGATGATACTTAGTTTTACTTAAAGCTACTACAAGGAACTTTCATTTTGTGTTCATTTTGGCGGTCCCTGTGGACAAAAGTGGTAGTGTTTCCAAGGACCAGACGTCTCTTTAGAAACCGTCTGATGTTGCTGCAGCAGGGTCTGATAGTCTTCCCCGCTCAGTCCTGGTTCTGGTTCTACCATGCACATCCCTCCAGCGGGCCCAGCAATCCGGCCTGGGTCTCCAGCTGGTTAGTCTACCAGAGGGGACCAACGGAGCTTCGGACTGCAGGCGGCAACGAAGCCGGATCTGGGTCTGTCCACGGCGGGCTGTTTGCTGCCGGAGTCTGAGCTGAAGGAGCTTCTGGTGAACCTGGAGGATAGTTTACATCTATGGTCTGTCCAAAATGTCATCTTTTATCCTATAAGACATTTGTGTGAAATTGTCATAATAACTAGTGTTTTGTGAGGTCACAGGCACCTTTGACCACCAAAATCGAATCAGTTCATCCTTGTGTCTAAGAGGATGTTGGTGCCAAATTTGAAGAAAATCCCTCCAGGCGTTCCTTAAGTATCACGTAACCACCAAGCGTGGGACGGACGGACGGACCGTCGATCATCATCCCCAGACTACTACAGAATACTGTAGCATAACAATCTGTCTCAATGGTTAGCTACCAGATGATTTGTGGTTCAATGCCACCGCTCCTAAATGCTTCGGATGGGTTAAATGCAGAGATCAAATTTAACGTACCTGTATACAATTGATAATTGTAATCAAGTTTAGTTGCAGGTTTGATCCCACATAGTCCTGAATCCCAAAAGGAAGAGAAGTGAACATATTGTGACCTGATAAGGAAAGTCTGCAGGCTGCTGTTCAGATGACATCTTGGAGTGTATGACACCTGCCTCAGCACAACAAACCCTCAGATGCTTTTTCACCATCACATTTTCCACACAGCACCAAAGTCTCTCACTCCGTCAATCACATCCCATGTGATGCAGTGGGGGGACTTTCCTCTGAAGCTGCACCACATTTCACCTTTAGATGCACCGGATTAGTAATAACTGCAGAAGATTTTCAAAGACATCGAGGCCCCTGAAGATTCATTATTAAGACTCTCTGTGAAGAAGAGACCCTCCTGAAATTTGAGATTTCTCAATGAGGAAGTGAGACAACGCTCAGGAAGTCTTAAGAAACAGTGTGACAGCAGGTGGTGCGTGTACAAGTTAAACCTATGGTTCAGATAACGATACCATACACTTATCTGTAACAGGGAAACCCCCCAACTGACTTTTGCTTGGGTGTGTTTTGGAACAATTTCACACTCGGCATCACTTCACCGCCACATAACACAATGCTAACATGAAAAAACACAGGTCACTCCCCAATATTAAAATTACAGAAACACTTCATATGGAACAGCTATTTTGCTGCATGACGATGAGTTACACGTCTTAGCTCCCAATGTTTACTTTAGGTGGTTCAACAAATCATTGCTTTGGCTTTAATAACGGCTAAAAAATAACAAATTCATTATAAATCAGCAATTAGCCAGCTGAAAGAAGCACATTTTGGTTGCCAGATCATGAAAAGCTGGTGTAAATCCTCCTCCAGCATACAAAGCTTAGTCTCGTTTTAGTTTTTTTGGATTTAATCAGGAATACCACGAAGCATCTGGAGAAAGATCAGACCACATTCATTAATATGTGAAATGTTATTTTATAGCTGCAGACTTGATTCTGCAGCTAAAGCTTAGCAACAACATAACACAGGCATGCTAACAGCTCTGTGTGGTTGTACTTATGCACAGCGGTGCTTTGAGCTAAATGCTAACATCAGCATGCTAACGTGCATGCCATGTTCACCACCTTTTTGCTAATTATCACCAAACACAAAGTTCAGCCGAGGCTGACGGGATCGTCGTTAGTTGTCCAGGTGTTTGGTTGTAATACGAAAGCGTTAGACAAATTAAAACCCTAACTTCATGACGGTGCTGTATTGTGTAGTTTTTTTGCATACTATCTTTGTCTTTTCAGCTCAACTGCTGTAACAGTGTAATACAGTCCATCTATCCATCCATCTATCTATAACTAACAATGGTGACTATTGCTAAACACTTATTAGAATGGCATTCAGTCAAACTCAAAATAAACATGACGTCATTTATTCAAGTTATGACAAGGAACTTTTCATTTTGTGTTGATTTAATGGCGGTCAGTGGACGAAAGTTGTCATGTAGAAAACCTTTCTTTTTATACAGCAGCAGGGTCTGACAGTCCGCCCCGCTCAGTCCTGGTTCTCCCGTGCCTCCCTTCCCTCCAGCGGGCCCAGCAGTACAGCCTGGGTTTCCAGCAGCGTGGTGTTATTCAAGCAAAGTGGCGCTTGAATATAATGCTTTCTTTGAAATCAGTTTAGTAGTGCAGATGGTCCTGTTTGTTTGTGTCCTTCTCATCGTCCCTGCTACCTCTGTGTGTCCCACAGTGTCGTGCTGCTCACAGCGGCTGCTTGGGGGAAATAACCACCAGTCAGTGTTGTCTCAACTGTATGCTGAGATAAACAAGTGTCCTCAGTGTCAGGAGTCATTATTTCACCCTGTTGTAAATCCAGAGAGGGCGAATCCGCTTCCACCTCGTTCTCAGTCCCCCTCCTCCCTAGTAGGAAGCCTCCATTCAAGAAACTTGTTGTTTCGGGACTTTTAGGCCACAGAAGACCACCGACAGAGCTGAGGGTCAGCCCCAGGGGTGGATCAGAGAAATCCACCTTGGCGCTGGACAGAAAGGCTCCCAGCAATCCTCCAAATACACATTTGTCTTCCTCCCCATTTGACGGTACGTCCCTCTGCTCGTCCTCTGTCTCCTTCCACTCCTCTCCTAATTGAGCTGATGTGGCAATCTGGGGTTTGTAGCTGACATGTTCCAGCAGGCTGTCAACAAGCATCGTCCCGGAGTCTGACGTTAGCAAAGGTGTCTCCGCCGTGGGTCCCGACCCGATGTGGGATATGTCGATGTGGACGGTGGGGTACACGTCGCCCCCCTGAGAGATGAAACTGATGGGCGACAGCGGAGGGTCGCTGTGTGTGGACGAGAAGGACGGTTCACTTCCGTACTGCTGCTGACCAAAAACAAAGAAAAGCACAGTTAGAAGTGATGAATATAATGCAAATATACAAACGTGTCTCTGGTGTTCACTTACAGCAGCTCATAAAGTTGTCATTGTGAAAGCAGAGAATAACATCACTTCCTGCTTTGGTTCAGATGAGTAAACATTTAGAAACTAGTGTTGTTGTTTTTAATCATGTTTCAAAACTGTTTTAAGTACTGTTGGTGTTGGTGCAGTTGCTAGCTGTTGCTATTTTGGTGACAGCAGTTCACACAAAAAAAGGAAAGCGTGAATGTCAACACATGTTGGCTTCATCGGCTTGCTGTTATTACCTCCAGAAGTCGGATGGCATTACTGTTTCCTAGTTTTGGTAAGTTTTCATGAAGCCAGGCAGGTCCCCACGACATACACTTCTGTTTGATCCTGAGATAGAAAGACAACAAGGTTTTTAAAGTCAGAGCAGTTTCCCCAGTATTGATAATGATAGTTTATTATCAGAGTAATGATGCAAAATGTGCAAAAGTAAAAAACTAAAACATTGTTATTCTGCTACTGTCAGTGTAGCAGTACGTAAGTAAAAGTAGCAACACAACAGTGTAAACAAGTAAACGTCATGTGTTCAAAATCTTACTTAAATAAAAGTACAAAAGTATTAAAAAAACCAAATACTCATGATGCTGAATGGTCCCATTTCAGAACAATGTCTATTGTACTATTGGTTTATAATTAGTGATGCATTAATGTGTTCATGACTGTTTTCCGCTGGTAAAGGTGGAGCTAACGTTCATTCTCTAAATCTGCTAAATAACTGAAGTTGTCACATAGATGGAATGAGGTAAAAAGCACAATATGATGTTGTAAGTATTAAGGGGCATTCAAATGGAAATATTTGAGTTAATATACTTCGTTATATTCCACCAATGGCTACTGTGTGTTACTAATGATGGAGATGACACATTTTGGAGCACACACTCAGTATCAGATCGGGGTGCTTTGACCACATATACAGAGTATGATGTTTTTTTCGACAGCTGGGGTTTTTTCTGTTCATGTTAGCTGTGTGGCTTCTTGTTCATGTGCTCGTGTTGTGGTGTGGCATTTCAAATCAGCCACAGTGGCATCCATCCCGGTTACTTGTAAAACAAAAGCTATGCACGTTCAAAATCCGTTGCAGGAGATTGAAGGACAAAAGTGATGTTCATCATCAGAACACTTTCGCTATTATAAGATGATGACTGTTGTTTTCCACAAAACAATGAGCATGAATAATAATACCTTTGCCTCACACAGCTCCAGCACATCAGGTTGGCTATGATCGCTATAAAGAGGGTGACGATGAAAACCGCCACAATCAGCAGGCCAACTACAGGAGACAAGAAGGGAACAGATAGAGTCAGAGAGTTATTAAAACTCTTTAATTGTCCAGACATTAAAATGGGAGGGGGTGGGTGTGTGTGGGGGGATTACAGTTATAGGCAACTGCTTCCACAGAACAGCCTTGATGTTGGTGTCAGTGTGGGCACGTGATGGCAGCAGGAGACTGACCTGCAGGGCTTTCAGGCTGAGAGCAGATCCGGTTCCCCCGCTGCCCTTCTCCTGCCGAGGTGGATGCAGTCAGCTGCAGAGCCAGAGCTCCTTCAGGACAGTCCAGCCACATCCGTCTGGGGCCGGAGCCGGGCACCGTCACTGGAGGAGAGCAAATGTCACAATTACTGTTGCTGTAGATATTTTATGTTTAAAAATATGCAGTTAGGCAAATTTAACTGCATTAATTCAATTGCTACAATCAGGCGGAAGTCAGTAATTGAAGGAACAGCTTTCGGGAGCAATGGGGTTAAGTGTCTTGCCCAAGGACACATCAACTGGATGAACCGGGGATCAAACCGCCGATCTTCATAGTGGGAGACGACCTGCTCTACCTCTGAAAGTCTCTAAATTGACTACTGCTGAACAATTAATTTTCAATCAAGAAAAACTCACTTCTTTCAGCGCTTGTTCGCAAATATTTTGGTATCTGGAGTTTCTACCAACCAGGCGGCAAACTCTGGTTCTGAAGAGGGAAGCCATTGTGTTAAACTTGCATTCTGTCTAATGGCCAGCAGGGGGCGACTCTTCTGGTTGCAAAAAGAAGTCATACTGCATTTAAGTCCATCAGAAAATGACTCTACTTCTCTCTTGATTTATTACCTCAGTAAACATTGTAAACATGAGTTTATGGTCTCAATCTCTAGTTTCAAGTCTTCTTCAATACAGCATGATGTTCATTTAGTAAATGATGCTCCATTTCGAGTCAAATAGACCATAAAGCAGGGGATGCTTTAGGGTGGGGGTCTGCTGTTTTAAAGCCTCGAGTTTGACATTCTGACTCTCGACCTGAGCTTAATTTTTCTGTTGCTAAAGTACATCATCATTTGCAGGAGCACCCAAGAGTATGCAGAATTATTTCCTGCAACTAAAGTGAAACTTTCGATAAAATTACTTATAGAAGTGATTGCATACAGACCACACACACAAAAGATGTCGCATAAGAAACAGGAAAAAGTAAGCTCTCAGGTATTTTCACACTGAAGCTCCAGAAATAGTGTGTGAAGCACGCTGGTTAGTAGCAACCATAACGGTTGCATGTGTGCAGGTAGCCACATAGCTTCCTGTTCGTGGTCAAACACAGTTCTAGAGAACTCTATGATTCACAGAAGTCTCTGTGAAAACGATGACAACCAGTGTTTGAAAGATCAATTTGCTCACTAGTGAACGTCTGCATTCCACAGTTGTACATCGAGAAATTGCCATCCAAGAGGTTTGTAGCATACAACTCCAAGTCAGGCCTTCTGAGACGATAAAACTAGCAAATGTCAAAGTATGAAGCATCTGTTGTGCTCCATCGGCTCTTATGTGGGTATTAGCTGTTTCAATAAATAACTAGAAGGGCCCTATCTCGCAACGTTAACAAAAGTGAACAATCATTTATTTATTTTCTTAAAACTTTATCTAACCAGGATAATCCGACTGAGATTATGAATCTCCTTTACAAGGGGGTCCTGGCCAAGATAGCGCCATAAAAGTTAACGGTAAAAAAGCTAAAAACAACATAAAAAACCTAAAAAAAAGTTAAATAAAAGAGAATTCAGTGCTGGGACAAATGATGCTTAATCCTGTTTTTAAAATCTTACATGCAAAATCCCCGCTTCACCAGAAACGGGGAAGGTTCTCGGGATGAGGTATCTCAGTTGTCTGCATGATTAGAGTTTGCAGCTGCTGATCGTTTTTGGTTTCAATAGAGAACATAGACAAGGAGGCAGTTTGTGTAATATGGCCTTATACAGAAAAATAAAATGGTGTTTTCTTCTGTGCTTGTATAAAGAAAACAAACCCCCTGTCTCATACAAACTGAAATGAGACAAATGGAAACGCAGCATGATTTACTGGATCTAACATTAATACATTTGCATGCATAAATGAAATACCACCATAATCCATTGCTGATGGAAGCGTCGCTTGAATTATTTTTTCCTTGCAGCAAAAGAAAAACACTATTTGTTTTTATGACAGTGACCTAATTTGAGCGTCAGTTTCTTTGTGAGACACTCGTTTTAAAAAAAGACAGATTAACTTTTAAAAGACAGATTGTCTTCTGGGAAATAACCCGGGTATTTATAATACGTGAATCCGCCCCGAAATTCGGATCCGCTCGGATATTTAATGTGTTCTTCATGCTACACTCTTCCACCAAGTTTCATGAAAATCCAACTGAACCAAAAAACGTGATCTCCTTGGTGGAGGTAATTAATCACAGAAGATTCAAAAAGAGCAACCATCAGTTTGCTGTCTGACTTTCACCACCTTACTGGAAGTGAAAGGTGAAATACCCTGCTGCTGACTTTGTGGGAGGGGAGTATCAATGCTGGCTGCACACTTTCCATTATGTAACACAATACATGCAGACTACTGCGGATTTAAATTTCCCACACATGTGCACACACAGGGGTGTGGTAGAAAGCCAAGGTAAAGTACACGCACATACAACATACGGTTAACCGAGCACCGTAAAAGAGAAGTCCTTTTTCTGTGCAAGAACAGGAAACGATTCACAGCAGAGTTGTGTTCCCTCCAAACCTTTAGATCAAACAACACGGCCCCGGTGGAATCCAGCCGAGCAAACAGTTTCGTCCTTTTTACAGGATAAGTCACGTTTTCAAATAGCTGGCACCACAATACAACGGAGGTTAATGGATTTTCGTTCTCGGTGCTCACAGCATTGGAAAAATTTGATTATAGAATTTAGAAAACACATTTTCCATGATGTGAATTTAGCCCATTCACATCACACCCACTTTGAATTTGCCCATGTTATGCCATGTTATGCCCATGTAATGCACTCAAAAGCTCACCGCTGAGTTCTGTGTTGCTGGAGTCCAGCGTCTGGAGATAGATGGTGTAGTTTGTGATGACGCCTTTCTGCTTGACTACAGGCAGCTCGTCCCACTGGATCAGGATCCGTCTGGAGTCATGGACCAGAACTGACATGCTGGGACCAGACGCTGGCTCTGAAACACGTACAATGAGACAGAGGCCGTATACCATGTGTTGTCTTCATCCCTCTTAAATGTTTAATAAACTCAGATGATATTTAAATTGTAAAATTGTAGTTTTGGGGACATTGTGTTGTCTAAGAATCTCACTCTGTTCTTTGGAGTAGACCAGACTGGATGATGGAGCACTGACGCCTCTGCTGGTCACAGCATACAGAGAGACATTGTACCTCACACCTGCACTCAGACCTGAAACAACACAGAGGGAAACTTTAACACTCTCACCACGAGCGCCACCATGTTTCACAAACACTCACCTTTGGTTGAGAGTTGAGAACAGATGTTCCAGAAACTAGAACTAGAAAAGCACAAACTGGTGTAATTCACCGACTGCCCACAAGAGGCCACTGCTTTATCTCTGAAGACATTTCTAAACTTTGTGTGCCATGTTATGTGATGCAATACCATTTTCTTTTGTGTGTGTGTGTGTGTGTGTACCTCTGATGAAAGTGCCGTTTTGATTTTTAGGCACTTTTTGCCACTGCAGCTCTGCCACAGGCACACTTGTCCACTCTAACACGTAGTGCAGTGGTTCCTCTCCAGATGTTGACGGGCGTCTGTTCCCCGGCCACGACCAGGAGACCAACACGGAGCTGCCATTAGCTGCAGGAGCCAACTCTCTCAAAATGGGTCCAAAAACACCTAAACAGTTAGACATCAAGACATGAGCACACTCTATCTTTCTCTTTCTCTTTGCAACTTAAACATGAAGGTTTTTATCTTCTGCGTATCTAATATGGGTTCACCTGAGCGTCCAAGTGGCACGTCAGCCGGTGGAGACGTCCCGTACGAGGTGACAGCACTGACGCTTAGTGCCCGGAGCTCTGCTGGTACCTGAAGTGAACACCGGCTCAAAGCAGCAGGACAGGTCACTTCCTGTTTCTGGTCATTACCCAGAAAGATCTCGTAGTTTTGCACCGCGCCGCTGTAATCGTCTGGAGATGGAGGCTGAGGAAGAAGTCCACCCATCACTTATCCATCCGTTATAAAGGACTATTACGACAGTTTGAGGAATATGGTTATTTATAAATTATATATTTATTTATTTTGGTTTCTTGTCAGTCGTTAGATGAGAAGATTGATACCATTGTTATTTCTGTAAATTAAATATGAACCCATAGCCACCAGATGGGTAGTTTAGCTCTGAATAAATACTGGAAACAGGGGAAAGGTACCTACTGGCACCTTTAATGCTCACTAATTAACACGTTATAACTCCTGTGTTTAATCTATACTAAAACCAAAGAGTAAAAACAACAAATTGTGGTTTCATGGGAGGCTGTGTGACTATTTCTTGGCTGGGTACAGTCTAGCAGGTCTTTGCCAAGAGAGTGTTACCAAAATAACTGTCTCTAATGTCTATAATGCATTAAAAACTTACCTATAATGCATTTTAATCTGCTTATTACACTGTATAATTAAAGTCATAAATATACATAAAGCTTAACACTTAACTATAATCAAAACACATTATTAAGCACTTTATAATGACTTCTACGGCCAAGTATCACAATACTTTGAACAGCTTTGACACATTACCTTCCACAAAACCGTCACCAACCGCAGCCCATCGGTCCCCAGGCCGCCTAGCATCCTCCACACGTGCATCTGCTGAGATGGACCTAAAGATAAAGTTGAGCCACAAGTTGTGGGTTTTGTTTCACTGACGACAAACTCTCACATCATCACGGGTATCAGATTGCCTCTGTTGCATGATAAGTAAGAATTGTGAGCTCGCCTTTTCCCGGACTTTTCCCCCCAACAGATGGGCTCCATTTGCTGCAGAACGACCTTTTGCTGGAGTTTGACCCGGGCGAGCTACATGTTCTCATCTTGAACTCATAATCAGTCAGAGGCCTCAGTCCATCCACTTGAATCAGACCCTCAGTGGGCTCTGTTCCCTCTCCCACTTCCTAGAAAACATCAAGGCAATAAGTCACACGGCCGCTGCAAATAACCACAAAGCCATCACGAGCGCCACGGCATCACTTTACCCAAGAGCCATTATCTATGCGGAGTCGGACATCGAATCTGAGACTCTCTGAGGATCCAGAAGTTTTCCACTGCAACAGGGCTGCTTTGGAGTTATGCCCAAACTCTATCTGCAGGATACGAGGGGTTTCTGGTATTACTGCAATACAAAAGAACACAGAAGAAGCATGCACACAAGTGGCAGCCATTATCCAGTGGGATTATGGCTGCCACTCCCAGCACGCACAAATAACTCCAAAACAAAACTATATAACAGTTCGGTAATGACTCAAAAAGTCAACGACTGAAACAGCAACAAGTTGTGGGCCGAGTCGGCGGGGCAATTGTTCCCCTTCAAAGAAATATTACAAAAACAGAGAAACGGTTTGCTGATAGCCAGGTTAAATCAGTCAAACTGTGACGACGGTAGAATAACACGACACTTAACAGGAATGAACAGGATGACTCATTTCTGTTGGAAATACTTCAGATAGAATAAATCTTAAAATAACACTCCTTAAAGAGAAAGTGTTGAGCTTACCTATATCCTTCACACAGAGGAAGAACGGATCAGATCGCGATGATCCAAAGTGGTTGTAAGCAGCGATATTCAACTGGTGTGTATTGTTTTCATCTAGCTTTGCTCGGGGTATGGTGATTTCTTCAGCATCCTGGATCTGATCCAACAGCATCTGGGTCCCATTTTCTCTGATAAACAAAATTAAAAGTACGGTTTGTTGTTGTCTTATGGGCAAGAAAACAAGGCAATAACTTCATTGGACCTATAATTAACACCATACCTGCTGAGTGAAATGTTGTAGGTAGTGAGGAGGTGCGTTTCCCGTCCTCTCTCCCATGAGCAGGTCATAAAATCAGAGCTCCTTGATATTTCACAGAGAACGTTTTTAGGTTTATCTGGAGGGACTTTAAGCACAGAGGATGAAAAACAGATTAGAAAAATAATGAAAGCACGCCACTGACATTTTGTATGCCTGTTAACGCAAAACAAATCTATTTCTACCAGAGTGCTCATTGACAAAAAGAATGACAGAATCACGGGAGAATTTTCTCCAGCTTCATTCAAACTTTAAATTTTTTGAAAATCAAGTTTTGCTTCTTCAAGCTTTTTAATACTTCATATTTTTGAACACGTTCGTTTACTTATTCTTCTATGAGAGCTGCCCATCCCAGTGTTAAAGGAGCAGTGTGTTGGGTTTAGTGGCATCTAGTGGCAAAGGTTGCAAATTGCAACCAACAGAACAACCAACAGAACAACCCCCTGCTCATTTCCAAGTGTGTCTGAGAGCTACAGCGGCCTTCAGGTTACGTAAACCTGTGGAAGGCTCTCTCTAGGGAGTGTTTGGTTTGTCCACTCTGGGCTACTGTAGAAACACGACTCCTTGAAGAGGACTTGCTCCCTGTGTAGATTTTTGAAGGGCTCATTCTAAGCTAACGAAAACACAAAGATTCTTAGTCTCAGGGGATTATACACTCATGAAACCATAGTGATGAATATGATATTGCATAATGTATTCTCCACATGTGACTCTGTAATTAGACCAGGGGTGCCAAAGGGACCAATCGGGCCTATTGGATGACTTTGCTAAGTGTGTAAATTCCAGAAATGTCACGTATTCCAATTTCTTTATTAAATGCACTGCTTCCTTCCTGTCCACTTGAGGTTGTGCCGTCCTGCTAAAAGTAACAAGAGGCAGGAATGAGTCCTCAAACCCGGTAAAATGAGTCAGCAGTTTTGCTCTTCACGTTCCCTCATTTTGAAGTCGATGTGTTCGTTAAACGGGTTCTTGGTTTGAAGTAGAGTCTTTTTCTCATAGACTTCTATACAATCCGACTTCTTTTTCCAACCGGAGGAGTCGCCCCCTAATGTCCCATTATACAGAATGCAGGTTTAAGGCACTTCTGCATTGGTTTCACTCTTCAGACTTTGCCGCCTGGTTGTATGTGGCCCATGAACTCAAGTGAGTTTTAAACCCCTGAATGAGACTCTCATACGCAGCTAAAGCCACAAAAACAGGCCCAGCTATCGGTTTCCCCCAGGGGTCGTCGGACTGATGATACTCCTCTTTGACGACATAAAACTACCAGAAATTAAGGAATGAATGCACCCAGGCCGGCCACCTTGCAGAATCACGATAGTAACCACCCAAAACACACATAAATACTCTCTAAAAATATTGCTTTTTCTTTCTAATTCCCACAATCCCAACCTCATATGATTGGTAAATGTACATACGCCCGCCGTGTAGGTCCAGTCCAGTGACAACCTTAGACAGTTGATCATTCTCCAGCTTGCAGCGCAATATGGAATTTGGTTTCTGCACATTGAACAGACTGAACATCATCGTGGTGCAGTTGACTTTCTTCTGAGAAGCCACAGTCTTACCATTCAGCTCTAGGGATATTGTGAAACTGGAAGACAAAAACACGACTGCATCTGAACATCTCTGAAAAGCCTTTTATACATAAAAAATGTAAATACAGATGACAATAATTCATATTGTATCGTATAATATTTGATCGTATTTTCTACCTCCGCTCACATGTCAGGATGCGGCAGTACACTGTGAGGTTCGAGCCGATGAGGAAGAGTGGAGCTGGTTTTACTGTCAGGTAGCCAGAGCCATTGAAGCGCTGGCAGCCAGCTGGGAGCAAAGGGCCACCTGTCCACAATAAAACACACCCAGAGGGTTTCACAGCAGTACAATCCAAAGCAATGGTGCATTTGAATGCCGGCCGTACAGTGAACAAGTTTCAATCCCAAGATGATTCCCTCTCTTCCCATTATATATGTGCATTGGCTTTGCTATGAAACATTTTCCTCACTGAATCAGAGCCAGAAACAGGCTGATAGTAGTGATGTGGATGGATGGATACTCACGCTTGATGGGAAAACTGAGAAGTATAATAATTAATCTCCACAAGGTTGAGGAGAGATTCATCTCAGCTCATCTTTCTTAACCTCTTAGAATCCACTCGGCTTAACTCGGCAGCTGAAAAACAAAAAGGTATTTCTTTCTAAAGAATCACTTCAACGGGAATTTCTTTCCGTATGTGATGTTCAAAACTTACCTCGGCCGTCAGTGTACACATTCCAGCTAAAATGAGGAAGACGCACTGTTTTGTTGAACTTTAGCTCTGTGACACGTGCACCACGGCAGTAAAGAGACATTTATGTCACTGTGTTATCCTGCAGAGAATCAACATGCACTGGGTCAAATCTCAACATTTCATTTCATGAAACATTGAAGTTGATAGAAATGTTGAATGCAGAAGTAATTTGGGTTTTCTGCATTTTCTTCTCTTGTCAAAGATACCATGAAGTAACATTAGCAGACGTGTTCAGATAAAGCTCACCAGAGTTTCACGAGATAAAATCCAACCGTTTTAAGCCATCGTTGCATCTTCCACAGTCGACTTGCTTTCAAAGCTTTGTGAGATGAATCGGACTGAAGTGATCTCTTTTTGCACGAATGAGACATCTTAAAAGAGGCCAGTGACCTAGTTTGGTGGTATTTTGGCAAACTGAGAAACTTTGAACGTTGTTGTCCCACTTCTCTGCCTGTTTTTCATCACCACAAAAGGCTGAGTTGACTTTGAATGTCAGCAATGCAGCAACGCTGCTCTCATTACACGCACTGCTGTTAGCAGATAATCAAGTGTACCATGTAACATGTCATTTTATACTTTGAAAAAGCTGCTGACAGTAGCTTCACAGCAACCTATTTCCATTAGTCCCGACACTTTTGAGGGGTTTTACAGTAAACCTTAAAACGTGCTGATGAACAGAAAGGTAAACACTGAAGTAAACATTAAAATATGATTTACTGACAATACATACACATGTATTGGTTTTCCTTTTAAGTAGCAAGGTTGGTAAAACAAACTTACACTTTTAGTCCTAAAGAGGTCACTTCACAATACAAAATAAATTATTAAACTCCCATATTTGTTCTCATTTAGCTGCTTGCGTATGTTCGTATTCCTTCAGAGTGTCGACTGTGTTTGAGAAAAAAGAAGCAGAGACAGACGTTCTCAAGCTCCTCGCTGTTTATTTTCCATTTCTGACTTCAAAAGCTTTACAGGGGAAACCCAGAAGTGAGACGAGGTGCATGTTCACATG
Organism: Anarrhichthys ocellatus; assembly: GCF_004355925.1. NCBI lineage: Eukaryota > Metazoa > Chordata > Actinopteri > Perciformes > Anarhichadidae > Anarrhichthys > Anarrhichthys ocellatus. Next base: position 1,163,408 of record NW_022280072.1, read on the forward strand.
AAAGGAGACCTCAAGCTTCAACTTTGATGTTTTTATATGTCAATTCAAAAAATTAAACAAAAGGTTAAATTTAAGAGAAACACCTCAAAGTGTTACTTTCTGTCACGTAAAGCGCTTTCTCATATTAATCGGAGGTAGATGAAACATTTTTTGTCACATAAATTTCATGACTGAAACATCCAGTTAACTGCAGATTAAACTCAGAATAACAGCAGGCATCATACAGGTTGATAAACACCACTGAGACTAATGTGGGATTCTCTAATGTGAGTGTTTTTCTCACCTGCAAAACCTCCGACTGAAACCAGTGTCAACATCGACTAACCCATTCAGTTACACAAATGTAAAGGTTTAGCAAATCTGACAAAAACAATGTGCTGTGGAAAGTATTTAAGAAATGAGTGAACTGTGATATGCTTTTGAAGACAGTAGGTCACATTTATAACATAAAATCTTATTAAAAAGCTTATCGAGATGAAAAAGAACGACGGGCACATTATGTTTTACTAGATGATAGTAAAGTTGATGTATTGCAAGATACGCGTAGAGTCACACATTGATTCATTGTGTTGGTCTATCGCGGTACGGCACAGAGGCGGTACGGTTTGGGACAGAGAGTGGCTCCTAACTTGAAGTCCAGACTGGGCTGCTCTCCAGCCGGCGGCGATAAAGAAAACCTCTGGAGGAGGGAGGTGAAGAAGAGGAATAACTCCATCCTGGCCAGCGGCTCCCCGAGACACACGCGCTTCCCTGAGAGGACAACAACACCACAACTTTTATTTACTTTGACCATATCATATTGCTGCAGCTCAGAGTCTGAAACAACCAAATAATAGACATGCAACCTGATACCCTCCCAACTATGATTAATGGTAGCAGGGCTGTTGTTTTTTTCTTTTTTTAAATCGAAGCTTCTATTGAGGTTTTCTAATAAATAATGTGATTCTTAAGATTTAATGAGTTAGTCTGTTTTTAATTAAGCATTTTTGTGATGATTTTTGGTGAGCTTCCAAAGGCGGCAATGAAGCCGGATGTTTCCGGAGTGAACCTGCATGATTTCATCTGACTTTGACCCGGTGGCACCATTTTACAGTCATTAAGAATAACTATATACAAAAGGTCCATCTTTACGCTGATGGTCTCGTTTACTTATGTACAGTAGGTCATAAAGTGGCATCGGTATTACATTGAGACTGTTTAATAATAAGTTTAAAGTTCCTCACAAAGATTTTGAATCTTTAATAAATAAAACTCGTCACTGTGTGCGGAAAGCCGTAGTGAAAATGTTGGTTTTTAAAGCTTATCTGCAACAAATATGGATACAAGCTGAATGTTTAGCTTCGAACTATTCGATGCAGGCCGAGTAAATGCTTAAACATGCAAATGATTGCTGGCAAGCAATAGTATCTATCTTTTTGTGTTGTTTTCATCTGTAAAGCCCTTAAGGTTGAAACAACGTATTACTGACTTCTACAGCGTTGTAACTACTGACTGACCTGCTGAAAAGGGAAGGAAGGCTTCTCTCTTCCTGAATTTGCCGTCCTGGTCCAGAAAGTGTTGAGGGTTGAAGGTGTGTGGAGTTTCCCACATGGACTCATCACGTAGAACCGAGGTCAGTGTCGGCATGATGATGGTGCCCTGAGGAAATGTCATCGATGAAAACGGGAAATCAAACAGAGACTCTACTTTTCAGGAATGTATCTTTAATCTCGACAAATAAGCAAACATGCACCAGAACTTCTGTGCTCCAAAGAAATTTGAACTGCATGACAACTGGGCTGATTATTATGCGATATGATCAAACGCTCCCAGAAGAGCTTCCAAATGGACACATGTAGTATTTTGTTGATTCATTTATTAACTGTAAAATGCCTGCTAATCTATAATTAGCACAACAAAAGTGCAACAGTGGTTTTGTACATTTTAGGCCCATTACTTATAACGGGTGATCATAACTCAATAAATGTATTTTCTACATTAATTATGATTATTTTAAACTAATTTCTTACCTTACAGGAAGTCATTATCGTCCTTGGTTGTTCAGTTCACTTCAATACATCATGGAAATCAACTTGCAGATTTGGTTCACTTATTCTCTGAAGTTAAGCTTCCTCTGTTTTTCAGTTGGTTGCCAAAAAGCACCATATTTGAAAGCTATGCTGTCAGAAAATCCAACTTAGAAAACAAAGTTAAATTCTCAGATAATGCAATACTTTCTCATATGAGCATGGTGTACCTTTGGGATTGTGTACTTGTCCAGCGTGGTTTCCTTGACCGTCATGCGGACCAAATTGAGGGGAAGGATGTTGGCCATTCTCTGGATTTCGTGGATGACTGCATTGGTGTAAGGCATCGTTTCTTTGTCAGTCACAGAAGGCTTCTTGGATGAACCGACCACAGCATCTATCTCGGCCTGGACTCTCTCTGCACACAGTGAAAACAGGAAACAATGAGGGTCTGTGTACTGCTTAGATGACTGAGGGGGAAACACCACTTACTCTAATAGCACAGGCCTGACCTGTGGGTGACACACACACACACACACACACACACACACACACACACACACACACA
>NW_022280072.1:1165991-1170718 GCF_004355925.1 Anarrhichthys ocellatus
CACACACACACACACACACACACACACACACACACACACACACACACCTTGTATGTGAGGGTAGTAGATCATGTATAGCAGTCCCCAGTGTAAAGTAGTCGTAGTAGTTTCAGTTCCAGCAACAAAAAGGTCCAAAGTGCAAAAACACAGATTCTTGAAATCGTAACCAGCGTCTTTGTCCTTGTTCTATCAATAACACAAGAGACAGTTTCTCGTATCAGTTGACATGTTGTAGTAGAAAAATGCAAAAGAGGACAAACACAATGCAAACAGATTCAAACACTCACCTCTCCTATCTCTGCGAGGAAGCAGTCGATGTAGTCTCTCGGTGAGGAGGGGTCAAAGCTTTCCCCGTGTTCTTCGATCTTTACTTGTATGTAGTCGAGCAAAGCTTGTGTCAGAGAGAATATCCTCTGGTGAGGTCCAGGAAGCCACTTCATCAGCAAGGGTAACGCGTTATAAACCTACAGGGCATGAAGACGGTTATCTGGGATTTAAGGCAAAAGACACAGGTGGAGGCTGCAAATTTGCATTCGTCAAAAAATACAGACACTCTCTGTAAATCACAATAAATCAATGTCACAATATAAAATGGCATACACTGTGAAAGAGGATGTTATTCCTGTCGCCCCTCCTCAACAGGGCTATCACTTGTGTCATTATATACACCTGCACAGTTCCTGCGGTAAGCCTCTTTTCACACAACATTTTAAAAAATAATCTCAAACTGCTTAGAGGTAAACTAATCCTCCACTTTCATCTTGTCCTCATGTTGGGCAGCACTGGACTAACGAGCCATTACTGTAATTAAAAAGGAGTAAAATACTACTTACACTTTAATGCAGTTACAATCCAATTATGTAATATATAACAATACTTTTGATATTTTTATCACACGTTACCGATTTTGTGTTTTACGTACGTTTAAATTCACATTTACTTGCAATGGAGTATTTTGACATTGTTGCATTCATTATTTTACTTTTGTAAAGGATCTGCCTCCTCCTTCCACCACTGGTTCCCACGTAGTATTCAACGTCATGTTAATTTGTTGTTCTATAGAAATGATTGCTGTACGCTGCTGCATCGTTCAAAGCCGGCTCACCTGTGCCCAAAAACCTCCCTCCAAGTACAGTATCTCAGTGAAGGTCTGAAGAATCAGCTGGTGCTGCTTGTCAGAGTACTCGAAGCGATCCCCAAACACCAGGCAGCAGATGATGTTGGACACAGCCTTGTTCATCAGTGGCTGGGCGTCAAAAGGCTTGCCTGTAAAATAAAGAGAAAATGTAGATAAGACACATTTATTCATCTGTTAAAAGTCGTCAAATAACGCTTAAAATGTTTGTGCAAATTGCATGCTTTCTTCCTACCACTTTCATCTATTTTATCTGTAAAAGCAAGTTTTTTTTAAATTTAGAGCACTTTGAGCTTCATAGTCTGTATGAAATGTGTGATAATTAGCATACAAATTCTTGAATTATGGCCCAAAATGTTTGCCAAATTTGAAAGAAACCCTTCAATGTGTTCTTGATATATTACTTTCTCAAGAATGGACCGGACGGACGGACAGACAACCCAAAAACACATCGTCGCCCGCAGAGGTACAAAACAAATATATGCTTAGTTGTAAAAAGGTGTTACTGTCTTTTAAGGCACCAATAAGTGCCTTAAGCTTATTTTAGCTTATTAGTTGTTGCTTGTGGAGAAACATGATTTGTTCAGTGCCTTGCTGAAGGGCAAAAGCCTCAGTGAGGTAATGACACTCCTGCTGGATGGACAGCTCCAGGGTCTTCTTGCCCACACCAAAGTTTCTGAGTGTACGGACAGCAAATCTCCTCTGCTCCTTCCACTGGTGGCCATTCGATATCACCAGACCTGTGGGGAAACCAAAGCAGCATTAATGGGAAATAAGACACAACTAAGGGCTAGCTAAATGCTAATATTGCTAGCATGCCTAATATGGTCATCATTATAATAACTACCAGTAACGTTTTAAACTAAATGCAACACGCGCTACCTTTGTTGCCCGTTAATGCATCAAATAACGGTATGGAGGGGCGATCCACGTAGTCCTCTCCTCGTTGGACCAGGGCCTCTCTCACAAGCTTGTAGCCATTGAGGACCACGATCCTTCCACCAAAGAGCCGGAGGCTGAAAATGTTTCCATATTTCTGTGCAAACTGAACACAGAGAGCAGACTGGTGGGTTTTGGTTCAACACTGAGTTGACCTACTTTCTGAGGATGTTGACAAGAAAAGAATCAGTCTAGCTTTAAACACAGCCGGCTACAGTAGACATTACTGACTACTGTTGCATTGATGTGCTTCTCTTTCTGTCCTAAACTCCGTTGTGGTTATTTAGTGGTATAATGCCCCGTTTATCTCAGGCGGCAACCTCTGATTTGGAAAAGTGAAGCCGATGTGGAAGTGTCCTAAACTTTCAATCTCTCTCCTCTGGTTGCAAAAAGAAGTCTGGTTGTATAGAAGTCTATGAGAACATGACTCTACTTCTCTCTTGATTTATTACCTCAGTAAACATTGTAAACATGAGTTTATGGTCTCAATCTCTAGTTTCAAGTCTTCTTCAATACAGCATGATGTTCATTTAGTACATTATGGTCCATTTAGAGTCAAACAGACCATAAAGCAGGGGATGCTTTAGGGCGGGGCTACCTTGCGATTGACAGGTTGTTACGTCTGTGTGTGGTGGCTCTTGAAGCTCTGACAGCCGCAGTTCACTCCTTGTGAATCTCCCCCAAATTCTTGAATGACCTAAACCCCAGAGAGAGTCTCTGGGGTTTTGTCAAGAGGAAGATGAGAGACACCAGACCCAACAATGCAGACGAGCTGAAGGCCCCTATCAAAGCAACCTGGGCTTCCATAACACCTCAGCAGTGCCACAGGCTCATCGCCTCCGTACCACGCCGCATTGATGCAGCAATTCATGCAAAAGAAGCCCCGACCAAGTATTGAGTGCATACTGTATACTGTAAGCCATAATCATCAAAATTAGAATAAATAAACGCTTGAAATATATCACCCTGTGTGTAATAAATCTACATAATATATGAGTTTCACTTTTTGAATTGAATTACTGACTTTTCGATGATATTCTAATTCACTGAGATGTATATGCGTTTCTTACACGAAACCAATAATAGCTGTGGCGTCATAATGAGGTTATTAGAGGTTGTTCAACTGCAGTAGGAGGACAGCACTGAAGGCCCAGCTATAAAACACACGGCCCACCACTGCTTTACAGATATATTTAAAAACAAAATAAGACTTAATTGATACTTGTGGGGAATTCACAAGCTACCCAGCAGTATATAAAGTAGTTGAACCAGCTCTACACACACCTGCGTCACACTTACCAGCTCCCTTTGCTGGTTCAGACGATGGTTAAGGGTCAGTTCAGGTAAAAGGGGGAATCACATATCGAGCTGACACTATGCGACACAACGCCTTGTTTGCAGGCCGTGTGCACCCTGACACTGACAACATACCTCTCCAATCTGCAGGTGGAATCTGGTGATATCCGTGCGATGCAGGTCACCGATGAAAGGAAGAGCCCACGGTCCTGGGGGGAAGTTTGGCGGAGCTCTGTTTTTCACAATATCAGTCAACAACAGAAAAACACACAGAAATATCAAAATACTGCTGCAGTCCATCCACTCCAAGCCCAGTACATTGTATAGTGCCTCCATTTGATTGCTTAACTATGTCAACTTGTTTCTTTTTCTGGTGTTAACTTTTGCGAGCACGACCGTACAAAGCTCATTGAAGTACGCGGGCGGAAGGTTTGTGTTTCACAAGAAGACAAGACTTCCCTATTCTGTGTCTGACCTTCAAAATAAAAGCACAAAACATACACACAAACATACAATGTCGTTTTTAATAGCTCAATGAAAATTGTAGTCACATTTAAGTCTTTTTTTTGTTTTGTTTGGGCCAAGATTTAGTGAGTGGAATATGTTTTAGTCATATTCATAAAAGACAGTTCATATGGAAGCCCATTTCCACCACTGTGATGTTTTACTATCTCATAATTATTTCTGTAAATCGAGATAGCAGGTCTATCTCATAATTATCAGATACTAAGTCCTAATTATGTGATGCTAGGTCATTATTTTGAGAAAGTTTCTCATTATAATGACTTACAGGATCTTTATTTTTTCATCACAGTGGCAGAAATGCACCTAAGCATTCAGTTGAACACAGATCTTTTGTTTATGTAAAGGTAGCAATGCTCTCTGAAACGTAGAAATACTCAAATTTAAGTGAAGATACTAAAAGTACTGACTGCAGAATCACCCCACTCAGAACCATAAATCAGTGGATTACAACTGTAGCTGCGTTAATACGTAAGCATTATTTCAATCTTGCAGCGTGTAAATGTGGGGCTAACTGTAACTACTTTATATACTACTGGGAAGCTTAATCTTTAAGAATACATAATAATTCATTAGTTCAGGTGAGGATTAGAGGCTAGGAACAGCACTATGTTGTTGAGGGTCCTCACAAGTGTAGAAGTAAAATCATGAGGTGGAGGTGATATGTCACTTCCACCTTGATAATGACTGAATTATTTTGTTGCTGCACCTTTTGACACCATGGTGTCAAAAGGTGCAGCAACAAAATAAGTCAAGTCAAATGTAACTTGTATTTTGAATTGAAACAGCTACTCGAGAGATCTGTTACACACACCTGCATACAAGTCCAGAATGT
>NW_022280072.1:1210718-1210931 GCF_004355925.1 Anarrhichthys ocellatus
GTTGTAGTCTTTGCTGCAGCCACCAGGAGGGGATGTATCTCCCGTTGGTGAAGGAAGCCATAGTGACACAAGCCGACAACTTTGTGGATCGACCATACACTGCAATGGCCGAAAGGGTGTACTTAGGAGGCACAGGTGTGCAAATCTCTCTCACTTTCTGTCTCTTGTCTCATATTGTGAAGGAATTAGTTCCCTTGAGTCATTAACCCCACT
>NW_022280072.1:1210941-1220941 GCF_004355925.1 Anarrhichthys ocellatus
CCTGATGGAGTAGAGTTGAGTACAGAAGGAGTAACTGGAATTACACGTGTACCACACCCCTTCAAGGTTCACGCCAAGGCTCGCTGATGTAACGTCTCACTGAATTGATTTCTTTCGAAATAACGTGTAACAAGACTGAGCAAAAAAGCATCAGGAGAGAAATCTTTAGTTATTTTTCCATCCTGTTGAGGACTTGTTTAGTCTCTCTGCCTGTACATTTGAGTGGGTTAGGGTTACATGTTACATGTGATAGTTATTTTTGTACAAAACATTCTTGTAATAATGGCACTGCTTTTAAGACATTACCCTTTATCCTTTAGTAGTAGTTATTAATGATTAAATATCTCAAGGTTTTATAAACATGTTCTTTAAAATGACATGTCATGTATCAGCCATTATATAATAATAACTGAAATCATTATCAACAAACTATTTGAGCACATTTGTTAACAATCAATAAAGGATCTGAATGAATCGATCACAAACCTGGTTTTACTTCATAAGTAAATAAAACAAACACACATTCATAGCTGGTGACCGATTTTCAAGCCACTGGAAATGTAAGTGGTGCTTGTGACACCAGGGTGGCATCCAAGACGTGAAGAGTATCCCCACTGAAGGACCTGAGAATAGAAGTCGGCTGCCACAAAAACATTATTTGGAGGGCAGGCGCTGGGAGCAGGGAACTCAGAGCTCGTCTTTACCTTGTTCGCAGTGGAAAGGATCCCCTCAGGTAGGAGTTATTATAAAGTCCAAGTGAACCTCATCAGTCCCTTGCTCGTCTTCTCTGCCTCACTATGTGGCTGTGTGATTTGTTTCTGTGGCTTGATCTGAGGGGGACGAGATGATCAGTAGCCTCCAGCAGCTGGTCCCGGAACGTAGTCAAACGCCAGCAGAGCTCCCACGCTGTCCTCAACGAAGCAGTTTTTGACTTATTGTAGTGACCGATGCTTCCCAATAAAAGTCACCATGGTTGCTGCAATGTTTGTTCTGACACGTTCCATAAATAACGAAGTCCAGTTTCCAATATAGGCATTTTATTTCTCACATAAACCACCCCTTTCTCTTCAGTTATCCATTTTCTCCATAAACCAATAAATCATAACATTTACATTCGTTAAATGTGCACGGTCAAAAACTGTTTGCTTCTGCTTATAACCACCTGTGTCCAATGACCCCACTGATTATATTACCTGTGCCCTGATTCACACCGGCACCACGTCCCCATGTGGTGGGTGGTTGTACAAAAACAAAAACAACAAAATGGCTCTTACACATATTTTCTCTACAAACTAAAGATTAGGGTGTACCTTGACCATTATGCACATCAAACCCACTTTTTTCCTGATATTCTCGGTTTTTATAGCTCTTAACGAAACAAGCTGTTTTTAGTAGGATAACACAAGATGATTTATTCTTTCTGCAACACATATACCTTATAAATTGCGGGGATAACAGACATGGATATTTAAAAATGTTCACTCTGTTATATAAAAGTTACTAGCTTATATCAGTGCAGCCCCACAAGACAACAGTCACCCTTCATATATCTGTGTGTAACATTAAATCATCAGCACCAGAAAACTAGTTTCCTATTTGAAATGTGAGCGACCATCCAACGTCTGTATCTAAATGCAGTTATTAAACATTGGATAATTTAGTTTTTTGATTTATGGTTAAAATTCAATTAATTCTTAAAGCTGTCAACGGACCAACTCCCAACTATGTCCTTGGGTGTCACCATCTTTTCAAGTTTTATTCACGTTTTGTATCTGTAGATATTGACTTAATTGTACAAAAGTTTTTTTTAGTGCATTCTTGCCCTTTAATAAACACATCACCATGTCAAATACATTAACTGTAGTCAAAGCTCCCAGGGACAACAGATGGATCTAGCATTGTGTTTACATCTGGTGTAATGCATTTATTGTACACTGTCCCTAAATGCCCCTAAAAGGTATCCGACCACACAATAGCCACGTGCTCGTGTTGTTACGGCAACGCATGTTTGAAACTCGAGGCTCGAGACAGACTTCTCTGTGTGCTAACTGGTGTGCTAGCTAGCTAGCTTCTCAAAACTATCAACACGTTGTGCCGTCTCTCAGTATTACACGCGCAATATATAAACGATGGTAAGCAAAGCGTTTTTTAAATCAATTCACCACAACAATGGACGTTCATAGTGAGCTCCAGTAACGTTCAACAGCGTGTGCTTCTCGTGTGTTGTCCATAGACTGTATATCACTTGTTTGTATGTTGTTGACTTTTGTGCAGCCACCCAAAAGCAGCAAAGGCTCAAGTAAAAAGCCTGCAAAGGCAAAAACGCCCACACCGACAGATGGATTCACCAAGGAGGAGCTGTCCAAGGAGCAGGTCAGAGGTTAAAGTGGGGTGTGTGTGTTGGAGTGATGCTTGTATATTCTATGTCAGGAGAAAAGAAAAGTTTCCTTTTCAAAGCGATTTGTACATGAAATGGGTATTTCAGCAAGTTGGTTTTGCCCTCGCATACAGCTGGAGGACTCCCAAGAGTCAGGTTTAAATAAGAATGGTCCAAAATCAATGCAGCAGAGGCTGAGATATCTCGATTTTGGGTTCCTACTGTGGGTGAAGTTCTCAAAACACTGGATACTAAGTTACCTGAAGCATCTTTTCATAAGACCCTCCCTGCCTGGTGAAATGCTCATCAAGTTTAAACTCCCCACTTTTTATGGCAGGCCTTTTCTTATGAATTGGTAATCATAGGCCCATTCCAGATAGCCCTGAATCTGGATTATTTTTCTCAAACTTTTGTCTGGTTGAAGGTTGTAATGCCTTTATTTAATACATGTTTTGACAAATTATTGTACCCTAAAATGGTGTAACTTTGTTTCAGAAAATACTTTATTTTTTGCGTAATATTTTTCTCTTAGCTTTTTGTAATTTGTTGATAGGGATGTATTTTAGTTTTGTTTTACTGTATGTCTGTTCATATATAAAAGATGTATATTGAAATTGATATAATTAATTAATCACCAATTAAATACACTTAAATATGTGATTTACAAGAAGTGCAACAACAATCAAATCACATCATTTTCACTAGAGTCAGAAGCTGAGATAACAGCTACTGATACGTTGTTAAGCTATTTGCAATAACTTTACAGGACTAGTTTTGTTCTCCATCATGACTGCTTATTTTATTTACTGCAAATATGCACGCTGTGTTAACAGAATCTTTAAAGATTCTCAGACCTTCCTCCAGAGCCAAAGCAGACATTATATGTCTGATTTACATTACTGCCCCCTGTGAACTAAACATTGGACTTTGACATTTACAACTAGGATAAATGAGGTAATTGGCTACACGGTCATCTAGATCGTCTGGCTCACATGCCCACACTAAAATACATTTCTGTATTTCAGCTGGAAGAGCAGATCGTGCGCCTTCGAGAGGAGCTGGACAGAGAGAGGGAAGAGAGAAACTACTTTCAGCTAGAGAGGGACACGATCCACACATTTTGGGAGATCACAGAGAGCAAACTAGAGGAGGTCAAGGCTGAAAAGAAGAATTTTGATAAGGACATAGAGGAGGATGAGGGGCGCTACCAAGTAGAGATCAAGGTGAGGTTAATACACAGGTGTATTGTAGTTATAGTCGAACTGCACCCAAATTCACAGGCTAGATTTTTACCATGTCTTTATTTTATGCCATAATATGCCGTAACAGGCAACAAGGATCTTTAAATGCAGTTAGAAGATGCAACCTTTTTTTGATCCACAGCCAGTGTATTTTTTATCCTCAGTATCCTACAATCCATTGTGCGTCTGTAGTTTTTTAGTGGCATGTACCGGTTGTCCTCTCAACTTTAAAAGTTAGGAGAAATCATGTGATTGCATTCTTTTTTTTCCATATACTAGTACTAGTTTGTCATTTGTTAAGCAAAGATTATCCATTGACAGATGTAAGGGTTAAATTCATTTTACAATGCACATTTGATTCACTTTTTTTCCACCAGGTGTACAAGCAGAAGATGAAGCACCTCCTGTGTGAACACCTGAACACAACCTCTGAGTTAAAAGCAGATGGTTTAGTCTCCACACCGGTGGTGCAGGAGGAGCAAGAACGATTAGAGACTGAGCTTCATAAGGAAATGAGGGCCGTCATGGTCGACATGCAGGAGCTTGACAATGAAAACCTTGTCAAGGAGCTTGAACTGGTTTGTAGTACACACTATTATCTTCTACACTTAAAGGTCTGTGGATTTAATGTGTCTCTTTACTTTGATATATTGCAACAATTGAGCGGCAATGCTACAAACACCACTTTGGTTTTTATCTCAACAGAAACACGATGAAGAAATGACTAAAACAAGTAACAGGGTGGAGAAGCAAATTGCAGGTAAAGAACTAATCTCGTTTTGAGTGGAATTCAACACCCCGTGGTGTCAGAAACTAAACAGGAGCCCTCGTTTTGTGTCGCTATTTGAGTAGAAATCCGAGCCAAGTATGATGAAAAGAAGGAGCTGCTACAACAACAGCTGGACAACATGACAAATAATAAGATCAGTGAGAACGAAGATCAATGGAACAGCCACGTCAACACTCTAGTAGAAGACCACAAGAAAGCAATAACTGAATGTGAAGCAGTTAATAGTTGCTGGAAACAGGAACGGAATGTGAACGATTCACTCACGGTATAAGTGCTCACATTCAGAGGCATTTCAGATGTTTTGTTTACACCGGCAACGCGTTATTAATTTAGTTATTGATGAGTATGTTGATCCAGCTGTTTGTTTTTTTTCACATGGCTTGTTTTGTTGACTTTTCTTAGGAAGAAATTAAATTGATGAAGAAGACACAGGAGGAGAAGAAAGAGAACCTGGCCTGCCTTCTGCTAGAGAACAAACAGATGGCTGAGCTTCTCTCAGAAGTCTCAGAGGAGAGCGCGGAAATTGAGAAAGAAATTAAATACTTCGTAATAAAAAAGGTTGTTGGTGTAGTATATGTGGATATTTTTTAAACGTGTTTGTGGTTGAAACTTTGTTCACTCACGTTTATTGCTGCCAGTGTCTTAATTGTTCCTGACATGTAGCATACTGTACAAGGTCTAATTGTGACACTGTTTTTGACAGGATGTTGATGAAAAGGTTGAAGAAAAGAAGCTGGATAAACTGAAATGGGATTATGAGACACTGGAACAGACATTCTGCAAGGTAAATGCTTTGATTGAGTTGCACTGTATTATGTTGATACGTTGCAATGTTAGCTTGATTCATGTAATAATAATACATTTTATTTATATAGCGCTTTAAAAGGCACTCAAAGACACTTTACATGGTAAAAACAGAAACAATAAAAGCATTTATAATAAAAAGAAAATCTACAACATAACAGTAAGAAAAAAAATAAACATACATGACTGAGTTTAGAGGTTAAAAGCAGATTTAAATAGGTGAGATGTACACCCAACGTGGCCAAATGCTCGTTTACTTTTGAATATTTGTGTGAATGTTTTTGCATTTGTTTTTGTCTGTGCACATGTCATACAGCTTGAGCTAGAAAGGGACGAGCTGTACAAGACGGTCACTCGGAATATTCAGCGGGTGCAGCACGAAGCAGATTGGAAGAGCATGCCGCTGGAAAAGAAGCTGAAAGGCCTGACGGACGGCTTGGAGAAGACGCAGGCTCAGCTCCTCTCTGTGCTTTCTGCCTCTAACATGGACCGAACTGCTCTTGATGGGGTCACTGACACAATTGAGGTGAATTGTCTCTTAAATAATGTGTGTTTTATTGCACATTGCCCTCTGTACAAAAACATAAAATAATCATGTTTTTGCTTGTAGAAAAATCTGGACTCCGGTAATGATTCCATCAAGAACTTGGAGTATAAAAAAGCTCAGCTTTCCCAGGAAAGAAGTGTGTTTACTTCCCGGAAGTGTCATGCATTTGTCAAATTAATGATGATGTCATGTACAATTTTGTAGTAATATTCATACTCGTGTGTCCGGCAGGCCCGTAAGGATTTGCTGCTGACCTACGAAGCTTGGTGTGGAGGAGCTTTGCGTAAAGCCATTTGAGATCAGCTGCTAACTGGGAAAAGTCTGGAATTGATTTTGGGTTTGCCCCAAAATGAGACGCAATGAATCAAAAGGCCGACCCCTTTACATGTGTTTCTTCACTCCATTTCAACTAGTTTGTTTAAGAAAATAAACTATTTTGGGATGTTTGTATATTTTTATTTTATTCTTTCATAGATAGCTCATAGGGATACATGTATTTTTGTTTCTCTGTGTGACAATATATTAAGATGTATGATGATATACGAAAATGAACCTAGAATTAAATACATTTAAATATGTGATTTAAAAGAAGCTAAGCGTCCACCTGAGCAGGTTTTGCCAAGAATTTCAGTAGGATTGATAGTTTGGCATTAGGGAAAGGTAATTCTCTGACTGTAACAGGTGGGGAAATGAATCTGGCTTAATAGTGTTGGATCCAGGGTGGTATGAGATGGGGGGAGTAGATAAACGACAGGTTTTTGTGGGCCGTCCACACTACAGTGGCGACCCAGACCTTTTCTGGAAATTTAAGCAGAAGAACCAAAGATATATATTACATCACATTACATTCAGCATTATGGGACAGCAGCTGAACGACTACTGTTTGATGCTCCCGCTTTGTTATGGTGTGTAACTTTGGGCCAGTTTTTAGTTTATTCGTACTCTGTATTTGGTTAATGGAGGCGTGTCCTCGCTCTCTGTCACACACAAAGGTCATTACATCCACAGATGTTGTGAGTCAGCAAAGTACCAGAGCAAGTGAACCTCATCGGTCCCTTGCTCGTCTTCTCTGCCTCACTATGTGGCTGTGTGATTTGTTTGTGTGGCTTGATCTGAGGGGAATGCTGCTTTTTATTTTTGCCGTTCTCCTCGTGGTGTCTTTTCGGAACAAAAAGGATCCACCCAATTTTCCACCGGGACCATCATCTCTCCCTCTTTTGGGAAACATATTCAACATTGAATCTAAACAGCCTCACATTTACTTAACCAAGGTAAGATCATATTTTCATTTTATGAGGAAGTGTTTTTTGTGAAAACTTGAGCTACAGCGAGAGGTGGAAGGAAGATTCCTATTATCTATATCCTCCACTACTTTAGCATGTAGTCGACACAGATCCTCAAATAAAGGGCAAACAAAATAAATCACATGAGACTGCATCAACAAAATATTAAAACATTTATGGTAGAAAACAATGGTAAAATGCTACTGATAGTTTGTCAGTGTCACAGAAACTGTTGTCTTGAAATATGCATCTTATCAGAGTCACATGCTGGACAACAGGCCACTTATTCTCTGCCCCTGCATCCACAGCTAGCTGATGTTTATGGGAATGTGTTCTGCATACGTCTGGGAAGACACAGAACAGTGTTTGTGTCTGGGTGGAAGATGGTGAAAGAAGCCATAGTGACACAGGCCGACAACTTTGTGGACCGGCCTTACAGCCCGATGGTGACCCGAATTTATTCAGGGAATTCAGGTGAATCACACGAAGATACAGCACATCAGTATTAAAGAAGTCAACCTGCCTCCTGATCCCTACCTTAGTAATGTCATGTGGTTCATCTCTGTCTCAGCGGGTCTTTTCTTCAGTAATGGGAAAGTGTGGAGGAGACAGCGGCGTTTTGCCATGGCCACGTTACGTACCTTTGGCCTAGCCAAGAGCTCCATGGAGCAGAGCATCTGTGAGGAGAGTCATCATCTGCAGGAGGCGATGGAGAAGGAGAGAGGTTGGCAAAAAAAAGAACAAAATGTAACAGAATGAAAAGCAACAATACACTCAAGACATTTCTTTCTGCTCAGGTGAGCCATTTGACCCGGTGCCCCTCTTGAACAATGCTGTGGGCAACATCATCTGCCAGATAGTGTTTGGGAGACGGTTTGACTACAGCGACCACAACTTCCAGAGCATGCTGAAGAATCTGACTGAGATGGCCTATTTGGAGGGCTCCATATGGGCTCTCGTAAGATGCACAGTAGCTGAGACACAAGTAGCAACTTCACACGGCTAAAGGTGTTCATAACATGGATCAGAACCAGCGTGTCCAAACATTTGATTATATCTAATTATCAGTTGATAAAATAGTCTTGTATGCAAGTCAGATTTGTCAATCTGTCAAATGAAAGTTTAAGTCAGAAAATATTGTGAGCTAAAGTGAGATCTTAAACAACACCACTGAATAACCCGTTTACTTTCCAAACAGCTATATGATGCGTTCCCAGCTCTGATGGAACACCTGCCGGGGCCTCACAATGGCATCTTCAGCAGCTCCAAATCTTTGGAGGCCTCCATCAGGCGAGAGGTAGAGAGGCACAGGTTGGACCTGGACCCTGGCAACCCACGAGATTACATCGACGTCTTCCTGATAGAGGAGAAAGTATAGTGTTTACAATGTTGACTCGGCCAATCGATATGTATGAGATACGAAAAACTAACTGACCGTATGTTTGTCCCTCCGCCTTGCTCAACAGCGCAACAGAAACAGTGAATTGGGTTTCGACGATGGCAACCTGGTTCTGTGCTGTTTGGATCTGTTCCTGGCTGGTAGTGAAACCACTTCGAAGACCCTGCAGTGGGGCCTCATCTACCTCATCAGGAGCCCTCATATCCAGGGTGGGTGTTCAGATAAGAGTCCCACAGCAGCAGCACAAGAAGTAGATTAATAGATACTGGAGACAGAACACGCTTAAGATCAAAGACGTCACATTAATTGATCAATTAAACATCTTTTTATTCCACTTCCTAGATAAAGTCCAGGCAGAGATAGACAGAGTGATCGGACAGACCCGCCAGCCCAGTATGGCAGACAGACCCAACCTGCCCTACACAGACGCCGTCATCCACGAGATCCAGAGGATGGGAAACATTGTTCCTCTCAATGGACTCAGAATGGCCGCCAAGGACATGACACTGGGCGGTTATTTCATACCCAAGGTGCATCTACCTAGCAGGGATTGTAAGGTTGTCAAAAATGGATTTCCACATGTATAACTAAAATCATAACACATTTACTGGAGACTTTAAACAAAAGTCTGCATATAAGACTTTTTAAAAAGATATATTTGTCCACACTGTTTAAACCGGGTATTTGTGCACAGTGTCAGATTAAGATTAGTGTTAGTATTGTACTATATGAGTAGAATTAGATTCCTGCGTTGGGTTTTTTCAGACATTTCCAACTGCTCCAGAGTGTTTTAAGTCCAAATGTAATTTATTTATGTTGATGAAACTGAGCCATTAAAGAAAGTTTGCTTAGTAAAAACAAACCAACTCATTTAAGACGCTGAATCACTTTGTTCAAAACAAGGATTTTAGCTTTTCTTAGATAGAAATAGGGGAGCCTCAAGGATAAAAGATTGTGAAACAACTGCATTCAACAGAAAACAAAGTGTAATTGTGTGCAGTTTGTGATGTCATAGATGTTAATCTAGGCTAAGGTTACTGCAAGAAACATTGAATGTCCTGACATCACCTGGAGATTTATAATCAAAGAAGAGGAAAAAGGGGAAAATGTCAAAATACATTTGTTGCATTGTAAGAAGATGAAGTGGTGACATTTTGTGCAGACAAACCCCTGAAATGAATGAGAGAACATGATATGAACATCTGACATGACAAATAACTGGTAATTCATTGAGCTAACATAATGTAGAAACACAACCCTCCTGTGACGTCCGTTCAGCAGAGACCTTGTGATCAGCTTTCTCTACAGTGTCAACACCCACTTGTTGTCTCTGCCCTTATCACACCTTATCAACTGCGGCTGTACGATACACGGATCTCTTCTTAGCCTTTTGTTTAAACGACATCAAACTGATTCCCGTCTCTTTGTGTGTGCAGGGAACCTCAGTGATGCCCAACCTGACCTCTGTGCTGTTTGACAAGACTGAATGGGAAACTCCCGACACCTTTAACCCTGAACACTTCCTGGATGCTGAAGGGAAGCTTGTGAGGAGGGACGCA
>NW_022280072.1:1232357-1259193 GCF_004355925.1 Anarrhichthys ocellatus
ATATATATATATATACACATACATACATATATATATATATACACATACATACATATATATATATATACACATACATACATATATATATATATACACATACATACATATATATATACATATATACATATATATATATATACATATATACACATACATATATATATACATATACATGGTGGCATAAAGAAATGTTCTATATACAGGGAACTATAGCATGCTTTGTCACATAATGTGTGACATGTGATGAGTTATTGTTTTTCAAATAATGACACCGTTATGTAAGCAAGCAGCAGCAAAACTCACCGAATACGTTCTCATTCACAGTCAGGCCACAGGTCACAATGACTGCTTTTGTTGGATGATGTATTGTTCCAGAAATAAACTATATTATTGTCATTTTAAAACCATTTGTAATGACAATATAATAGCATATTATTTAAAGTACACCCTTTCAAAGACCCATGGATTTTACCGTCTTAAGATTATTAAGACTAGAATCACGGCCTCGTGGTTATTTGCCTCAGCCAACCAGTTAAGTTGCAGTTTACATTCACATCTCTGTCCAAAACGTCTTCATCATTACATCCTTTTAGAAATGAGTGTGAAATTGTCATAATAAGCATATAATTCTAATCAGTCTATCCTTAAATCCAAGTGGACGTTTGGGACAAAATGTGCTCAAAGTGTTGCGGAGATATAACTAGAATGGGACGGACGTGAGGTCACAGCAACCAAGGATGTTCGTGAGACATCCCAACCCGAGAGTGGACCGGACGGACGGACGTACGGTCGTGCTCTCTCACAGACAACACAAACACAAACTGCCTCCGGTGTAATAAAACCACACAAACAAAGCTATAAATAAAACGGACTCTCGGGCTCCGTCACAAAAAGGGGAAACGTCTGCGCAAAGTCCAAGTCTTATGATGGCAGAGAAAACCCTGCTGTTCACTCTGACATCATGTTGGCGACACATGTAAAGTCGACGTCAGCAAAAATGATCAAAGTCATGTCCACATATTGGAAGTCGATCACCTACAGTTTGTTTGGCAGAATCAACCCTGATCGGGTTCATTCGCTAATTTCTGCTTTATTGTCACATGTGAAAGCATTGATGAGTAAAATAATAAACAGCTGCGTGTCAAAAGGTTTGTGAACCGCATGGAAATGAAATGATTTTAGCTTCTTTAAATCGCCACGTTTCTCATCTACTGGACCCAAACTGAGATGGATGCTACTGAACGTAAAACACACGCTTAGAAAAAGAATTTATTTGATTTATTCACAAGAAAACCAAAGGCTATAAATGTTGAATTCATAATGCCTTCCTCACTTTTCTTCATTTACACACAAACACGTCGTCTCTATGCTGCGCTACGTTTGATTGAACTTCTTATTTTCATACAAATGAACGTTTGAATCGGCAATCTACAAGAATCATCCACTGCAAAGGAAAAGAAAAGCGCTTTGACACACGTTTATAGATCACAAAACTGCCACAACGGAATTCCTCTTCAGTGTTATTGCAAACGTACAGAGTAACGAGGTAATCAAGACCCGTCTCATTTTTAACTTAAGACTTAATTACCCACATCAAAGTAAACGCCTGCTTCTACAACAGAGCTCTTCACTCTCAACTTCCACCAAAGTAGCCTGAAAACATCCACGATTAAATACAAGATCAGCATTGAAATTCAGTTACAATTTGCAGTCAGAAGCTGGTGTTAAAATCATGTTCACATTACAGCTGCACAACTTCACAGATTTGATTTCTCACCGCTAAATAAGATTCAAGACAGAGAATAAATAAGGCCCGCCAGTTTCCATTTAGAGCAATGCTGCCAGTCAGGAAGTCAAATCACACTTTAGGAATATAGAAGATACACGATGTCGATACAGAAGGCCTGGATTTCGTACTGTTTGAAACACGTCAGGTAGTGGCCCTCCACAAGAGAGTGAGAGAGTGATTTAAATGAAGACGCGTGCGTTTGGGAATAAGTGAGCGTACGACTTGATAAATGAGTCTTATACAGCAGGAGTTGTGTGAGAGTTCAGATGCTTTGATAAAGTTTTGTTGTTGTTAAACGCGACATCCATTTCCTTCAATTCATCACGACTTTACTCAGTGTTCTGATCCTGTTTACCGTGGAGGCATGAGAGAAAAACGTTTTCTTTAAGAGTTTAAAGTAACAAACGGGGAGTAATTGACATGCAAATGGTCGTGTTGGGGGTGAAATATTACTCTAATGTGATTTATTTGATTTTCAAAGCTTTACATAATGAGCGTGTTCCATTTTAGTAAAAAAACAAAACAAGAATATGTGACTGATGCTTTAAAGCAGTTGGCGGCCAGCACCAAATACAACGATCACTCTCTCAGAGACATCTGAAGCACGTTTGTCTTTTCGTCAGCCTGCAGGATGACTACACCGGTGCTCCCTTAACTGCATAGTGTGATGGTTTACTTTTCCATAAATCAACAATCATCTGAAGTTAGTTGGCTTTAGAATTCAAGTTTTTAAAAGTCACATTCATATATCTATATATGATACAGATACACAGATATACAGATATATGTATATTACGGGCTACAATTCAGAATAAAATAGTGAAGCATTCGTTAACATTCCTCTCATTCATCATGAAAGGATAGAAGAGACTGAAGGCTATATTGATTGCAAAGTATTCAGCTGAGCTGCAAAGCAAACACACAGGGCAGAAGGGAAATAAGCTCCAAGTCTACGGGTTGGGACAGTGTATTTAAACACAGGTGGTTAGTTCCTGTCCTGTGAGAGGGCCGCCTGTAGCCCGTGTCGTGTGGGACAGTGTGCTGTAGTCTCGGGTTTGTGACCAATAAGGTCGTGTTCGATCAGCTCATTGATCAGCTGATCCGTGACCCCTCCCCGAGCTGCGAGAGCAGGTGTGTTTAAGGTCACTTGTAGTGCTCGCCGGTGGGAGGGAGTGAGGGAGAGTAATCGTCCCCCGACTGAATAAAAGGTGAGACGTGGGACTCTTTGACGAGGTCTAGTTGGAGGTAGCGGCAGGCACGGTGCTGGAAAGCGCCTGGCGCGGGGTGTTTGAGACTTGCCGCTGCTGGGACAGGAAGGACTGGCCGGGGGACAGCACGGAGGAGGTGCAGCCGCCGAGGCGGGACTCGATCGCCAGCTTCTGGAAGTTCAGACTCTGAGGACAAAGACAGACACATTTAGAGCGTCAACTCTTTCTTCATTAGGAAGTTAGATGGTTTTCATGTAGACTGGGAACTGATGTCTTCGTTTTTTAAGGCTTTTATTGAATCTGATCTTACTTTTACTGCTTGGTATAATAACCTGAACATCAGGGACAAAAAGACACCTCAGCTTTATTGTGAAGGTGGCTGTAGGTTTCCCACAGACCTCCTTGACAGCTACCTTTGACCAGCAGGTTCTGCACAAGACCAGGTCTACATTAGGCCCTGGTTATACTCCGCTTTTGTCATCCGATCATGCACAGGATGCATTTACAGTTAACTCTGTACGCTCGGGGATTGGATCTTGCTTGCATTGGGATCCGCTCAGCCAGACTACATGCAGAGGTGGCCCGGCTCGCATTGGGTTCAGATCTCATTGAGGTGTAGACAGCATGTCGACACAATCTGGACAATGCAAATCAAGTTTCCCATCCGGGGGACAAAGAAAGTGACTGAACTGAACACTAAAGTAATAAAAAGCAGGACAAACATCAGATAACGTGAATTTCTTTGACCTTGTTGTACCACGCAGTGACGACCAGCTTCTCCTCATACTCTCTCAGCTTGGCCTGCTCACATTGACGCTGCAGAGACAGATCAATGCAACACGAGTCAAGTTTGAAAAACAATCACACAAATCTTTAAAATAAACATAATGTATGTATGTTTTACTGTGATCGAGTAGAAAGGCTGATTCACCTCCAGGTTGAGAATCTGCTTGTCCCGATCTGCTACCTGGCTCCTCAGAGCCTGGATCTCAGCGGTGGCTGGGTTCAGTTTAGGATCCAGCGCTCTGATAACCTACAAGCACAATTTCATTGATCAATAGTTATCATATATACACACAACTCATAAACAATTATATTCAAAGAGAATGTCCCGTTGTCAATCAGATATACGTTAAACAATTACCTCATGTTCGTCCTCTCAACCCTTCCTCATCCTTAAACCCCTTAAAAATATATATTTTGTTGTACATCTCACCACAAACAAAAAGGACCTTTCTGAAGTCAGATCAAACTACTGGAAAAAAAGAGATATATATATCAGGCTATATATATATATCTTTTCACTCACATTGCGAGCTTTCTCCAGGTACATTTTGTACCTCTCTTCCATGGCCCTCATGTCATCGTCCTTCTTCTTCAGAGCGGCGTTCAGCTCATCCAGCTTCAAGGCTTAGAGGCAAAGAAGACATGAAGAGGTTTTCACTACAGTCATATTGTTGCAGAGGAAGCTACACTAAGAGAGAAGGCTACGTTTATTCTCACAGGTCTGAGTGTTGTCAGGCTGAAGGTCCTCCAGCAGCTCTTTCTTCTTCATGATTTCGTCCTGAGCCTCGTTCAGCTGCACCCTGAGGAGACACATGCTGTTCCTTTACCTCCCTCTACTGGAGGACACGTGCTTTTATCTCTCATCTCTCATCTCTCACACAAGGATTGGCACATAATTCACACTTACATGTGCGCATCGAGTTTCCGCTTCAGGTTTGACTGAAAAAAAAAAAAAAAAAAAAAAAAGAAATGTAACGCTTCTAAAACGCTTAGATTTGATTAATTGTGCAACGTAAAATAAACACATTTGACAACAAATGACATCTAAATAAGATGAACTTTTAGTCTGAAACCATGCACTAATGTGATTTCCTTCCATAATGCCATGCCAGCACAAAGTCTGACCAGCGTAATAAGATTAACTGTGTGCGCCAGCGCTCACATCATCAGGTTTGGCCGCCTGACTCTGCAGAGCCTTCTGGAGGTCCTCCACCTGCTGCTGCAGCTCACTGATCCGCTCTCGACTCAATCTGCAGGTTGAAGAGGACGGAAATATTAACAAAAGGAACACAATACATCGGCACACCAAACATAGCAGAGGTAACATCAGCGAAGCAGCCAATGGCTGTGGGAAAAAACCCTCCGTCACATCAAGCTGTTGCTGATTTAAGAGCGATCAGAGCCGCTTTCCCACCGGACAAAAAACCCACTAACTAAAGACAGAAAGGACTTTGGTGGAAGAAGGGTATGAATGCGTTCACCTGTTCTCCGTGTCCAGTTCGCTGCGTGTCTTGTGTGCTTCCTCCAGCTGACTCTGCAGTGCAGCGATCTTCTCCCTCTCACACTCCTCCTGCTGCACTCTCAGCATCTTGTTCTCATGCTGCAGCCTGATGAACTTCTCTCTGAACAATCACGCATACAAGGTCAGTAACACACACACACACACACACACACACACACACACACACACACACACAATCAGTGTCTCTTACCTGTACTCAATGGGTATTAATTCAGCTGCCAGGTTCTCATGGCTGGGGCTGCTAGCAGGAAGAATCCCTGCAGGAGGAAACGTTTCTGCGCTTTAGAATATCAAAGTGGCAAAGGCCTTACTGTCAGATATGAGCATCCAGTCACACACCTGGTTGGGAGAGCTGGTGCTGTTGAGCCTGAGTGCATCGCAGCTCCTCATTGATCTCCTTCAGAGAATCTCTCTCGATGATGGTCCTCTGATGGAGGCAAGGAGAGTTCACTCACACAGCACATTACAGCAACTCAAAGAGCTTTACATAAAACATTGAAAGCATCGAGAAAGTGCTACAGAAACACATTGAAATACAATTAAAAACAGTCATTAAACAAAACAATAGAACATAAAAACCAGATAAAATAGATCAAATCAGAAAAGTCTTCAGACTTCATTTAAAAGAACTGAGCGTTGCAGCAGACCTGCAATTCTGGGAGTTTGTTCCAGATGTGTAGAGCATGAAATCTGAACGCTGCTTCTTTATGTCTAGTTTTTATCCTTTAATCCTTGATTTATTCTTGAGTGATAGAAGGTTGACTTAATGTGGCTGTCTGAGGTCATGACCTTCTGGTTTTTAAACGCCGGCTTTAAATCGTTCCTACTACAACAAATCCAGGTGAAAGGGAAAGATATGTGAAAACAACAGTCCAAATGATACTACTACAGCTAGAGTACAAACAAAAATAATCCTGCTGCCGATTCTTCCTGACACACTTCAAAAGCTGCCTCACCTCTTTCTCCTTCATCACAGTTTCGTGCTTTTCCTCCAACTTCTTCATCTCGTAGGCCAGGTTGTCCGCTCGCCGCGACTCCTCAGACAACCTCACGTGCAGTTCCTGGACCTGACCGACAGCAAACCAATAACAGGAATACGTCGGACTAAAGTAAACTCTGTACCGTGTGAGAGATTCATAACATGTGAATTGTCCCTCGGCTCACCTGTCTCTTGTAAGTCTCCAGCTGTGTGCGGGCAGCGTTGGCCTTGCGCAGTTCTTCCTCCAAGCTGACAGTGTTGTGCATGTAGGTCATGTTGTTCTCCTCCAGCAGCTTCATCTGCCTCTTCAGATCACCGAGATTCTCCAGTTTACGTTTGTATGTATCTACCGAGGCCTCCAGCGTCACCACCCGATCTGAGCAGTTCCTACAGTACACGAACATGAGATCAATAGCAAGCGATATAAATGAATAACTGATTTCAACTGCTTCAGGAAGAAGAATCTTCTACCTTAAGGTAGAAGATTGGTCTCTCCACTCACACGGATGAACAACTGTTACATTTTGGAATATTAAATTGTGTTGATGTTGTTTTCCTGCTTCTTATTGGTTGTATTCATGCAAGAGGTGAGCCTACTCTCTCAAGGCCAGTAGAGAGAGAACATCAGCTATTTCTACTGATTAGCTCACCCTCAAACAGAAATGAGCTAATCAGTGAGATCATGAGCCGACCTTCCCTCTCCACGTAGCTCAGCAGACTGCTAGTTTTATATTCTGGGGCAGCAACAGATGTTTGCATGCTGCCCCTTGACAGCAGAAAGTAGCTGAAAAACCTTTTAATTACAGTTTAAATACTTGAGCAACCCACACAAACACAAACCTCAGAACGTCCAGTTCATCTTTGAGGGCTCGGGACTCTTCTGCCAGGCTGGTGAGCTCGTCATTACGGTGCTGCACCTCGATCAGCTGCTTCTCCAACTCTTCACAGTGGATCCGGTAGTCATCCTTAGCGGCCTCCAGCCTGAAAGAGGCAAACGCACGTGATCGTCCAGACTTGTGCAAAACACGATGCAGGTAGCCGCGGTACATTCAAGCAGAACGTGGCCACACCTGAAGTTCTCCTCCTGCACCGCCTCCAACTGTTGCTGCAGCTGGCTGCGTTTTCTTCCCGAGGGGGTGCTCGGGTCGTCGAATGTGTCCAGCTGATTGGCTCGGTCCGTTAGGACATCGTTCTCAGCCAATAAGCTGTTCCGTTCCTCTTGCAAAACAGCCACCTGTCCAGGTACAACACGCTTTACAGCCACTCTCACAAAAGACACAATTTCAACAAAGTCAGAAGGTATAGTTGACATATTGAAGTGGGGCTGTATGAGGTACTTAGGCTACAGTAGATAGTGGATGACATACCCCCAGTTTGGAGAAACAGACAAACTAATAAGTTTTCTATTTAGTAAATGTTTTGTACACATGAATAAAGATGGATTTCAAACTACCCCAATTCAAATAATCCAAACTATCCGTTTAAAGGTGAAATATACATTTGTGTCAAGTCAGCAGGAAAAATGTGTGACATAAAATCTGTCTTTAGTGAATTATTTCATGCAAAGCATCAGCAGTCACATTAGAGATAACACTCTTCCTCTCCCAGCTGTTAAAGCAAACAGCTCAGTTAATCCATGCTGGAAGCAGAGCACAGACAAAGAGCACTTTAAGCAAACATGCGAAGACACGGTTAGTTAGTTTCACTTCTCACCCATCATTTACGTCCTGGTGTTTGCCAGCAGACACCGGACTATCATTTACATCCTGGTGTTTGCCAGCAGACACCGGACTATCATTTACATCCTGGTGTTTACCAGCAGACACCGGACTATTAGTCTGAGATTAACCGGGCGTTGTTTTAAAAGTCCTGCATACCACATGACTACAAACTAGATCAAAACATCCTGGAGGAGTTATACGTTTAGGTAGGGCTGGGACACATTGTTCAGAACAAAACGAAACATACGTTGTATGCAAACCAACATGTTATTATTATTATTATTATTATAAATAGCATTACAATGGACCAAACTTGTCAGAAAGAAACTTCAATAACTCATTCAGTTTATTTTGCTTGGAATCATTAAAGTAGACAAGATAGTTTTGTAAAAACTGTAAGATATAATCATCATTATCACAAGTAAACTGAATATCTATGGAAAACAATATTGACACGTATCATGAACTCCACTGTCTAATCCTTCAAACTATACTTTAAGTGTCACATAAAACACGATGCATTATTAAGCAATGATGTTGCTTTTACTAAAAGACGACGACAGAATGGGTGTTAGGACAGGCAGATGATCCTGGGTGAATTACTGGACGAACACCACAACATATTAAACACTGCGTGACTCGTCTCGGACAGAGTCCCGACCAAGCCGCCTGTTAGCTGAGTTAGAGTCAACGTTTGAGCAGCTGGTTTTAGACGGGTTTAGTTCGGCCGTGTCGGACTTACCTCGCTGCAGCCAGAGACAAGCAACACTGGTGACAGAACAAATCAATCTGTCGAGAGTCCAGTTGAACAGTTGATCAGAGCCTGAGCTGCATGTAGTCTGTACGGGGCTGAGCGAGGCCCTCTAGCAGTGGCAGAGGATGGGCTGGTTGCCACAGTGGGACCAGCGGAGCCCAGACTCTAAGCCCACAGTCCTTCTGCCACAGCAGCTCCAGACAATGGAGCCAAGCATCACAGCGAATTACACAACTCCTGTTTACACTGTACCACAGCCGTGCGTGCATAGACACGGATATCTGACTATCGGCAAACCTATAGAAAGCACTGAGGCTACACGGCTGCAAATAAATCCTATTAATGTTTTGTTTTTCTGTAGGAACACTGAAGCGTGCGTGGATGAGTCCTGTATTCACCTGGATGTCCAGCTCTTGACAGCGTTGGACTAACGCTTCCTTCTCTGCCAGAAGTTCAGTGAGTTCCTCGAGGGCTTTTTTCAGCTGCACACACGAAGGAAAGGCAGAATTAACCAACACGTATACCGTCACACAACTGCTGCAATGCAGAATCAGAAGTCTCAAAAGGCTTTCAAACACACAGGCCGGGCGCCAGGATGAAGTGACGGAGGGCGCTGTTAACATGTTCATTCTTTCAAATGAATTCATTGATGTAATCATGCAATAGCCTCAGATATGCTAAATAACAACAACCAAAGGCTATTGTTTCAAAAACCATAGAATACATTTATGAATCAGAGCACTGACATAAGAACGTAGTGCGAGCAGAGAGATAAATATCTATTGAATGATTCTCCGTGTCGGGTTATAGTGTGCCTCTAAAAGGTGAGGATGTAGACGTCTTTCTGCAGTTCACAGCGTAATACATTGAACACATTTAGGCTTTTTGACATTTGCTTACACCAGATAAGCTATTTTAAATCTTATAATGATTTACAAACCAAATACCTCACTGAGAAGAGGAGTCAGACATTAACTGCAAATAACAATATATGAAAGTAATCATTAGAATGTTACGTACTGTTGAGAGATTCTTATTTTGCCCATATTTGAGTGGTTTAAGTTATAATCAGAATACATTTTGTGGATTTCTTTTTTTTTTTAATTCATGTCTAACTACACAGAAAGTACTGGCTGTGTTAAAACAAAGCAAGATCTCCCAGTTAGGAATCTCAGTGATGATAAAACTGACCTGCTGTTCCAAATCCCCCGACAGTTCTGCTCCAAACGGGACCACGACCTCCTTACTCATGAGCTGGAGAGGACAACATGGCACTGAGTTAATGACACACACACACACACACACACACACACACACACACACACACACACACATTCTCTCTCCCTCTCTCCCTCTAGCTGACAGCTGCAAACCTGAACACAAGCAACTACTGCTGTTTAAGTCCCTTTAAAAGCTCCTCAAATGTACGACTGCTCAGCCACGCTGGTCGTCACATCTGTAATGTGAGTGAAGGAGACGTTTGATATTGGGATGGACTGACCTCCTGGATGGCTGTCATGACCACATGCTGCACAGACTCCTCCAAGGTCATGATGATCTGAATGTATTCTGTCAATAGAACGAGAAGAGACACTCATCGACTGTACCCAGTGACTGCGTGGTTTATTAGGTTAACGTAACGCAACACTGCAGTCATTGATTCCCCAGCCGGGCCGCCTGATGGGCTCTTCTTTTGTCCGAGGCTTGGCAGGGCAATAACCAAACACTGTTCACACGCGCGGGCCTTAACCCAACACGATTTTTGATGGGACATTCCCCTCTCCATCTACACTGTACAGCGCACATTTACCATCAGGTATCTGTTGGTGCAGCCACGTACCTTGTTTATGCTCACATCTGACAGCACAGCCCAGTACGAGCTGCAGCAGCCTCCCCAGTTCCACGGGGTCGGAATGCTCGGCCGCCACGGCCAGATCGGGCAAGCAGAAGTCTGACATGTCCTGGGCTAAGACCTGATGGTACAGAGACAGATAACACCCTGTGACTTTAAGAGCTCAACCTGTAAACAGCTGCAACTAAGAGGATTGACAAATTAAACGTGTTAACTGTGTGTTTATTTAGCAAATTGGATATAATAATATGTGGCTGTTTTGTGTAGCAGGCTCAAACTGCTTGATGCATGTTTTGCTCTCAACTGCTCGGCTCCTGGGGTTTGGAGCTACGTAAACAGTGCAGACTGCAAATCCCACAAGAACTGAACGAACACACGAGAGTCTCACCTACTCCCAGTCATCAACGGTGCAAACACAACCTACCTCATTGTAATAATCAAGCACCATCTGAAGGATCTTCTTCAGGTTGTTCATCTGAGACCACACACACACACACATGAGATTACAAAATGTTATCAACTTAGTTCAGAGTCAAGATAGTAGTTGTAGACAAACTCACAACAGAGACTCACTTCAAACATAATTGATGATCATGCCGTGACGAAATCAAGACTTTTCAAATGTGCACAAGTGGAAATATGCCTTTTTCACAGCAGACATTTTGACTAGTTAATAACATTAAATGTGCTAAATTAGATATTCAGAGCAGAGTTAGCTCTGTCAGCACTGTGGCCATTGTTAGCGCTGTTAGCTGCCCGCTCAGCCGTCTCCATGTTGAGAGCCGTGTGGAGGCAATCCCTCTGCTCTGACTATCGTATCGAGAACCTTTAATGATTGTTTTCTACTCTTGTGTCCCAGTAAGCCCAGCATGCAAAATACTGAGTCACCTCAATGCAATTCAGCCGCCATTCATTGTATTAAATACACCTGTGCATTTCCCTACTGCGGCATGTCAAAACATTTGATGTGAAAGAGGGCAGCATGGAGGGAAGAACGGCAAACAGGGAAAACACAGTCAGAGCCAAACAGAGGGAGAGAGAATGGCGTGCATTTACGTTTCTCAACGACGCTGCATGTAGACGACATATTAGGACAAACATACATGTACACATTTCACCAGAGGAGTCAGAGCGCGGGGTCAGAGAGCGGGCTAAGGCAGGAGAAGCACCCTTTGGGCAGGAAGGAGGTTAGTGTCGAGGGTTGAAGCAAACAGAGGATTTAGCACACAAGGGACGGGGAGCCGCGACTGCACTGCTCGTACCTTCAGTCTCCAGTTGTCATGAACATCTGTTTTGATGCGGCCGAGCCAACCGTCAGAGAACCATGCCGGGTCTCTGCAGCACACAGAGGAGCAACATAAGAGATGATTCTAGATGATGCTGAACGTTTGCGATACTGATATCGGTATCAGAACTCTAACTTGAGCTAAACTAGGACTGGCTGTAAATACATAATGTATCTGCAGAGTCACCAGGTATCGTGATTAATGGGGCAGACCTGCATAACCTACAGTATGTTGTATTCCTGTGTGTGTGTGTGTGTGTGTGTGTGTGTGTGTGTGTGTGTGTTCTCTCACATTTGATGCAGTGCCTGTGATATTGCTGCTCCAGTGGTCAGCTCCTCCACCGTTCTGCAGGGCGCAGGAGTGTTGAAGGTCTGCAGCTGAGAGGCACGAAACACAGCATCACCACAAGGACTGGACAGCAATCTCCACGGAGAGTTGACTTTAAGTAGATGTTTAAGCTCATCATTCAGGTTTAAATGCAGGACTTTTACGTGTAACAAAGTAGGAGACGAGGAGAGGAGAAGGACGGAGGGAGGAAGAGGAGGAGGGAGAGGAAGAGGAGAGGAGGAGGCTGGTCATCTGTATCACGTTCTCTCTATTTAAAAAAAATGTAAATCAGTGAAAGTGGAAACTAATAATATTTATATTTTAAAGTAGTTTTTTGTCTATGTTATGTTTGTCCTCTCAGGACATAGCAGCTAATTCTGTCTTTAAAAAGTGAAGCACGCGGGTTAATCTAACCTCTAACTTAGTTGTAGGAACCGTGACACTGTTGGTCAACAAGGTATAACTCGCGTGGCTTAGACGTCAGATGAACCTGACACGAGATCTAATCAGCCTATTATTAACCCAACGCTCGTGGATCCACACACCCGTGAGGAGGTGCAGGTGCAGCATCACTACGATAGATAAATAATGGCTAATTATTGCTGGTGTTAGCTTCATTTATTCACTTATATAAGATTACCAATAGGGAGACATTCCACATATATCTCCCGGTTAATTGGATTACAACTCTATATCCGACGAGGATCGACTAAACTGAAGGATATTGTTGTCTTTGTACCTTTAAAACTGTTAACTTTATATATGTATTAGCCTGCAGTGCCTCAAAGCTCCTCACGTCACGTTACTGAACGTTAAATGTCGTATCGCACCCATAGTTCCTTGTGTCACGCGACACATTCCCATTACGTAAAAAAAACAACTCACCCATATTACGAGGCTCTCGGACAGCTCCGTTTTGTTCGCCTCCATTTGTCCCTTCTTAGCTTAAAAGCGAAAGTATTTTCCTTCACCTGTCACCAACGCTCTTCCGTTCTTTTCCTCTGCATTTGACCTCACCTGCTGCCGAAAAGGTAGCTCTCCAACGACAAATACGTACACCGAAGAGCCGCGACGGCCGCTCCGCCATTAAAATAACGTAAAATGTACGCGAATGGCGCAGCTTCTTGAGTTCTTGCGCTTGCGGGCTCCAGTTGAGCTGAAAGTGAGTCGTATCCAATCAGCGTTGAGATCTGGGAAGATTGACGTCTGTTAAACCGCGCCTTAGCCAATCAGTGAGCGTGATCCTCGATTCTCATACACCCCTTAAAACTGGCCAAAATCAAAACATTTCTGATCTGTGTGATTATAACATGGCTTCCCCTCATTATTGATGGATATGTAGCATGGATTTATACCGAATTTACGCAGTTAAATGTGTATTATTTCATGAAATAAATACTATTTTGTTAAGTTATATTTGAACAAATTTCCCCCTGGGGATGAATAAAGTATCTATCTATCATGTTACAGCATTTAAACAAATGGCTCAATAAGACTTGTCTCTCCTCAGTGAGGTTATCAGGTTATATATATCTATATATGTATGGATTTAACGTGTTTAAAAATCTTACAACCAAAACCATGTAAATAAATCGTAGGAAAGGCTTCTGAAAATTGCAAATATGACAAAAAACAAATACATACATTAAACAAATACCTCATATCAAACTAATTTTCTCGAAATTGTTTATTTCAAGAAAATAAGTTTTAATCAAAAACAGCAACAACATTAATTCTATTTTCTCTTTGCTTGGCCTCATCTTCTCAAGTCATAGCTCAACCAACATGAAATCTCAATCGCAGTTTGTTTCACGTCTGACAACCTGACACACTGTAAGAGGCTACGTGACCTCACCATAGCCAACACAAATAATAATCCTGCACAGCCAGTTATGCAGGCATTGCTTGGAGTTGGATATTAAATATAAATAGGATGTTAATCCCCTTAAACCCTGAATTTATAGGCTCCATTAACAACCAAGAAAGCCTTTTCTGTAATAAACCTGCCCTCAGTCAACCACTAATAAAACTCGGCAGCACGCCAACCATTCTCTGAATATAAATCATTTCTCACGTATGCAATAAACCTCCTGACGTTATTCATTTATATATCTCACGTGAGGGTGTGTGTGATTGAAATTCAAAGGCTACTGACTGCTTTAAGTCACTCCAAGATAACAAACCTTACAGGCGTCACCTGCTCTCTCAGCCACAATATGGAAAATTACAACCTGAGACTGGACTTTACCAATGTGGGCGGCAGGAGCGTCCTCTGTGCTGTGTTTAGCTGTCAGTAGGTGAGCACCAATGTTTTATCTCCTGCTCTCTGTCACTACCAGACCCTGACCCTCACTGACTCATGTCTGCTATTTTTAGATGACCTGAACCACAGGATGTGTCTGCAATGGCTGCCATGGAGAACTCTGTGAAGGTTATCGCATCTTCAGTTTTTTTTACTACTTTGTCCAACTGCGTCTGTAAATTCACCAAAAGTTACCATTAGATAATTTCTCATTTTCATATTTGAACAAAACATATTAAAAAACAAGTAATACAAAAATATCATCTTACTGTGAGTAATGAACCGGGAAAGTTTAATGGTGATACCTATTAGTTAATGTTTTTACTTTATTCACCTGAAATGTCTTCAAAATATGTAATTTTACAAATATATCTTCAAAGGCCCTTTTCTTGAAATCTCCACTTCAGTAGCTCTTACATACACCAACACTTTCCTTCCTCTCTATATTCTGAAGGTTTTGACAGAGAGCTTTGTTCATATATCATTCAGAGCCTGATTTATACAACATTTTATTACTAAAAACATGGAGAAAATGTATTTCTTAATGGCTGTTGACAGTATTGTCTGATTTATGGAGCGATACAAAGAGACATCCTAAATCCCCTCCGTAAAAACCTTTGACTCTAATATGTCAACAAAATTAATGTTCAGATTTATGGTCTGAGTAGGTATTCAAACTGGCACATATTTGATAATGTAGTGCCTCATTTGCATATTTGAACATAACATTTCAGAAAACTTGTAATACAAAACTTACTTGCTGATATCTATTAGTTGAACTTTTTACTCCATTGACATGCGGTGTCTCCCCTCCCCTCAGCAAATTCATTTTGGTAGTTTTATTGCATCATCTTGAGTCATTTGGACAAAACTTTTACATTATTTGAATGACAACAGAATGCATTAGTAGTTGAGAGATGTGCCTTCATACTACAGTGGTTCTACGAGAGGCTGAGGTGTCTCTCCGTGACCCTACGGTGTAGTACGGTGTTAATGTCACAACCAACGCTTTATGGCAAGAGTGGAATTATACAAAGCGGGGCTGTTAGCAGAGTAAACTTTGGGTAAATGATTGGCGAGGTCAGATCTAACCTACTTAAACACAGCGTGGCTTTCATCTGCCGGTAGGTCATGTGCCCCCCCCCCCCCCCAAAGGAGGTGGGCGTTTTTAGATGAAATGATTCTGATACTTTTAACCCTCAAAGTCTAACATTTCGTAAGAGAAGCACCGCCACCGCTTTATTGATCTGACTGCATTACTGCTCCTTTAAAGCATAGAATCAGAGACCAGCTGATGTTGGAGTGTTGTTGATCATTAACAGGCCACTCCAATTTATTTTGAACAGTGATGCTGTGAGGCAGCACTTCACTTCCTTCTAGGAGACAGTGACTACCTGAGGCAACACTTCACTTCCTTCTAGGAGACAGTGACTACCTGAGGCAACACTTCACTTCCTTCTAGGAGACAGTGACTACGTGAGGCAACACTTCACTTCCTTCTAGGAGACAGTGACTACCTGAGGCAACACTTCACTTCCTTCTACGTGAGGCAGAACTTCACTTCCTTCTAGGAGACAGTGGATACCTGCTTCTGGCTCAGCTATGCGGCCGTACCACAGCTCTCGGTCCAGGTGAGTCTCGCCTTGCTGCACGTTTGGCAGCATTGATGGGTTTGTGTTTGTTTTCTGAGAACACAAGTGAGGTTTTGTGCTGCAATTGTACTCATAAGATGATTTAGGTTTTGGGGTTGAGGGATGATGTCAGCTCGCTCCATCTGATCTGTAATTCAGACTAGAAACAGTGAGATATGTTCATTTATTCCTTTCATCACTGCATGTAAGAGCTGCACAAAAGTGAAGTTCAACCAGAGCAAACCACAACAACATGTTTCATCATGTGAAATATGAATGATTTGTTAATGACCTGTTCATCTGTTTCGATGACCGGCCTAGTTTCATAAACTGATAACTGTGATCACTGTAAATATAATCTGCTGATAAAAGCCAGATTTTGACGCTGAAGTTGTTTAAGATGCCTGATGAAAGCCTGATTGTATTTGACTATTTACATCATTTCACTATTTTCCATCCAACATATTGATCTTGAATGACTGCAGCGTTCAAAGCGTTCGGGTAAAAGGACTTCAACACAGCATCTAATCTGTCAAACCGCTGCAGTCAGAGCCTCACCATCTGTCAGCCACAATTAGAAAAAGAGCTGAGCTCAATCAACCTTATCTCACAAACAGTTAGTTTAGTGTGAGCATCTCCTCACACACTGTGTTATCATTGTCGCCCGTGTGGTGTCACGCTGCAGACCGGACCGTCTCCCCTCTGGAGCTCCAGCAGGTCAAGGCCACCTCGGGTCACCCAGATCTCCGGTGTGCACATCCGAGCAGACAGCGTCGACGTCAACGAGCCGCCACGAGGTGAGAGTTTCACACTCAGTAAGCAGCTGCAGCTTCTTCAGTCATTTCTGTTATTTCCCAAAATTTTTCTGAGATCTTCAATGAACAGTGAAAACAGGACAAGCACACAGGCAGTAGAGAATGTTATTACTGGAAGGCACTCCTGTGTGATGATTGTTATTGCTTTTATTATAAGGGTCACAGGCTGGTAGAGAGAGTTGCTGCCTGACAAATGACGATGACCTCACTGTTAAGAGGCAATACAACAATATAAAAAAGAAACCTGTGCCAAATGGGGCGGAAAAAAGAAGTATCGAGCAGGACAGATCTGCTCACCGTAGCTCCCGTTAGCAGGGTTTCAATGCTGTGTAACATTTCAAGCTCCAGACTCGTCCTCGGACAGAGAGTCCCCATCTGAATGTGTAGACCAGCATATGTGACAAACCACACCTGTTGCAAATAGTCCACATCAAATAGTAATAAGAAAAATTAATATATATTGAGATTATGGTATTCAAAACATGTGCTCTACTTAGTACTTCATAAAGGCCTCATGTAAACAAAATATATATAACAAGCACACATGGTATACAGAACCATTTGCTCTTGCAAATTATCAGTCAAAACGTAATAAGGAAATACATATATATGTATTAAATATACATAAATGCATATTTCAGATCATCATCCAAGGACTCACACTCATTAGCCGTCACATACTCTACCAATTAGAGGCTCCTCTGTCTATTTACTTTTGTAATAAGTTGTTAAAGGGAAAAAAGCTACACCAAATAAGAGATGCAACAACAAACACAAAAGGCAGTGTGTTTCTTTAGAAGTCTGAGGAAGAGCCTGGTGCTCGAAACGTTAAAATCCTCCTAACTTTGTGTGCAGATCTGTCTGTTTCAACTCTAATAAGCTCACTGTGTACATGTCGAATCCCAGACCTTAACATAATCACATTGTATTGTGTAGCTTTTATAATTGTTTGAAATGATCTCAAACACAATATCAGGAATACTAAATTTGTCCATAAGGTTCTGCTTCATATTTCCTTCTTCCTTTTACATTTTTCCTATTTCCTTCTTCCTGTTTTCCACCTCTCGTCCCTTTTGACTCTGTATCCTTCTCTTTTCCTCTCATCTCTTTAGGAAGCCACACAGTCGGGTTCCTCCGTAAACCGAGACTGTTGTCCAGTCTGCTTGCAGACGGCCAGCTTCCCAGTCCGGACCAACTGCGGCCATTTGTTCTGTGGTACGAGATTCATGTGTTTATATCGTTGTTCCTTCATTGGCTGATCGGCGTAGCATCGGTGTGTTTCGAGCCTGGAAGGTTCTGTCTGATCGGCTCTCAATAGTTTTCCAGCTGTGCCTCTCACCTGACAGCTTTACTCAAATCATTCTCCTCAGAGGTGTCCGGTTTCACAGATTTAGAGAGCTAAACCTTAGATGAAATTCAAACCTTTGAGTTCAAATTCACAGAAGTAGAGAACAACTAATGAAAATGTACAATTAACCCAAATAGTGAATGTGCAACTGCAGGACGTTTGTGTCAAACGAGCAATTTGGATGAATTTTAAGCAGATTAGTCTCTGTCTGGATTCTGAATTTTTCAGTCATATTTTTTTGACTAATTCAGTGTTTTCACCTCCCTGATGCGTTGCCATTGTTCTGTTAGCTCTTTGATTGTTTTAACTGCAGATTTTTCTAATGCAATGTTTAGCAGAGAGGGAGGGGAGGTTCTGTGAATATAGCTTGGGTTCAAGTTTGTCTTAAAAGGACAAATAGATATTTTAGAAAAAGTATTTTAACACCTTTTAAAATCAAGGATCCCTCGTGAAGCCCCCTTACTGGTTCAGAAGCAATGCATTATGGTACAAACTGTTGAACGTTACAGTAGATTCATACTAGCTTATTGCACTTATTGTATTCATATTAGTTTGTGGCACTTATTGCATTCGTTTGTTTCTGAACTGTACGTAGGCTCTGGTTTATGCTCTTAGATGCTTGTTTGAAGAAAGGAGATGCACTTATGACTTCTGGTGACCGATGTTGAATACACTTATTGTAAGTCGCTTTGGATAAAAGCATCTGCTAAATGACTGTAATGTAATGTAATGTAATGGTGTATGTGTTTGATTCTGCAGCTCCCTGTCTGATCGCCTATTGGAGACATGGGTCCTGGTTGGATGCAATCAGCTGCCCTCTCTGCAGACAGAAGGTAAAGTCTGCATGGTCCCATGAAAACACACTCCACATTTAGTCGGTAGATCAGTTTTAATTTGAGTCTAACTTGAGTCAACGTTTAAGTCATCTGACTGTCTCCACACAGTCGGGTCAGAATGAGCGTGAAACATGGAATAACATGTTTCTGATTTTCCAGGTCAGTGTGCTGTGTAACCTGTTCAACGAGACTCCATCGGACCGTCAGTCAAAGGAAGTTCTCGGGGAAATCACAAACTACAACGAGCGTTATTCTGGAGCCCCGCGAAGGGTCAGTAATACTTTATCTAACCTTCTTAGAAACTGGTCTTAAAGTCTTTCCACAGTAGTTTTCCCCTATTCTCCACCCTTTACCTGCGTCTGTATCAGGTGATGAAACTCTCTATTACAGCCTGGTGAGAAATCCTCCACCGTTCCCTCCGATAGTAGGTTTGGTAACAGGAACCGCAAGGATTTATGGTCCGATACAACCAGTAACTCCAGACAATGGAGGTGTCTGGTTAACGCAGCTGGCATTGACACACCTAGCTGCCCTACTTAGGATGAGTGTTACCTTTCATTGAAATACGTGCACGACTGATTTCCCACATGGATCTCCTTCACATGCTCTTATGATGAAATGATGGGTCTGTTTGCTAAAAGGCTGAGTTGAAGTACACTGGTAGAAATATGACAGCTGAATTTTGAGTTTAAACAGATGCATTTTCCACACATTTTATTTTATTTATTATAGGCAATCCATATTATTGCTAAAACGTACCCGTGCATGTCCTATAGCAAGTCTTCTTTTTGTCTGTAAAAATATCAAATGTTTACAAGACCAAACCCTAAAATATGACTTTTTAAAAGTGTTTGTTGTCTTGTTATATATTGTACAGTACAATTCTCACTTTTAAGGAGACAAAATCTAAAAGTACAGAACCTTGTAAAAGGAAATCTTGAGTCTATATGTGCTGCAAAAATCAGATTCTTCCTGCCTCTTTTAATATTAACATTTACCACCATATGTCATGTTTGAATGCTCAAATCTAGGACCATTTGATCTGACCCACCTTCTCTTCTTCACACTGACCCCTCCAGGTGACGGACTACCTGTGCGACGCTCCCCTTCTCCTGCAGCTACTGGCCCGAAGCCTGGGCGCCATTGGAGGACTCGTGTGGTTGTTTTTCTTCAGGGTGGCCCTGTGCTGCGTTGGGACCGTGGTGTCCATCTCCTCCGCTCCTCAGGACCTCGCCTCCTCATCAGCAAATCCCCTGGGAACAGACCCCTCCCTGCGCGGACTGCTGGGGGTCCTGGATGACCTGGTGGTGGTCATCCTGCTCCTCATCTGCGTTATCAACATCAACCATCAAATGGCGCCAGAGAGACGAGGACACTCTGCGAATGCTACGACCTCAGAAAGAGTGTTAGGGGGTTCACTGTAGACAGATGCTGTTTGACAAAGACTTCTATTGTTTTTCTTACTTCTGGCTGTAGCTAGTTGGATTAGTGGATACAATAATATTGACTACAGCACAGTCCAGGCCTGTTTGTCAAGGGTTTACAGGGCCTATGTAAGAGTGTTATCTAAAATGCAATGTCATGCAAGTGTGCTGGTTCAGCTGTGGTTACAAATTCTTATTCTGTAAGTTCCTGAGGCCTGGAGTGTTTGTTTGGGAGTAAATCGCAATTTCATCCTTTATTTTTTACCCCAAAAAACTGTTGAGTGGGCAGCAAGCTGTCATGTCAGTACTATAATAGTACTATGTAAATACTTGACATATGTTTTTGTGTAAAATAAAGAATATTTATTGACTTAAATGGCATTTCTTTAAAATCATATGACACACTACACATGCTTCTGCTGTTTTATTATGTATTTATTTAGAGTAACACTGATTGGTACGAAACATATTTGTTAAAAAAAAAAAATTGCAAAAATGTGTACAAAGTCAACAAGAAACCTCAGTTGTCTCCAAGTCATTAAGTATTACAGCAGGCATCATTAACAACACAAACAGACAAAGTACCGCAGTGAGTAAAAAGGTGCATTACACGACTGAGTAATGCGAACAGGCCTTATGTTCAGTTGACCCTCCACAACCCCAAAAAGATAATACTATGACTTTGGCAGCAGCAGAAATGTAAACAGTATCATCACTCTGTGTTGCTGCACCAAGCAGCGGCGTTCTTGAACATGTGTAACCACGGGGAAGGTGTGAGGGACGGTCTGAAGGCCCTCGGGGCCCAGGGCCACTGCCAGCCCAGGGTGCAGCGCTCCGGGTGGGGCATCATGGCCAGGTGTCGCCCATCCCTGGAGCAGAGCCCAGCTACGCCCTGCGGGGAGCCGTTAGGGTTCAGAGGGTACTCTTCAGTGGGATGACCCTGGTCATCAAGGTAACGGACGGGGGCGAGCCCGCCAGAGATAATCTGGTCCTGGGACAGGGAGCTACGGAACTGCATCAGACCTGTGAAGGAAAGAGGTTGGGGGGGGGGGGGGGGGGGGCGTTATATTTAGTATAACACACACGTATTCAATATGTTCCAATACAAAGTATCTCAAATGCAGTATGCCAAAAATAACAGCATGTTCTACCGCCTCCGGTCGCATTTCTGACCCACAATCCTCTGCACAGCAAGAGGGTCAACGTTCATTGTGCAGCGTTAGGAGGAAGTAGTATGTCTCAATTGAATGCATACTGCATGCAACAGTACGTACTTTGTAAGGGCAGCTGCAGTATGTAGTAAAAGTTAAAAAAAACTAGACAGGTGTATTCAGCAGAGGGCAGATCTGCTGCGTCTGCAACGTCCGCTGCTGTATTTGTGTGATTGAATGAATACGACACACAATTGACTAACTCGTCTAGAAACCAATGGGCTGTAAGGCGTCGTAGAACACACTTAATTTAAACTCAAAAACAAGCTGAGATTTATGGAGGCAACTGGCTCGAAGAAACTTCATGCAATCTCGCCAAAAACATAATTAAACTAGCCACTCATGAGTCCGTCAGAGCTTGATGTTATTATCAAAACTGAGAACAGAGGACAACAAGCAACTGTTCAGCTCTTGTGACAAGTTAAGGACGACCACATGATGGACTTGACAGTACTGCACCTTCTCCATGTGCGACCCAGACTCCCAGAGCGGAGCCCTCCATGCCTCTGAGCCAGACGGACAGGGACTCCTGGATCCCAACGCTGACGAACCGGGACTCAAACCTGCCGGACTTATTATGAGTCAGCACCACTTCAGTCTCTGGGGGGGGGAGGGAATTGGAAAGAATTAGAAAGCATTTTAAAAATCAGCAACCTCTCTGACGATAATGTTCATTTCTTCACGTATAGCTGTTGCATCGTCTCCGCTCACTGCTGCAGTATTAGTTTTCCTCTTACCAGCTCCTTCCTCTCCCACCCAGCCCAGCAGAGCGAGCAGCTGGCAGCCATTACACACTCCCAGGCTCAGCGTGTCGTCCCGCCGCCGGAATCGATCAAACTCAGCCTTGGCCTTGGGGTTATATGCAACAGTAGCAGCCCAGCCTATCACGAAGGATGAATGGAGTTAAATAATGTGTGTAACAAAGTGGTCTATGATTGTGTGACTGTGTGTGTATGTATGGGTGTGTATTTGCCTTTAGCTGATCCCAGGACGTCTGCGTAGCTGAATCCACCAACGAACACGACTGCTTTGAAGGACTCCAGAGTTATGGAGCCAGAGCACAGGTCCTGCATGTTGACGTCCCACACCTACACAAAGACAAAGACAAGAGTCACGTACACCAGCTGCACAGCTCAGAGCAACATATGTCCAGTTAATAAAGATCTAAATAGTTACCTCAAAGCCCGCCATGTGCAGAGACGCAGACATCTCTCGGTCTCCGTTACTGCCCTCCTCCCTGATCACGGCTACACGAGGCTGTCCTGAAAGAACAACACACATCAGACAGAACGATGTTAAGCATCAAGCACTCAGTGGTTACAACTCAAAGATGAGGATTTTAAAATTGTATCTGGTTTGTATTCTGGCCAATTACGAACGGCCATATATCATTATTTCTAACATATTATAGAACAAATGATTAATGTAGTAATCAAAAGAATAGTTGGAGTACTTGAAATACGTCTGAATACACTAAATCGTTG
The DNA here is from genome assembly GCF_004355925.1 of Anarrhichthys ocellatus. NCBI lineage: Eukaryota > Metazoa > Chordata > Actinopteri > Perciformes > Anarhichadidae > Anarrhichthys > Anarrhichthys ocellatus. The sequence goes on from NW_022280072.1 coordinate 1,255,633, forward strand.
TAAAAGGTACCACTCCGCTTTGGTCTTACTGAGCTGGCTGATGGTGGGCAGTTCAGAGGGGTCAAAGGTCAGTTTGAAGTAGGGCTGTGTCCTGTTGGCAAGCCCCTCCTCTTCCTGTTTAACACACGTCTCATTGGCCTGGAGGCGCTCCAGCTGGAAACTGGTGGCCTCCCATGATGCTCTGAGGTCGGGCAGCGGCTCTCTCAGAACCTCCCGTCCGTCCACACGAACGCTGACCTGAAAGACGAGTGAGGGGAACGAACGGTGACCACAGATGAGATGAAAAGCGCCGACATGCGTGTGCTGAAGGTCGATGTCTCACCACAGCCTCCGGTCCAAAGCCGCAGGTTCTGCCGACGCGTTGACAGAGCACGCCGGCGTCGCCGTATCTCTGACACACCGTCTCTACATCGAGCTGTGAAACCTCCAGAACCAAACCCAGCTCCTCGCTGAACAACAGCTCCAGGACTGTGCAGCAGAAACACTGTATGAGCTCATGGTTACAGCTACACAGTTTGCACCCTGTGAGTGTGAAACGCATCAGCTCACTGACCTCCAGCTCCTTGTGATGATAACTCAACATCAATCCCACGGTTTCCCGCAAACGCCATCTCTAGCAAGCAGGAAATGAGGCCGCCGTCGCTGACGTCGTGTCCTGCGGTCAGAAGACGATCTGGAGGAAGAGAAATAATATCCTGGCTAAATAAATACAAATATGATAATAAAGAAAATACACAATAAAACCACCAGGTAGCTGTGTATCACAGCACAAAGCTGTGGCCTTACGATTAGAGAAAGCTAAAGAAAGATTAGCTCACAGACTGAATCACAGTAAACAAAGCTCAGCTGTTTTCTCTCCTCTGTGCCTGCGTGAGTGAGCTCACCGTGTACGAGTTCCTGTGTGGTGTTGAAGCAGGCGGTAAACACTTGAGGCTGCTCCAAGTCAGGAGAGCAGTCTCCCAGCTGGCTGAAGCACTGAGCCAGGGCCGAGCCTCCCAGACGATGGCGGCCCGGGCTGAGAGGAACCCACAGCAACACGCCTGCAGACGGAGGACAAAAGGGTCAGAGGCTGTTACAGAGGAGCGGGTGTGGAATCTGCGTTTCTTTGTGTATTTTATAAAGAGAGAAAGATCTCTGCTGTCTGGGTGAGATGAGGAAATAACAGTAACAACGCAATCGGCATACCCAACAATTCTGCGGCTTTTATGAAGATAGACTATAGGGTGAGGTACCACACAGAGCTCAAAAAGTTATTTCAGAATAATCACTTCTAATCCGGTTCTGAATATAAAGACGAGCAGGCTGAGCATAGGACACATAAAGCTAAAATGCACAAAATATGTGTTTATTTATCGCAAGTCATATCGTCATCACATTATTGAACAATGTCATGGCACATCTCACATTTTCCTCAGGTGCGAAATACCTTTTCCATCTGGATCCTCCAGGTCGGGCGTCACCGTGGCTGTGATGTCGGGACAAACGGCATACGCAGAAATAACCAGAGCACCTGACACACAAGAGGCAGGAAGTTAAACGGAGACACTCACAAACACATGACTACAGACACAGACACACAAACAGCGACGCCTTTTACATGCACAAAATATTACGGTTATTGCTCTTATTCCGAAAGAGACAACATTCCTTCTAAGATGTTTACATAGCTAATGAAATAAATATATACCGCTAATATTCCCATTTATATTCACTTGTGCATACTTATAGATTAATGCATCCAGCAGGGCATTGTATAACCTCCCTCTTTCATTCCTTCAGCCAACTTCTGTAAAGAGGTCATCTTTGCAATATGTGTGCACATCCTGATGATATCCAAGTCCTTCATAATGCATGCATCCCTGCAAACTGCTGCTAGTTTATGACGCACAGAGCTGGTCATAACCTGGCAAGAGGCCGTGTGTCCTAAAACCTGATTATATTCAGAATATCCAAACAGAGTATGCCGTTTACATCACATAGTGGAATATTAGCCTGCATAGAAACGTATTCAGTGAGCGTACCCGGAGCCTTGACCGTCTCTTTCCCCACTCTGGCGGCCATACTGAGAGAGTCCTTGCCCCCGTCGACGGCCACGCCCAGCTGTCCCATGACCTCACACATGGCTTTGCAGGCGTCCCACAGACGGGCGCCCTCACCGGGCAGCTTGGCGGCCCACATCCAGTTTCCACTACACTTCACATCCTGAAACACACGACCGAGAGAGTTACCGAAATCCTGGACAATTATTTTAAGGTGAGACACGACAGACAAAAACATTATTCTGCTCCCATTACATGTGTTCTTTCAGACTAGCGAGTAAGAAAACATCCAAAATACACATTTAGGTTTTTATTTTACTACTCCGTCTATTTACATCTGTAGATTTATCCTAAATTCACCAAAAGTCAGCATTAAAGAATGCCTCATTTGCATATTTAAACATGACATTTCATAACATTGTAGGTAATCAACTGGGTCAGTTTCATGGTGATATCTATTAGTTAAAATTTCGACCCTATTCACAAGCAGTGTCTCCCCTTTTCATACAAATCGTGTGTAATCTGAAACGAATGTAACCTGAAGATAGTTGTCATTTCATTAGGTAGACAGTGTGCTCTATCCATTGTAAAAGGACTATTGTGATCCGTTGTATCTGTGATTCCCCGCTCACCTTCAGAGCTGTGACTCTGGCAAACACCAAATTGGTCAGAGCCTCTCCGACAGCCATGCGAGCCCCGGCTGCAGGACACACCAGGCCTTTAATTGGCTGCTCGCCGATGGCCGTGGCTGCTCCCTCTAGGCTGAACGGCGACAGGGCGACGACAGCCACGTCGGCCAATGGGGTGTGAAGAGGGCCGACGCATTGTTGCTGGGCAACTAGCCCCGTCACAGACCGGTCCACCTGAGAGGTGGGAGGGGGGGCAACAGAGTCTGCACAGACGTACTCATAAAAAGACAAAGACGATGTGAGACAGGGGTGAGAGGCACACCTTGTTGGTGAGATAGCGTTTGGACGCCACAGCAGGCAAACGCAGAACTCTGTCCAGAGCGTCTTTGACTTTGAGCCCGGCAGGAAGAGACAGAGGCTGAAGAGTCGGTGCCAGACGCTCCATCTTAAACTCCTTCTGTGGCATCTTGCCCAGGACCCACTCCAGCTGCAGGTCCACGGGACAGCGGGCCCCGTCTGCCCAATCACTGCCTCCCTCGTCATCCACCAGCACAATCTGAGGGAGAAATGAGATTAAAATGAATACTGATTGATCAGTATAATTAATTCACATTTATTGACTTGATCCAGGCTGAAACGTGCCTTCCCGTCTCCAGTGATGTTTCCCACGAAGTCAACAGGACACTTCTCCCTCTGACACACCCTCTCCAGGAAGTCCCTGTCCGACGGACGGAGCAGCAGGGCGTTGCTCTCCTGATACTCCGCCCCCCACAGCTCCAGCACACTCAGTGTGGGGTCACCTTTCTATAAGAGAAGAAGAAAACAACGTGTGTGTGTGTAATTAATATATATATATATATATATATATATATATATATATATATATATATATA
>NW_022280072.1:1259203-1267233 GCF_004355925.1 Anarrhichthys ocellatus
ATATATATATATATATATATATATATATATATATATATATATATATAAATAAATAAAAGAAATGGCCGAATGTGCAGGACTTAAGAGCAATGAAACTTTCTGTGCCTAACATGTGTTCGGGGGTTAGGGGAGAGGTTCACGACTTTTTAAATATTTGTCAACTACGGTTGTGTTTTCACCAGGTTAAATAAACTTCGTTGTCATTCTTCACCCAAGGAAAAGACATGTTATTGCTGTATGAACATGAGTGGATGCCTATGCTACTGGTAGCATTGTAGCACTGTAGGATGTCTGCTCCTACGGTTCCCTTGTCTCGAGGTCAACGTGTTTCATGGATGGGTTTTTGGTTAGATGCCTGAAATAAGGTCTGTGGTTAACAGAAGCTGAAAGGATTTGAAACGAGTTGTTCGGGTTAGAAGAGAGACTGAACGTCATCACTGGGACTCCTTTAGCTTAGTGTAGGTGACGTGAAGTCACGTGACCATGCTGTAGTTTGTTTATAGCCCAACGTTAGCTTTTTATTTCTTCGACATGAAAAAAAAAAAAGCATTAAAAAATGAGATCTAAGTCGACTGAGAGCAATAAAACCGGTTATTAAAAATATTCGACAGAGAGAGAGGGCGGCCCTGCTTCCTGTGCTGATTACCTTGAATCTGCTGCAGTAGATTTTGGCTCCCGCTGGCTCACTGAGCTCCTTAAGCACATTACCTGAAGGTGATAACGTGATGTTAACTTCCGTCTCATCATTTGAGCTTCACAGAAATCCTGAGAAAGAAAAGCAGATGTTTCGTACCGTTTCCTCCCGCCCCCTGATCGTGTATACTGCAGATCGGGTTCCCGCCGCTTCTTTCCAGACACGCCCTGAGAGCTCGGTTCATCTTCTGCTCCATCTCAGCGTCTCCCCTCTGCACCGCACCCAGATCCCTGGCGCTGGAGTTGTCCCCCTGGACCTGCAAGCCACAACGTATTTAAAAACTTCTGCACCAGGCGAGGTCGCTGCCGTGTGATTTACTGTTGGCGAACGTACTTGTACAGAGGAGGCCGCTCCTCCTCCCACGCCGATTCTGTACACGGGCCCTCCGATCTTCACCACCTCCATTCCTGATCGGACGAGCAGAGGGACACCGCGAGTCATTAATCGATGAGTGTGTGTAAATGTAGCCTCTGCAATGATTAAACACGCTGAGCCGAAGCATTACCCGTCTCTGCCTCTTCTTTCTTTACATGCGTATCTTCGATAGAACCGAGACCACCGCTGAACATGATCGGCTTGATCCACTCTCGCCGCTCTCCGTTAGCCAGCCGCATGCCGAAAGAACGGGCAAAACCTAGGAGGAGGGAATCAAAAGAAAAGATGAAACAATTCAACATCGATCAATCCGTCGGTAGACCGACAGAAAATCAATTACAACAAATGAAAACAGATCATTTAACAGATAAATAAAGAATGAAGTGTTGGAAGAAAACCGAGGCACGCTTCAGCGGGGCTCCTACCCGACAGGACAGGTTCTCCAAACTTGTTGCCGTAGTCCGAGGCTCCATCGCTGGCCTCAACGGCCACCTGCAGCGGCGGGGCGAAGCTGGAGGGATACTCCCAGTCCTCTCCCTCAGACTCCCAGGGGAGATCGTACCCTGCGGTGACGGACAGCGAGAAAAACAACATATGTATTACTAACCATCGAACATTTCAAGAGAAGAAAGGGAAGCTCGCCGGTTTACAGACCTGGTATGTGCAGGTTGCCGAAGCAGTACCCGGCGGTGCCGGCGATGACGTGGCCTCCCTGTCCCGCACTCTGGACGTCTCTGATACGACCTCCTGTGCCCGTGGTGGCGCCGCTGAACGGAGCTACGCCTACGAGTCAGACGGGTTGGATTAGGAAAAAGTGAATAAACATTAGCCTAGTTTCAAAATGTTTTCCAATATGTTGTCTTCTATGAAAAGACCATGTATGAAAACTGTCGGCAGACTACTTGATTACTCTAAGAGAATTATTCATACGGCATTTGTATTGGAATGATTCTGCACCAAACTGTTTGATCCATATAAGCTGTTCATCACTGTAATCACTACAAGCGGTTTAACACACTTCTGAGGAAACTACTCCTAAATGAGACTTGTATTATACTGCAAGAGTTGTGTGAGAGTCTGTAAACATGTTTTGATGTAGTTTTACTGTTGTTAAACACAGCAACCATTTACTTCAATTCATCAAGACTTTTATCCATTTTCTGGTTCTCTGTGAAGGCGTGCGAGAAAAACAACATTTTCTTCAAGAATTCAAGGCAACACAGAGAGTAACTGATATAACATTGATTATTTTGGGGTTGAAGTGTTCCTTTAAGTTGCATCTAAACACAATATTTTGTGCGTCCTGACCTGTCGGGAAGTTGTGCGTCTCTGCGGTGAAGATGACGTGTCTTAGAGAGTGCCGTGTCTCATAAGGACTGGCTCTGGATGGATCTTTTGGGTAAACACACTCCAGCTTCATGCCTACAATACCACTGGAAACACACACACACACATTTCAAATTGAGTCAGTGTGAACAGAAACACACACACACACACACGCACACACACACACACACGTACGTCACTCCTACCTGCTGTTGTCGCAGAACTTGATGACGTTGTTCGGGTTGCTGTGCCGCTGGGTGTCCATTATGAGACTGAAAAGAGTCTCGTTCTGCTGCTGCCCGTCGATCTCCATCCGCCCCCGGAAGAACCAGTGACGGCTGTGCTCGCTGCGGCACAAAGAAAAGACCGGAGAATAATAAAAAAAAAAAAACACAGGAATAACATTTTTTTTAAAGCTATAGAGCTCAACACAAAGCGCTCCCGCTAATCTCTTTGTTGCAGACAGTCCCCACCTGTTGGACTGGGCCAGGTCGAAACACTCCACACTGGTGGGGTTCCTTTCAACCCTCTGGAACATCGACGTGTAGTAGTCCAGATCCCAGGAGTCAAAGGCCAGACCTGCAACAACAACAACAACACACATTATGAGATTCTGCTGCCAGAAAGCAAACGCCACCAAAGATGGAAAAACATTTCATGTGAACGTCTTCGTCTGTAGAATTTGATATTTTTTTAAAAAGCACCACAAACATGAACTTACAAAGAAGTTTGCACTCACTTAACACAAGATGCAAAATGAATCAAACCTGAAACACATTCACATGCACAGAGGATGTTCTGGTTATAAGCATCACACAGTATCCTAAGATTGCATTATTTCACCCTCACAGAGACAGTTCATTATAAAGGATAATTACTTTAACATTCACTGCTTTAAGATGATGGCGTGTCACCTAAATTAATTTGTGTCCCTTATATTAAACTCCACGTTTAACTCCAGTGGGGAAACTAAATAGTGAAACCAACCCTTGAGGGGGAAATAATGAGAAAATCCAAGATAGGCTCTTTTTAATTACATCCTCACCTCACCGGTTGAGCACGACAGAGACGACAAAGTGTGCACTGAAATTATCCTCCTCTGGTTGAGCAGCTTGAGAATATTAATGAAGCTGGGCAGCAGTGAATCAGCAGAGCGTGAACATAAGCACAGACCGGCCGTTCTGTCGCGCTGCGCAGCTTCAAGTTAGAAAGCTGTGCGCGTGAAGAGGAACGACCGGTCGCACAACTGTCCACGGACGTCCACTAAAGGGCTTGTGTGATGCCACCGACAGGCTCGCGTTGGTGTTATAAGTGTCTGACAACATTATGGAACAAACCTGAAAGAGAAATTAAGTGTTTCTCTTTGGCTTCCACTTTATCGGGTCCGTTTGTTGTTCTGTCATGTGACACAACCGTGAAGGAGATCACAGAAAGTGTAGCTTAGCGTATATTTAGCTGATTTCGATAATGTGGGAACGAGACTTCTCCTGGAGTGAGACTTTGTTAGACACGATAACAAACAGATCAAGCTAACGGTAAAGGAAAGACGTTTTTATATCTCTGTAGGGTTCTTCCCAGAATGTTGTCAGACACTTATAATAATCTGAGTCTGTCAGCAGAAACAAACACCTTTAGTGGACGTACATTGACGGTGATTGACGTTAATGACTGTTTAGTGTCTGCAGTCGTCTCTCAATACTGGATATAAAGTTATATAATTGTTGTCCTCGTTAGTCTCTCAGACACAGAAACATGAGAAAATACCAAAGTTATCCCTTAACATCTTTACTCAGATCTTTTATTTTTAGCTTTCTTACTTGAATAAAAGCACCAAAGTATTTGTGACAAAATCTACATTTTGTCACTATGTCACAAAGAACATGGTGTCACTGTCCAGGTTAACAAATACCAAAGTTGTCTTTCATGATCATTTGAAAACGTCTCACTGGGCTCCAAGAAACTGTGATTGACATGTTTCACCATCTTCTAACATTATGTAGACAACTACAGACGCAGCCATGTATTCAGGATTAATTCACAATCAGAACACGTCGCAGCCCTCGAGAGGTAGTAGAAAGTAAAACGGTCGTTTTGAGTTATGATTACACTGTTGACCCAAAACTCAGCAGCAAATTCAGATTATTTTACTTATTGTCTCTTTAGAAAAGAGGCAGCTGGAAACATGATTTCTGAACCAGTCAGGTTCACGTCTCCAGCGTCTACATCCTTCATCAAATGAAACCGTTTGTGTTTCATTAGCTTCCACATCACATCAGACACACTGAAAACATTCATGCACGTGCAACATAATCAGCAGCAGCACTGCTGTCCTGTGACTTCAACCAGCCAAGTAATAAAGTCACGCATCATGTGACATTATTACCTCCATCAGATAACACAGTGGACTGAGGCACAAGGGAGAGAGAGGAGAGAGGAAGGTTCAGTCAATCAAGAGGAGACTCGGTCCGAGTTACACAAGATGAAGAGGAGACCAACTGTCGAGAGAGGCTCACCCAGGTCCTCGTTTGCCGTCTCCAAAGCTGCCCGACCCTTCCCCAGGACGTCCACCTCAAACACCGGCTGCGGTTTGGTTTCCACGCTGAAGGAGGTGATGGGATGTGGATAGATGCATTCGGTCATGCTGTCGTACAGACACTCAATCAGCCTCTCTATGTCTCCGTTGAGCTCCTTCACGCTCTCTCCAGCCTTTGGCTGAAGGGTGAAGAGAGATGGACCTCATCCGACTGAGCGACATGAAGCGAAAAACACAATCCTGAATCTTTAGAAAATGAGTCGTCTTTGTTTGAGCACACCTTGATTAGGAACCTGCGAGACAGCTCGACCCGCGTGACATTAGAGAGGCCGGCACTCTGGCAGATGGACACGGTGTTGGTGGACCAGGCGGTAGAGAAGTTCAACCTGAAGAGACAAACAACAAAAATAATAGTTTAAAAGACATTTTCTTTCTAAATGTCTGATGTTTACAAAGTCGATGAGTGATCGTGTTTAATAATCGTGATTATGATTTTTGCCATAAGTGAGCAGCTCTGTCTATACTCGCACAAAGGACTTTTCTCCAAAACGAATTAACTGCGAAGAATTAAAAAGACGAGTATAACCAGCAAAACGCCATAGACCAACCTCAACAGTAACATCACATCTCATATTTGTGGACTACTTCATTGCCGTTATATAAACCCTATGAAGGAAGAAGTCGAGTATCAAACGCATTATGAAGAAATGAAGGTTGAATATCTTGTAAATTGATTTGGCTGCAAAATATTAACTCAAATGTAGATTTTTAAGACTTCCTGTTTCTAAAGCATCTACGTCATGTCTGAAGAGTGCTGATCGCCTGGTTACAAACATTCACAGTCTGTGATTACGTCACTTTCTGGCGCTCACACCTCGCCCCGGCCTCACTGAACCACGCTTAACTGCAGGACAAAAGCAGAGCCTCAGCGCATAATAGAGCTCATTTATTAGACTGTGCGAGTACCTGGGTCCAATCTCCACCAGTTTCTCCTCGCCGCCCTCAGTGAGGTTTGGTTTGTCAGACAGCGGCTCGGCCTGCAGGGGAGGACGGAACAACCAGAGGAGAACCTCCGTCTGCTCGGCACCGAGACTCTCGCAGCCTACAGCAGAAAAACAACGAGGACATTGGGCTTTTTTTTGCCCTTTTTGAACAATTTCTGTGAGTCCACATTTGTGAAGACTTTGCCTGAGGGAATTACCCACAATTCATAGAAATTTGACATTAAACATGTGGTTACCAGGGGGAGTAAATAGATTATTTGACATTTAAGTCTCATCTCGTGAGGCAAGAGCCTGGAAAATGTTCAAATAAGTGAGTAAAAAGTATAAAATAAATACCCAGAATTGTACAGAACATGCAAAGTGTTGTCCCGTTTGTATTTCTACCATTTCGAGCCCTCGCAGCCTCTCACACTCAACCTTTGACCAGGTGATGTCAGTTAAGCCCCTGAGGGTTCAGGGTTCAAGGCTTTAGTGGGGACCAAGAGGCGGAAGTCTTAAAACCTGCATTCTCTCTACTGACCAGCAGGGGGCGACTCCTCTGGTCGTATAGAAGTCTATGAGGAAATGACTCTACTTCTCTCTTGATTTATTACCTCAGTAAACATTGTAAACATGAGTTTATGGTCTCAATCTCTAGTTTCAAGTCTTCTTCAATACAACATGATGTTCATTCAGTAAATGATAGTCCATTTAGTGTCAAACAGACCATAAAGCAGGGGATGCTTTAGGGCGGGGCTACCTTGTGATTGACAGGTCGCTGACGCTACCAGAGCTGTTTACGGCGTCTACGTCACTCCTCCTCAGTCCTAATATGGTCACTTCTGTTCACTGGTTGCAAAAGCCAAGATGACTTGGTGGGGACACTGACTGGGCCACAGCGTCTTCACCACCGACCTACGAGGTGTCTCACACTCACCCGTCAGCTCCACGTTGTAGCACAGCTCCGAGGCGATGGACAGCTGGGGGTGGAGCTTGGCGGCTCTCTGCACGGCTCGCCCGTTCACCACTTCGTTACTGTAGAACCTCACTACCGCCATGACTAACGGAGAGACGGGAGGAATAAATACAGTTTAAAACAGAGACCACAAAGATCCATCACAGGATGTCAAAGATGATGAATTGTAGGCGATGACATTGATTAACCGCGTCTAAATATTCTGAAGTGATGGATCACTGAAGTCAAAGCTGGTGATTAATGAAACTGACTTTTATCTCCAGATCGCTTCAGGTGAAGAAGACAAACCAGTGATCAGACATCAGGCCTCCAGAACGAGGATGTACGATCACGTCACACAGGTTTTATACTCTGTACATCGGCTCCCTGTTTGTTTTAGCACCGATTCCAACATCCGATTACCTTTAAGGCTCCAGATGATATTTTAGGCTATTTAATCACATATGAGCCTTTGTGGAGTTCTAGATCCTCGGGCAGAGGTCTTCTGTCTCTTCTGAAGTCCACGATTTAAACTAAAGCACCAGAGGCTTTGGAACGACCTCCTCAATAAGGCTGTCTGAGTCAGTGTCTTCTAAACACGTACTTTAATTAGAAGTCATAACCTGATTTTGTCAGAGCTGTCCGATTCTTTTATAGGGTTTTAATTTCTTGTTTATTATTTTGCCGGGATTTATGTATTTTATCATTCATTTTGGTATTTTATTTCACTTTTAGATGTTCTATAAATAAATGTATTTGTGTGATTATGATGATTATTATTCAGATAAAGGGAATGTGTGGAGGTAATTCTGCAGTAGTCTGATGGTAGATCAACCTAATCTCAGTTTATATACTTTTGACTCAAAGGTGAAAAAAAAAAAAATCACGACAATAATCTAGATCTAATCTAAATTATTCTATAACATGTTTAATAAGCAAATAGTACTTTATATATTGCATTACTGGTTGTAAACTGTATTCTCTTCTGTGCAATTGTAAGTTTTGATGCTGTATTTTTTACTAATAAGTCTAAAGGCAATAAAGACTAAATTGTTAATTAAAAAAACAGTTTATCAGTGCTTTCATTTAACCAAATGAGGCTCTTATTCCAAACAGCCCTGTGACTTTATGCCTCTTTCATTATGAAGATGATTGTGTATCCGA
>NW_022280072.1:1267243-1275591 GCF_004355925.1 Anarrhichthys ocellatus
GACCTGTTGATGTGTGGCCCTCAGACCTTTTATCTATTGTTTATTATCTAGAAATGCAACAGCAAGATAAAAGCGAGTGTATCACCATAATGTGCTAGAGCTGCACCGAACAGTTCGAAGCTTCCTTCGTAGCGTTGACATCTGAATTCTAAATCAAGATTCAAATTGCTTCAAAAATTCAATTAACACTTCCAATGTAATAAAATTAAACAGACATTCGGTACAGCTCTAGAATACATTTGTGAACTTTTTTTTTTTCGACCTCTCTGCTCTTAAAACTCTTGATTTTGGATCCTGTGAAATCAGATATGATCAGAAACATTCAGAAGGTCTATATCACTGACTTGAACATGACACATTTGACAGCGTTCACAAGTCCCGCCCCCTGCTGGACCCCCTACCTTGCTGGAAGATGGACAGCGTTACCGACGTCACCAGCTCAAACAGAGCCTTGATGGGTGGGAAGTGGTCCGTCTCACTGGCAAAGATGTGCACCATCTGAAACACAGCAGGACGTCACATCAGACACTCAAGAAACCAGGCTGCTGGAAACCATAGGACGTCTTTACGTGCACTGCAGAAACCTGATTACTGTGTGTTTACATGCAGCTGGTTAGCACCAGATATCTTCCGTACTACCGCTCCCCATGTTTCTAAAATAGGTCTAGTATGTTGCGAGTATTTCGGTGATTTATGATGCTGCAGCCTGCAGAGTTTGTGTTATTTTTTTGTTGTTGTTGTAGCATTTGGACTGACGGCGTTGTGAGAAAGACAAGCTTTGTAGTGAGAGCAGTTTATTCACAAATGTGTCTGTGAGCTGTGGGAACAGACTTTTATTATAGCGACTTTGGATTGAATTAATCTTAATTGCTAATTAATTGCTGAGATCAACCGCTACAATAAATCAGGTCTCTTTAGCAAAAATCGACCTGTGTTTAACCTGGATTCTTATTTTCTCATGTTTATGTGCCTAAGTGACTAATGTGGGACAACAATCTTTGAATTTTGTCCGGTATCGAGGGAGAACATTGCAGACAGCAGCCGCTAAACAAGCTGCGATGTAATCGCTCGAGGTAACTCCTCACCGTCAATGTAGGTCCACTTAAAGTCCTTTCTGCCGCTGACCGACTCAGATTGTTATTGTAAGTGTCTGACAACATCAAGGAAAGAACCCTGCAGAGATATAAAAGCTTTGGATTGAGAAATGAGCACTTTTAGCAGATGTGCTTTTGAAGGTGAGGAGTTGCCTCGAGTGATTACATAGTAACCCGTTTAGCAGCTGCCGGCTGCAGCGTTCTCCCTCAATACTGGACCAATTTTTTAAGAATTGTTGTCCCAAAAAGTCACTTAAGACACAAAAACATGGGGATATAAGGTTCATCAGGTGTCACTGGTGCTCAGCTGATGAGCTCGTAAAAAAAATCTATAAAATCTCTCTTCAGGTATGTATTAAAGGAAGAATACTAATGTGTGTTCGTGCACATGTATGCGTGTGTACCTGTCGCGTGAGGTCCAGGGCTGGGGCCTGGGGGATCGTACTGTACATCTGTCCGAGCATCTCGCTGAGCTGAGACACCATGGGAGCGAAGTCGTGGAGCAGAGTCTTCACCGACTTCTCGAAGATGGCGCACACCGCCTGAAGGGACGACGCGAGAGATCAGCTATACTTGAAATGTCATATCCGATCACGTGGACTGATTTCTTACAAAGAGCAGAGAGGTCTGACAGTATGTGGATGAACACGCCGATGACTCACCTCTACAACCTGCGAGTCATTGAGCCACTTGCTGAGCACAGTCTGAATGAGCGCAAACACTTGTTGCAAAACCACCACCACCTGGACAACACAAAGGAATGAATAGAAAGTCACACACAAGCAGTAGCATTTACTCATGAGTGCATGCCTATCAGCAGAATTACTAATGACTATGGTTCAGTGACATCCCTCCAACCAGCATTAGCTGTGAGCACCATGTGCCCCACTACCATTCACAACTACCACACTGCAGCTTTAAAGTCTTTAAATGGAACACATGGTCAGCATCTATCATCTATCATCCATAGATTCACCCCACTGATGGCAATGATGATGATGATGGTGTGCGCGTGTGTGTGGCGACTGACTGGGTTTGGTCCAGGCGGAGGCGGTGCTGTTTTGACAGGTGGCGCTGAGCCGTCTGCTGACTCGTCGTCCTGCTTGCTGATGTCGAGCGTCGTGAAGAGGTTGGACAGCAGCCCCAAGATGTGGATGATTGCTAACTTATTGGAGGGATTAGGCTGAAAGAGGAAAGAAAAGGGGAGAAGAGACGGATCGTTATATTTAGGAATTCTACAAACCAACCCCAATATCTCTGGATCATTTAGTGCCCGACTTGGGATAAAAAAATATGTAATATACATTTAAATTATTAAAAAATATTTAACCTCACTCTAAAACACAAAACAACACAGAAGTCAATGGAAAGGTATTCAGCAGACAGAAGGAAAGGCTCCTTCTCATACCAGTTTGCACACGCGCACGCACGCACGCACGCACGCACGCACACACAAATCAATCAATAATTAGGTTTTCACTAGCGGTGTTGAATCAAAGCTCTGTCTTCATGGTGGTGATGTAACAGAAAAACAAGTCTTACGTCCACATCTCTCATCCGAGTTGATACTGTTAACTGTACAGTCTCTCTACAACAACAGTGTACGCGCCCACTTCACATGAAGAAGTGACTCCGTATCGGTGTTTACAGTCGGGCCCCGTCAAGACACCATCACGGTCATTCACCCATGATGTAATGTAACCTGAAGGTCTCCCCACTAGGTGCCACTATTTGTCCGGCTCCAGACACAGCACCTGATTTGCTAGTCTGACGTAATGCCGATCAAAAAGCTGGACGGAACATAAATTGAGCGAGGGAGGAAGTCGGAGACGGTGTGACCGTGTGCAGGGTGAGACGGGGACAGCTTCATCTCACCTGACATCTCTATTCACCCCACCTTCAGTCTCTAACAAGGGATCTTTGTTCCACATATAGCAGACATCAAACTGTGTATTTTTAGATAATATCCGCTCCACATTTGTCCCAACCAGCGTGACAGTCTAAAAACCTCAACTCTAATAGAACTGACACTTCAACAGGGATAAAGAATGTTTTGTGTGCGTGCACATGTGAAAACATGACCTACTGTCAGTGGGTCTGTGCAGGCAATTTCTTTTCTTCTCGGCTCAATTTGTCCCCCTCTCTAGTTGCAGTGGTGTGTGTGTGTGTGTGTGTGTGTGTGTGTGTGTGCTTGCATGAGTGAGAGAAAAGTGTGTCTTTGCTAATTCCTTGTGAGTCACTAGCCCATGTTGCAGGGTCAAATCCAATCTGGTCCCGCAGAGAAATGTTCCACTGCAGTGACACCACACGGAAACAAGGCCTGTTCCTATTGGCCAGAGTCCAGCTCTGCCTGCTCTGTGTGTGTGTGTGTGTGTGTGTGTGTGTGATGTTGTTACATGTTGGTCTGTGTACGCACCGTCTCATCTGCTAGCTTCTCCAGTTGCTGAATGTAAGGGGTGATGAGAGAGTGAAGGTTTCTTAGGATTTCTTCCACGGGGAGAGCAGAGAGCAGGAAGCCGAGCGCCTGCATCAGCCACATGCACTGACTCGTCTGCAAAAAAGAAAAGAAATGGATGAAGGTTTAGCTTCCGTTTCAAGCAAGCAGTGAGCTTAAATCATCCCTGTGCACCTCTGTGTCCGTCCACGACTAATCTCACGTTCTACTTCAGCAAACAGCGTAACAGTTTGGGTGGTCAGTTACGGCCGCGTGCTCGAGGACCTCTCATGGTTCCAGTGACTCACACTTTTGCCTAAAAAATAAAATCTTTATTGCCTGTTTTATACTGCTATAAACTGCCTGCTGACTCCTCACTCACTAGCATGAAGGGGCCACGAGGGATGACACAGCTGAGTCCATCCTCGCTCAAGCCGCTGCTCTGCGCCCAGAGACACAGTTAGAGGAGACGGCTAACGGAACTACCAGCGCACACACTGCTGAGTGCATCGCCGCCACTTACCGCCGCTCATTCAATCACACAATATAACAGTGGTCATTGCAGACACACCTGGCGGAGATTTGCACTCTACTGAATACACCTTTTTAGTTTTTCAAGATGTTTCACTGCACTGCAACCTGAAATCATGTTATACATATTCTTTCTCAGCCGTTCTTATTTAAATGTCAACTGAGTGGCAAAAAAATGAAGTGGATGTGAAAGAACACACACTGACCTTGTGGATCTGCTTTATAAGCACCTCCTGGAGAGAGAAAGTCAGAGTGAAGGTTATGCTATTTTTAAAGCACCACAGAACCGACCCAAATTAGCAATAAAAAGGAAAAACAAATAATACAACTGATGGGATTTCAAAGAGAAATGTTATTTCTGGAGAGCAGGAACATCACAAAAGTCTGCAACGTACAAAGACGTACGAGGGCCATCGGTAACAAAGATATCTAATATTATATTGGTACGGATGGCCTCTGAGCGAGGCGAAGGTCCCGAAAGAAACATAAATAAGTTTTCTTACATATTCTTTCTGTTATTTTATGAACATAAATAAATACTGATGTAATTTATATATTTTGCACTCGGCAGCTAGCGAGAAAATTTGTCTTTCTTGCAGATTTATGACATAAATCTCAATTTCTGAGACTTTTCTTGCAATTTCAGACTTTATAATCTCAGAGAATGTTCCCCGGCTTCGTACCTACAATACCCGAATAAGCTTTCGTATTCCTTTGCCTTTAAAGTCAAAACAAAACAAAACAAAACATTGATTGCTTTTGGCTCTCATACGTGATCAACTGAGTGAAAATGGCAAAAAAAGGAGATTTACATGTACACAGCACACGTACCTGAGAGACAGCTACTATGTTGGTTGCGTAGGGCGGCAGGTCATATTTGCATTCCCTACAAATTTTCTTGAGCGTAGAGACAGAAGAAACAGAGAGGTCTGGGTTCCCCAAAGCCTGCAGCACCAACGGCAGGACACTGCTGAGCATCACTGGGTGGTCTGCCAACCATTCAGCCAAAGCACCTAGCGGGAGATTACCAGTTCAGATACTGAATGAGATCCCCCCCCGTGTTGTCTTTATGATCGCTATGATAACACTAAATGTGTTTGAACTTTTGTGACGTGTGCGGAGATCCTTTTAATCTCACCTATAGTGAACATCACCGTGTCTGCTAGTTGGACGTTGTTGATGTTGATTCTGGGGATGAGGCCTATCAGGCCCGGGATGACGTCGGAGTAATTCACATCTATCGTCTCTGCTATGGACTGGAAGCCGTACAGTAAGGCTTCTGTGTGCTGGAGGAGGAGGAGACCAGGTGATGAGTATGACATTTCAGAAACAGTTGGAGCTAAAGTACTTTCTGAATTTTTCATCTTCACCATTGATGTAGAAAAGAAAAGTAGAAGAGATGCTGTGTTGTGTACCCATGCTGCAAATATGGGTACTGATTTTTAAATGTATTACTCAGTTGGTTTTAATTCTTAATCTCATTTTAATGAGTTTTCAATGTTCATTCTATGTGCATTGTCCCTTATTATAAAGCACTTTGTGCTGCTTTCTTGTATGAAAGGCGCTAAATTATTAAATTTATTTTTACTATTAGCAAAGTTTGTGATAAAAAATTGAGTTTGAGTTGAAAAGAAAATAACCCAAATCAACATAAAAAGGGTTTAAATCCTGTAAATATATACTCTTAGGTTTTCTTGAGGTTTATTTTAATATAAGAGAGTAGACTTACAAGCTAAAAATAAATACCGGTGCTGAAAAACTCAAATCTGGTATAACACATATTCAGTACTGGCTTTTGTGCAACACTCGGAGAAGACACAAAATAGTTTTTGTGCTCGTCTGTGTACGTCTCACCCACCTGCCATGATGTGGGCGGCTCCGCATTAGTCAACAGTCTCCCGAGTTTATCATACAGGTTACTCAGCAGCTCTGCTCCCAGCATCTCGTACACGTACATGAGTGTGTCGGAGATATCCACCCTGAAGGACAGATGTGCACAAGCAGACATTTTAGGAGCATGCAACCTTGGAACATTATGTGCTAATCTTTTTGTCAGACAGGTTTTTGCCCTCTCAGCTGCCAGTCCAGTGAGAGTCTATTAGAGGAAAGCACACTCACATGCTGACCAATCAGAGAGTCATTTTCTGAAGCACTCAGACTGTCACTGAAACACTCAACAGTGTGCAGCAGAAATAGGCATGTAGAGAAACACAGGGACACAAACCTGTAGATCCTGAATTGCTCTTTCTCGTCGGAGGACCAGGATGCGTACTCCTGGTCAGTGGGGAACTGGGCTTTGTGGAGCAGAACATCCACTAGCTGGAAATATACCGGCCTGTAGACCTGCAGGTACACGGCCTGCTTATCCGACTCAAATGACATTATCTCATCCTGAGGAAGAAGGAAGGAGAGGAAAAAGAAATAGCTTTTAGTGTGGAACATAAAATTATTCTAAAGCCAGAGAATATCTCTTACGACTCACAGAGGCTATAAACAGACACACAAAGGTTGTAAAATAACAGCCGCCACCAGACAAATGCAGGTCAATTTGGTCGGTGGTGGGTTAATTTGATCAACCTACCAGTTACGATGGTGGGTAAACAAACGGGGCATTTAACAAACGATTGAATCGTTACTCGTAAAAGTCAATTCAATCATCAGGTGCCGTAGCAGAGCAGAGCAGAGAGCAGTCTGGTGGAATCACAAGCGTTGTCTAGATTGGCCGTAATCAGCTCCAGTGACCAGTGGCAGCATGGGAGCTGCAACTGATGGAATCGTGTTGCTACGAGGCTACCAGCTATAGCGGCTGCTGTCAGGTGACAGTTAGTTATGTCTCCTCCTGTATCTTGTATTTTGTGGACGGTTTTATGTGTTTAGTAACGACGAGGCTAGAGGAAGAAGTAGGTATATCATGCCAGTTGAAAAACTTGCAGTACTATCTATTTGTCAAAGTATCACAACTTCACTTCAACGTTACGATGGGATAATTAGTGGTGTTAACGGACCACTGTTGATCCGTACGGATCCCCCCTCGCGGTTCGGCGCGGATTAATTACACTGTTTAGCGTTAACCACCGCAGTGTGAAATAAAGTTTTACTGACGATCGTTATCCGTCGATATTCAGTAAAATATGCAATCAAGACATCAGCATTTACGCTTTTCTAGTCGCCGATCTGATGTTACATTGTAAACAACCAATCCGTGTTCAAACCGACAGGAGAACAAAGGTTACCTTCAGTTACATAGTGATGCGTTCAGGCTCTGTTCAGTGAAAATGAGTAGTGGACGAAGGTAAATTGTAACGTTATCATGATGTGTTCACATGTAATCTCGTAAAGTGTAGTTTTCCAAATAAATCCAGTTGTTTGAAGATGTTTTCACAACAGAAATAGATATTAGAGATGAATTATGAGCTGTTTACACAAAGCTCTAAGCAGCTTATAATACATCATTGAAACGACTCATGACTAGATTAGTTTTAATCCTAAAAACAAACAACATAAAAGGAAAACATTTTGAATTTTTTATGGTTCACACAGACTTCAGAGCAGTTGAAAGGATTTTAGGGACAGTGGCAAAAAAAAAAAAGAAATAGTCTTGAGCCTTGTAGACCAGCTGCTATAATCAAACAACAATATGGATCAGCAATGATCGGCGGAAAAAATTATCGGTTGCACCACTACTTACTTGTAGCGTATACCAGAAGGTGAGTGTGAGCGAGCTGGTGGTCTCATTGACCGGGTAGTGGCCGGGGATGCCTGTACAAAACATGATCATGTTGACTAAAGCCAGGAAGCTCTGCCAGTGATCCACCTGCTCCAACAGAGTCCTAAAGAGAGAAAGATGGATGGATGGATGATGGAGAAAGAGAAAAAGTTTTAATTGGCAGCTAACCTTAAGCCCTTCACAGCAGAGGGTATTGTCTTTATTTGTCTCTCTGTGTCATTTAATCAAGAGACACAGCAACACATGAGACTGCACACAGAATATTGCTCGACTTGTTTCAGTGCAAAGTAATGTTAAGAAACCTGTTTCTCTCCTATGTTGTTGAGATTGTATTTTCTGATTGTATTGGCTAAAACACGTTATGTGTTGCCTTCAATATCATTGAATTATTGATGTTTTAATACTATCCCAACACTGGACGAGTATTGAGTCATGTATCATTTTGGCCAAAACAAATGCACTATAAAATCTTGACATTGTAACAGGCCTACCGAAAGGAAAAAGAAGCACGCACGCACACACACACACACACACACACACACACACACACACACACACACAC
>NW_022280072.1:1275601-1277946 GCF_004355925.1 Anarrhichthys ocellatus
CACACACACACACACACACACACACACACACACACACACACACACACCTGGAGTGGTTTTCTCCCAGTGTAACGGCGATACGGCAGATGCCGTGGCAGGTCTCCATGTCTCCATTCTGAACAGCCTCTCTGAGCTGCTCCTGGAGGGCCAGCACTTGAGGAACCAGCTTCAGCAAAGTGTTCACATATCTACAACCCACGGAGACGCAAAAAACAGACAGAAACAGCAGAATTGACAGTTAGGAGTCTGGTTCATTTAAAGAAAAACAAGTTAAAAACATTGAGCACAGTGAGAAGAACATGCTGCGCAGAGCCAGGGAGCCTCCACTGGTGCATATAAAACTGACTCACACATCGCTCACAGCTAGCTTGATGTATTTATTGCTCCTTCTCAAGACAAGTGTTTATTTCATATCAAATCTCAGACCAAGTCAATCCAACCTCTGATACAGCACACCCACCCTAAAAAAAACCCCACTCATCTACCAGAGGAACCAGAGATGCTGTTCAGCGCTTCAGCTCAGAGCTGCTGTCAGTTATTATTCCGTCTTCTTCCTGCTGTCTCAGCCGTCTATAATTCCCCTCACTCCGGCTAAAACACACATATGTGTGCGGACACAGACAAACACACATTGTTACACACACGCTGGCACGCACGCACGCACACGATCTTCAACACAGGCTCAGATCTGCTCATGTGACAACGTCAGATCTCCTGTCATCCTTAATGACAGCATGTGAAGGGGTGACATTTGGGCGAGGTGTGTATGTGCGCCTGAATGTCACTGAGGAGATGATGTGCATGTGGGAACGCTATAAATGTAAACCATAATAGGTGTGTGTCGGTCCCGGGGCGGGGGGGTTGTGGTATGCAGGTGGTGCTTCATCTTTCATGAGAACGTCAATACGGACGTGGGTCCAGAACAATGAATATTCATCAATGACACAGCAAGGTTGTGGGAGTTTTGAAAAGGGACAAAAAATAAACAAATCGGCCTCGAAAAAACAGTGTGTCTGATCTAGAACCTTCACATCTCTGCTTAATAAATAACTTTAACAGTTATTCAATTAAAAGGCACAATTAATAGGGATTTCTAGGCGTTGAGCTCTATAAAAACATAGCGGCCAGTTAAGGCTGGGCAATACTGTCGATATTATGTCAATATCGTTCTAGAAGATTAGATATCGTCTTTAATTTCGTGAGATCGTAATAAGTGTCGTCTTTTCCTGGTTTTAGTCATTACATCCACATTACTGATTATTATTCATCAAAATTGTGTAAATATTTTGTAAAAGCACCAATAGTCAACCCTACAATATCGCCGCAAAGGACAAAGCTCGTTACAAAACGAGAGCGATCACCTGCTGGGCAAGCAGAATAACAAGAAGACAATTTGGAATATTGCGTTTACAAACCACAAATGAGAAATCCTCATTGTGACTTCAACACTGTTTTCTGTCGAATCGACCAACTGTTTTAGCATTAGTGTAATCCCTTATAGCACTAGCCACATAATGACGCCGATATGCATTCTCTGCTCTGCAGGTTAAATGCATTTTGCGCCGCGGTCCTGGGAACCGTTTATCATTCTAATTTCCCTCAGGACCCGTTATGAGCCGAGGAGCCGGCTCCATCCTTCTGCTTTATGAGGCCGAATCCCCGACACAGCGACACCGCGCTGACTCAGCCTTCTCTGGAGGGAAGCCCCACCCTGTTGAGATGTGAGGACTCTGGCCTCCATCCACTAAGCCCCTACCTGTGGTTGTATTAGTCTACAATGTAGAGTAGACTAGTCTACATCATCCTCTGTGATCAGGTGCTGCAGGAACTCTGTGAGAGCAGCGCAGGGTGTGTGAATGAGTGAGGGGGAGTGTGTGTGAGAGAACGAGAGAGAGAGAACGAGAGAGAGAGAGAGAACGAGAGAGAGAACATGTGTGTGTGTGTGTGTGTGTGTGTGTGTGAGAATGAGTGTGTCAGTCTGCACTCATGCACTCAGAAGATCATTCATTTTTAACAAGGTGCTTTGCAGATGCAGGTCATGCACTCTTGGCTGTGGAGAAGAGGACTCCATCGACTCCTGTGAGACGATGAGAAGAGCAGAATGTTTCTCTCGTAAACAAAAAGACATTCTGGAGATTTCTCTGAGACGTCTGCTGCAGTGTCCTCTCTCCTCTCCTCTCCTCTAACTCCTAGTGTCCTCTCTCCTCTACTCTCCTCTCCTCTTATGCTCCCTAACCCTGCTGTTGTACACATTCTGTTTCCTTCCTGGCTCCTCCTTTATTCTCTCTCCCTTCCTCTCCCCCCCCCCCCCCCCCCCCCCCCCCCCCCCCCCCCCCCCCCCCCCC
>NW_022280072.1:1278046-1281493 GCF_004355925.1 Anarrhichthys ocellatus
CCCCCTCCCCCCCCCCCCCCCCCCCCCCCCCCCCCTCTCTCTCTCCCTCCCTCCCTCCCCCACCTCTGATCCCCTCTGCAATTACAGCAACACTCCGAGACAGGGGAAATGGGTTGCCTGGTAACAGGATGCAGCTGGACCAATAGCATCGCCCCAAATGAGTTGACTGTAATGTGTTTAAACAGAGGGAGAGAGAACAAGAGGCAGGGAGGAAGAGGAGGAGGAGGGGTAGTACTGATGGAGAGGGGGAAGAAAGAGCACAAAGAAAAGATAAAATAGAAAGAATAAACAAAGACAGTAGAATCTACAGATGGAGACGATGATATACGACTTCCTAGAGAGGATGTAGGGTTTCTATTAGAATCATTTCCTCAAAACACACACACACACACACACACACACACACACACACACAATATAAACCCATAAATGGCACAATGCTGCGACAAAAACAAAAGGCCAGATGTGTCCCAAGAGATGCTTTCAATGAGAGTCAAGGAGACTTTTGGGAGAACCTGACAAAACCCATCTGTGATCAGTATTAAGTGACACAAAACCACACAAAGAGAGAAAGAAGGCAACATTCTCGATATTATATTGATATCGTCTTACATTTCTGATATTACCCGACTGTTCTATTATTTGCCTTCAAAATTATGTAAATATTTTGTAAAAGCACCAATAGTCAACCCTACAATATCATCGCAATGAGACGAGAGTGATCACCTGCTGAGCAAACAAAACAACCAGAGAGAGAAAGAAACAGCAGCTGAGATCCAGCGAGAGAAACTGAAGAACCCCGTCTCTCTCTGACGTTTCATCACCTACAGGAGCTCAGACAACCTGTAACTCCATTAATCATCTTCACAACATCTGTTCAGAAGTGACTTGTCAGCAGTAACTCCACAGATCCCGCCCTCACCATCTATCTATATCTATATCTATATATCTATATATATATATATATATAAATAAATAAAATACAGAGGATGAAGTCTTCTTTCACACCTTCTCCTCACACCTCCCTCCCTCCCTCCCTCTCTCTCTCTCTCTCTCTCTCTCTCTCTCTCTCTCTCTAGGGGGAGGGGTCATGTCTGAATCAACCTGGGCATGATGACATCTCTCCCCAGCTCTGTAACCATAACAACGCCAGCCAACCGAGAAATGCCGCTCTCCTCCCCCTGGCTGTCAGATTGCCCTTTATCAATCCCTCCCTCCCTCCCTCCCAGTCTGTTTCCTGTCCTTGGCTAATGCATCTTTCTTTTCACCCCCCTCTGCTCTCTCTCTCTCTCTCTGTTCTCCCCCCCTCTCTCCCTCTTCTTCCTCCATTCTGTGTCATTTCTCCAGTAAAATCCCCCCCAACACAACAACCTCTCACACCACTCAGTAGTATAATAATATAGTTTTTTGTTGCGAGTTGTTAGCTCTCTCTCCCGTTTATACCCACCTTTGGGAGTCGGGCTGCGAGATGGCGTTGACTATCGCCTCCACCGCCGTGTCGAAGAGCTCCGGGTCGGGCAGGGCGCTGAAGCAGTCGTGCACCA
This sequence comes from Anarrhichthys ocellatus, assembly GCF_004355925.1. NCBI lineage: Eukaryota > Metazoa > Chordata > Actinopteri > Perciformes > Anarhichadidae > Anarrhichthys > Anarrhichthys ocellatus. The sequence continues at coordinate 1,279,591 of NW_022280072.1, forward strand.
GGTCCTCGCTCTCGTTGAGGGGAACGTCCAACAGCACCCAGGACGACAGGCAGCGCAGCACGCGAGCTTTCACCGCCCCGGGGCTGTCCGTCCGCAGCAGTTGCTGCAGTAACGGACCCACCGACCCCCACTCCCGGCCCAGGGCGCCCCGAACCTAAAGAGGGAGGAGGAGGGTAGCGAGGGTCAGACTGCTACTGTATCGTGTTCCTCCGGTTAATAGGGAGGCTCAGTTTAAGGTTTTCTATACTTCCATTACGTCGCTGTTAACACAACAATTTGACGGTTACTTTTTGGAAAATAATCTTAAATATTACTGAGAAGGTGGTTCCTGCAGACGTACCTGTCCTTTTCTGTACTGCGGCAGGCGGCTGGTCTGGAACTCCTCGGGCAGGACGGTGAGCAGCTCCAGCAACGCCAGGCAGCGCGCCCGCCCGTCCACCCCTCCCCCCTCCTCCTGGAACACCCGCACCATCTCGGCCACGGCGCCGGGCCAGGCCTCGGGCATGGTGTTGAGTGCCAGGGAGGCCAGGGCCACGCAGAGCCGGGTGAGCACCATCTTGGAGCCGGCGGAGAAGCAGGCAATCTGGGAGAACAGCTGGGTCTTCAGAGACTCGTACTGGTCTGTGGGGATGTCGGACCAGTAGCGAGAGATCTTGGTGTGAAGCGCGCTAGCGCCAAAGTACTGGATCTCTGGCACCTGTGAGAGACCATGAGATCAATGTTGTGTTGACATTCACGTCAATATTATTGAGTACTTTTCTGTTTTTGATGCTTTGACGACAAGCATTTGAAGGCGTTCATGCCAATAAAAATGACGCAAAATGCTTTTTCAGTGTGTGTGTTTCCATGTGTGTGTGTGTGTGTGTGTACACGATACCTTATCTGGGCTCAGGAGGTTCCAGCAGAACTGCCAGGCCTGAGGCGAGACCTGAGCCTGCATGAGCCACTTCTGGGCCAGATTCTTGTTTTCAATATTGGGATCATAGTACAGCTGGTGGAGAGCCTGGAAATGAAGAAGAGGAGAGTAAAGAAGTCAAAGAATCCATACAGTCTGTGAATGGTTTAACCATGAGGGGGTTCATTTGAGACATGTTTGCAAATACACTACACATGTTGACAACAGCGGGTATCAGAGAAACACAGTCCTTTGAGCTCTTGTGTGATGAAAAGAGCTGGTTATCTTGAGAGAAAAGAGCATCTTTTCTCGCGCGCAACCAGGCAAGCACACCGTGAGTAGACAGTTTACCTCGAAAACCTGAGCAATGGAGAAAGCAATGACCTGAGAACAGCACTCTCTCTGAAGTACAGCTCGGAGTAATTTGAGCACTTGAGTGCAGGGAGAACAAGAGGACGCAAGCCAAAGAGAAAGCAGATAAAGGATGAGAATGAGAGAGGGAAATAAAAGAAAGGGGGGAAAGGGAGCATTAATTAAAGAGACGCCTCTAATCCTGGCAGTGCCAGAAGAGAGGATTTGACACTACTTTCTCTTTCTTTCTGTCTCACACACAAACACACATGAACATGCTCACTGAACTCAAACTGCTAGCAGCCAATGTCTGACAACCAACAAAAAAAAAAAAAAATCTATTCAGCGCGCTTCTGATTCTTGTCTTTGCCCCTGAAGCCCGCTCACATAAATTCCTCCACCAGCAGTCATCCTCTCCTCTTTCCTCCTCCTCTCTTAATTTGCCTCCCTCCAGCCTAAACTGTCCAACCCGCTTCATTCCATAGCTCTCTCTACATCTCTCCCCGTTCCCTCATCAGAGAAGTTCAAGCTATCACACAAGGTGGGGATGAACGATACGGTGTAGAAACCAGGACGTAGGATGATGCTGCATGCTGCAGCTGTAGAGAGGAACATCATCTCTCTCTCTCTCTCTCTCTCTCTCTCTCTCTCTCTCTC
>NW_022280072.1:1281593-1285826 GCF_004355925.1 Anarrhichthys ocellatus
TCTCTCTCTCTCTCTCTCTCTCTCTCTCTCTCTCTCTCTCTCCACTTACTGTACGAGAGTCTGAACACGACTGGCTGGGTGTTAATGAGCTTGTAGAGAGTCAGGTGGCAGTTGTTCATATACGTGTGTGAGAGAGAGAGACAGCTATAGGTGCAGTATGGGCAGCAGGTACTGTATGTATGTGTGTGGCTTTGACTTAGCTGGTAAGTCTCTGTAGTTAACAGCTACCACAGCTTTGTCCTTTTAAAGAAACCACTGCATGTATGATTTTTCTTTCAAATTTGACCAGATTACTATAGACAGGACAGATGAAATATGCATGTGCTGTTGGTTTTCAGATTTAGCGAGCTCTCTCTGAGGATCAATACCATGCATTCGTTCTGAAAAGCATCAGGATGTTTTTGGTTCGTCAGCTCCACTCTGCCCTTTCTGTACACGAAGCTGTGATATCAGAGTTCAAAGCAGCAGCGGATCATTACCGCAGTCCAGTGTGTGATCGCAGGCCTGTCTGTTACTCCGCGGTTCATTATCAAAGACCAAGACACAAACACAGTCTGTTCTCTGCTTTAATCTCCTCACCAAGAACCACCGCCTGTCTCCTAGAAATCATGGCAGACATGCTGCAGTTAGCTCTGCTACCCAACTGTAATTGCCCATCACTCATTTGTTTTCATAAAACAACCAAAAAACCATGAAGCGCATCCCCTAGAAGCGTTTTATTTGACGCTGAAGCAACTAACTGTATCTACAGATGGTTGCAACCTGCCTGAACCGCCTGGCTTCACCTGAGGCCGGCGCGTTCTTGGCAGACACTGTCAAAGGTCTTTAGCCTCCTCTGCAGTGCCTCTCCAACAGCAGGAGGAGGAAGATGAGGGATGCATAAGAAAAAAAAGCATGGCTCAGTTAGACCATCTGCTCACACGGAACCACAGATTTACTGCGACTGGTTTACACTTGTGTGCTCACAACCAAGCCCAAAAAATAGCCGTAGTGAAGGTCTTGAGCTGCGTTAAAGATGCAATGTACAAGATTCAGAGCACTAATATAGCAGCAAATATCGATCCGCTTTGGAAAGACATGGTGAAGTAATGTCTACCTGAATAGGGAATTAAGTCGCTCTCCCCTTTTGCCGTAGTTTGATCTGTTAGCGCCGTTAGCTGCAAGACGCCGGCTCAGCCGTCGCCATGTTGAGAGGCAGCAGAAATGCTCACAGTCTTGTGTAAAGAACGTTTAACAAAGACATCATCTATACAATACAAACTATCAAGGAAGAATATGAAGCAAATAAATGAGGTATCATAAAAGATGATTTACCTTATTAAAATTACTATCAAGTGCAAGGCGGGAGATGTATATATAGAGACGCAGGTTGCAGCATTTTGTAAATATTATTGAAATCATCTTTCCCGTATGAGGCCTAAGTGCACGAGCCGACACACACTGTGTTTACACACAGCAGGTAACGGAATCTCGCTGCCATAGGCCTGTTGTGTTTTCACGCCATCTGTCCACTCGAGTGTCACACCCGAAGTCATTGTAGCGATGGGAGATCGCATCACTGACCCATCGTCGTGACACCGCGCTATAACTGTGAGAACCAGAGACATGCAGAGGAACGATGATTAATGAGGAAACAAAGAACAATAATAGTTTGGGCGAGAGTGTGCGCGGGTGGTGGTTGACAGCACGCGGCCAAGGAAGAAATGAAGAATAACACATTGCCAATAGTGATCAAATCTCAGTGCGTCAACAGCAAACAAACCCATGCACCAAGAGTCTCAACGCTTTACACCTCAGCTACACGCACAGATCTCACCACATAATTCAGAAGACTGATACGGTCCGCAAGCCTGCTGAAAATAGAAAATGAAACAAAAGAGCGTGCACTAGGATGTGTGTGTATCATGTAACCTACAAGACCCGTGTTCCACCGTGAGCCCAGATATATTTCTGTCAAGGACTGGATGGTAATAGTCATCGCGATCCCGCTTGTCGCTCTGAAACAGCCTCTCCAGCCACCACAAAGCTATTCAATAGCCCCATGCATCATTCCTCCGGGTCAAATTCCCCTGATATGTTCTGTATTGCGTTAGCTGGGAGGCTGAGTCATCTCTATAAAGCAATTTAATAAGAAGAAAGCACTTGCTGTCACTTATGTCTTATCCTACCCAAAACAAGAGGCAGAGCCTGGAAGCTACGCGCTTGTCAAGTCTAGGTTCAGAACGATTCCTCGGTTCAGAATCGATTCTCGATTGCTCTGAGTTAAGAAAAGGCGGCGTGGCACATTATGGCATTAAAGCAGAGAGTCCAATGTGTAAAGGATTATGTAGTAAACTACTTCAGAAGCTGAAAGAGGCGGCACCGCAAGTCAACACTGCCAGACAGAAAAAAAAATGAAACTATTCAAAAATACATTTTTGGAAGCTGTGAAACGAATCAGAATCATAAAGGATAAGAATCAAGATTCTGACATTAAGCAATATTTTTCCCCTCACACCTACCCCTGGCAAAGTGCCCTTGAGCAAGGTGCTGACCCACACTGACCCAGAACTGTGCTGTGGTCCCTTCTGGTGGTACAGCAGTAATTTGTCTCCACTAAATCCTAACAGAACGCTATTTCACAGCAAAGTGAAGAGCTCCACACTTCCTCTAAAATCCACTTGCTTGGAATATGTGGAATAGTGATTCTATACGAGGGTAATTATAGCGGAGTGGAAATGTAAGGCAGAGTATACGTACCCATTCATTATGGACACAAAGATGCTGACAATGTGCTACTTTGTTTCACACAGCCGAGATCGAACAAAGAGCTTTCTATTGAACACATAGAACTCCTGGGCCAGGAACCATCATCTCCAGCACCAAGTATACAACGAGCACACACTCTCCAGCAACCCACTGAGCAGCAGCGACAATTCCACATGGCGCACACACACGCGCACACACGCACACACGTACTTAAGAACCTTTCGTCTCCCTCTAATTCCAGTGAATGAACAACATCATGCCGCTTCCATAACTAATTAACTACAAATATATCAAGCTAAATTATTGACACTAATAATAACCACCACTCACAAATAGTCTTAATAAACTTTCTAAATATAGACTCTTAGAAAAACAGTATCTCATCAGTTTAAAAGAAAAATGCAAGTGCGTCGTTATTACAAAAGTGCTCATTGCCTTCAAGTGAAATTACACCTCAGATGCTGTTTGTCATGTTTTATCAGTTAATGAGATTACTGCAGCACTCGGAGAGGACCGAATGTTTTAACATGGTCTGAAAATGGACCTTCAATAAACAAACCCACACGAATAAATGAGAGCAATCAGAATAGACTGGTTCAGTGGCTGCTTGGTACGGTTTGTGTCTTAAAAAGAGGAAAAGCAGATCAGCACCATGTGTGCACGCTTGGGGTATTTTGGCAAGAGAGGTTTCACTTCCACTGTAAATGAAACCGTTAATTCCTGAAAACCTAATAATTAATAGCTTGACCTGATGAAAATCTATATGGTTGGGTATCAGGTACTTTCACTAAAGATTACCGTAATACATCATAACAAATTATGTATGATCCTCCCTGTTACATGAATTATACATTTACTTAGGTGTGCTTACAATAAGTACTATGACTTTGCTAAGATGAGATGAAATATCATTTTCTCTTCATCATTTACACATAACGGAGCCCCACGTTCTTCACCTGTAGACATGAACAAATTAATAAGCGGCTGATCCACAGGGAGACAGGACCTTGCTCATTGTTTGTCATTCTTCTTCTTCCTGTATTTAAAACAGAAAACCGATCATCGGGTCAAACCATTCCCCCCACAGGAATGTGCCTCCCTCTCTCCCTTCAAACCGTGCCTCTAATTCCTTTTCTGTCGCATCGCCAACCTCCTCTCAACTCCCCCCCCCTCCTTCTTCTCTTTCTTTACTGTCACAGACATCGACCGACCCCCGCCCCCCCCCCCCCCAATCCATCTCATCACATCGCCTCTGCTCTTCCACAGGAGCACCTTTCTCGCTCTCCCCATCCTCCTCCCCCATCGTCTCCCCGCCCATCCCCTAACGCGTCCGAGTCAGTGGCCACCCAGCAGGGGGATTCATCACAGCAACCTTGCAGCCACAGTAAACACTGCCAAGAGAGAGCACGCGCGCACACACAAAATCTCACACTCTCTCACACACACACACACACACACACACACACACACACACACACACACACA
>NW_022280072.1:1285836-1289241 GCF_004355925.1 Anarrhichthys ocellatus
ACACACACACACACACACACACACACACACACACACACACACACACAATCCAACAGAGGAAAAACAAGACCCAGACAAGCATTTTACAATAACAAGAGATGGCAAAGAATTGGCAGGCTACAAACTTGTTATTATGATGCTCATATGATCATTCTTTATAAACATTAGCCATTTAATTAAAGACTAATTTAAAAAAGGTAAAGATAGATAGATAGATAGATAATTAATCCCACAAAGGGGACATTTTTTCACTACAGCAGCAATTATGGTACAGGTAAATAAAATATCAGAGTAAAAATATTAAATAGCAAATGCACAATATGTACAATAAGAATAACAGTAAAATTATTACCTATAAAAATGCACAATATACACAATGAAATAGAATAATATTAAATTAAGTAACTAAACAGTAGTGCAAAGATTTAACCGAACAACAGAGTAACGTGTTATAGTTTTGAGCTAGATTTCTCCAGACAAATTAAGATCAATATTATTATGTATTGCTCCTCAGCTCTCCCTCATCCGGCTGGTTCTGTTTCTTTAGAAAGAAGAACACTTCTTTAGTCCACAAACGCCCCCGTGGTGCTGTGTGTGAGATAACAATGACCCAGTGGACAAGGACTCACCTTTTCTACGTTTTCCACCGTGAAGTCAGCCGTGTCGTCTGGTGTCGCCGCTATCCTCCCCGGCGTCTCCATCATATCTCCGCTGATCCGGAGCTGTCAAACGATCAAAAGAAGGAGCAACAACAACATTCAGGAGCCGACAACCACTCTTAAACTTCCCCTGTATCCATAGAGTGCCATTTCCCAAAAAAAAATACATCTCCACAATAGCAGTTAAGCTAACTCGACGACATCATGAATTTTATACCACAAGAGAAGCTAACCCCGGCAAAGCTAACGTTAGCTCGCTGATGCTACCAAACACTATAGCAACGGCTAGCTCCGCTATGCTAACGTCCAAAGCTAACACGTTAACGTAACGTGACGCTTCTCTAAGCGCCAAAAGAAGCCAAGCGAGACGGATATACTAACATGTTCAGAGTGTGACAGCATTTTCAAAACAACGCCGTGTCCGTGTTTTGCTGCTAGGCTGCTAGGCTTGTCTAGAAGACCCGTATTTTCCACACCTTTCTGTCCTGCGACGGTTTATGAGACGATGCAGGGCACAGCTCCGCGACGCTGTCCTGCCGCTGCTACGTCACCAAGAGGCGTTTTTCTGCTACATTCAGGCGCTGTGGCAAATCTCGCAATCACAGGTCAAGGACCGCCCAATAACATGTATATAATCCTATTCTTTATATAATTATATTGTAATATTATTATTATAATAATTGTATATAATAATATAATAATATTTCTATATAATATATGTATATTATGAAATATTATTATCATATTATTACAATATATTTTTTAATATTTTTAATATTTAAATAAATAACATATAACACGAAAAATCCAATTGCGATTTTCTTTTTTCAGTTACGCATTATTGGTGTTTGTAAATATTCGGTTATTTAAGATAAACAGCTCCTATCTTGTGTTTCAGTTTCGTTTCGTCTAATTTTCAGGCTAAACACTCTTCAGCAGTTTCGTGTTTATTTACTACATTTGAATGCGGCATTTGCTCCTCGCACACATTTTTTTTTTGCAGAAAATAAATGTTGTTTATTACCTTAAAATATCTAGCGTGCATGCAAAAAACAGAAATAATATAGTCTGTTCGAATGTGAATGGCTCACCCTTATGGAAGGATTCAATGGCGATCTTCAGGCAGACACTGTATTTTGAGTTTCTGTCGGATAATCAGATGTTCAGTAGCTAAATAACAGGTCACAGAAGACACATCAGTGACAAAGTTAAAGACCAAGTTTACTAAAGACAAGTGACAGAGTGACACTCAAACGACCAGATGTGTTCAGCAGCAGCAGCAGCAACACACCGGTTTATATTTAACATGTGCGTCAGTCACCTCCTGTGTAATAGACCTGTTGTGTTCACTGTTGCTGGTTGACCTGTAAACCCACATGAAGCAGGAGGAGTTCAGTGAATTCCTATTCAACTATAGAGCAAATATATGGGGAATACATGAAGGCTATATGTTCACACGTTTTCCCATCTATTCAATCTATATAAAAATGACAATACAATTGTTTTCCTCAATGTGAAAATCAGCAATAGAGCATCAGCGCCCTCACGTGGTCAAATGAAGACATCACATTACAGTAAAACGCCAGTCATGCAAACAATAAAAGTGAGGATGAGATGGTTTAAGCTTCCGGATCAAGTCAAATACTCGAGAGAATAATACTTTTATTTGGATTTATTTACTACTTTCTTCTCATTTTAATTCTAAATGATTTACTAACATAAACTAAAGACACAAAACACCAGCAAGGACAGCAAGGACAAATACAATAAAAAGTTCTTAAAGCAATACAAACGTCAAGAATAATAGTGATATACACATACAAATATATACATATTCATAAATATACATAGTTGTGACAGTTTGTGTTTGTGTTAATAGACCCTACAATAAGCCTACAGTGTGTTTTGATATGCATGACCTTATCCACCGTGCGGGTAGGTGTCAGTCTTTCTACTGAAAAAGCGTCATGGCAGAGTCAGACCCGCTGACTATTTTGAAGAGGGAACACGTGGCAGAGAGAGAGAGAGAGAGAGAGAGAGAGAGAGAGAGAGAGAGACGCACACACTCCTCCTTCTGTCCCTCCAGCCACGCACACACTGGCAGAGCTGCAGTCTGCAGTGGATTGTACAGTAAAAACCTACAGCTGCCTGGGAATTCTAAACTAATCTCTCAAAGTCTGGGATAGGACGGTGAACAAGAGAGAGAGAGAGAGAGAGAGAGAGAGAGAGAGAGAGAGAGAGAGAGAGAGAGAGAGAGAAAGACGACGAGAGATTTGTTCTAAATAATTTCCTCAGCGTGTAGCCGGAGGACAGAGATGATGGAGACCAAAGTGTGGATTGCTCTTTGTGCGCTGCTGCTCGTTCACTGTGGATCCAGCGGTAGGTAGTATTTCTATTTATTTGTATTTGCTTACTTCATCTCTTGACTTTCGGTTTCTGGATTAATTTGTACTAGAAATAGTCATAACGGTTTACTGTACCACACACACACACACCAATCTCACCTGCCTCCAGTCACCTGTGGTGTTTTTGGGGTGATATGTAAACTGACTTGTTACAACTTAAAGAAAAGAGTGAACTTTTTCCTTCTTTCAACCCTCCTTGAGATCAAGAGGCAGACAAACCTCCAGTCACTGTGTTTCTGTTTCATGGCCTGATCACTTTGTTTAAAATCACAGCTTGATTTACATTTAGTATTCCTGTCTTATTTGTTTTAACAGCCTCATGCTTTATCTGTCGCATCACC
>NW_022280072.1:1289341-1305384 GCF_004355925.1 Anarrhichthys ocellatus
CCCCCCCCCCCCCCCCCCCCCCCCCCCCCTCTCCTTCCTCTTTCTGCTTGCATGACATTTACTCTCCTCTCACACATCCTGTATTTAACTCTTACCCACCTTCCGCTTTCTCCCTCCTACCTGTTTTCCAAATCACTTTCTCTCTTGTATACCTCCTCTCCTTTTCCTCCCCTCAGTGCCTCTCACACAAAACAAACAAAATGACACTATTGACATTTGAAAAAGAAGATTTGATTGAGCAGAACTGTCCCATCTCCAGCTGAAAGCCGGATGAATAGAAACACAGCTGGGCTCCACTGGAGGACATTTATTGGCTGTAAACGAGCGGGGAAGTACATTGTGATAAATGACACCTCTATGTAGCACTCTGTCATTGTACTGGCTCCATGCTAATTGGCTTGCCTCTGTAGTGTTTTAGTACTTTGATTTTTAAAGCAGTGCCCCCAGACTTCATGGAGTATGTGTGGAGCCACATTTGCATAAACACACATGGAATCAACACCCAGGATGTTAGTCTGGAACCTCTAAAGTATCTTGTTCCTGTTGACAGCAACTTCAATCTTCAACTTCTGTCCAGAAAAATAAATCCTTCTGACCTTTTCCAGCTAAATAAACATGAAAAAGTAACAAATCTTTCTCTGTTCTTACATGTTGTACAGCCAAAAGCCTTTTTTAATTTAACTCATCTGGCCGTCTTTCTAACTATTCACTCACCTTTTTATACTCTTCTAAAAAAGTTATCTAACTAACTGCATATGTTCAGTATCGTAGATAAAAACAATTAATTTAACACAGTTGTTTTTTGGGATACTTGTTAATATTGTTACATGATTGACTTGAAAAAGCAGTCTAGCTCTCTATCATGATAGAGAAGTAAAAAAATATAGAGCCTGATTTAAAACTATTACCATGAAAGAAAGACCAGACTCACATAATGTTGTTATTTATTTATTTATCCTTTACTCATGCAGGGCAACCTTATGATTTAGTAAAACCTTATTTAATACTGTTCCATTGTTTGTATTTCACTTTAAAGAAAGTGACGCAATAACAAATATTTGTTTTAATTTGTAAGCATATTTTGATAATTATCAGGATAATATCTCAATTATTTTAGTCAGGATAATCGTGACATGAAATCAGTCTTCATCACAATACACAAAATATGAAAAAATAGTACACACCACTTATGACTTATGCAATAAAATACATAATACATTAGAATGTGGAAAGAGTTCAAACTGAAAATGATTAATTCTGAAGATGAAGTCCATTTCAAGTGTTATAAGGAATTAACGACTACGCTATTTAGTAATATGTCCTTTAATCATGAAAAGTTCTTCAGGTTGGATGATTCCAAAATGAACAAGTTATACGTAATTAATTATGTTCTTTTCTAACACATGCAAAGTGTTTTTGGGGTCATATCAGTCCATGTAGGATGCGTGTATGTGCATGACACAATCGATAATATAACTAACTTACTAACTAACTGCAGTGACTCACATGAGTCATAATAAGACCTACACTGTAAAAGAAGAGGAGAGTTTAGAGGCCTGACATGCAGCTTGAGAGGTCACACGAAGGTCGGCAGTAAACATCTGAAATAAGTTCAGACGAAAAGGCCAATGAGAGCAAAGCACCGAGCTGTCTCACGGCTTTTAATCATGGAAAACAGGGATTTGAGGGATTGTTTTTACAATAATAATAATAATAATGTCATTATTTAGTTACAGGTCTGAGCATGATAATAACAATGACAGATTTACCTGTAAGTAAATAAAACACACAACCAAATTGAATAAACTAAAATAAGGGAGAAATCCTAAATAGATGATTAACTTAAGGGTGGGGGCGGGGTTGTAATGATGTCTTGAGAGTCAAACACACACTCTAGGCTGATGGGATTTCACAGTAGCAGTCGGACATGTTTCACACAGAAGGTATTGCTGACAGGCAGAAGTGAGCGGGAGCTACTTCCTCAGGTGCCTGCTGCATTGGCCTGGAACACAAGACCCTGTAATATCCAGTGAGAGGAGTGTGCAACAGTGCCAATCAGTGCTTCTCTTTATACATCTACTCTGCACACACACACACACACACACACACACACACACACATTCACACAAGAGAGATACACTTTTATGTACAACATGCTACTCCAGCATTTGACCTGCGCAGCTCTAATGGAGCTCAAGTGAGGGAACAAGGCCAGTATTCTACAGCCTCCATCTATTTATGTCTGTTTTTGTATCATTTAGAGTTCAAACCAGTCTCTCTCTCTCTCTCTCTCTCTCCCTCTCTCTCTCTCTTTCTCCCTCTCCCTCTCTCTCTCTCGCTGTGTGTGCGCTGATGAGCTGAGTGAGTGATTATGGAGGTAATGAAAGGCATCATGGCAGTGTGTTAGTGAGCGGTAATGACATTACGTTACAGCAGTGCTCTGGTTTTCATCAATGAGGGGGGAAGCAGGTAGAGACAGAAAACGAGGACTTGGACAGGAAGGAGATAGAAGACCAAGAGAGCGAAGGTCTTCATTAGAATGACATCACGTCAAAGGCCAAAGCTTAGTTGCGCCTCACGAGGACTGCTGTAGATGTGATGGCGTTGTAAAAGTCATAATCAGTCCTTATTCACTTTTGTGCTCTGAAGTGATGATTTACAGTGTTGTGCCAGTTGGCTGTCGTCTCTGCGGTGTGTTCAAGTGCAAATGTCAGTCGGCCTTCGCACCGCTCTAGTTCTTTGATGAAGGTTTGCTTTGTCAAGATACATCTGAGGAGTCATGATATGATAGGAAACAAGAGTATTTTTGCTACACAAATTATGTAAAAGAAAAACAATTCATTTTTTTGTGACCGTGTTGTGCTTAAGTGCAATTCTCAGAATCCGTTCAGGGGTTCCCAACCTGGGGGTCAAGTCCCCCTAAGAGGTCTGAAGGGCCTGACACAACAGACCTGATGTCGGGCCGACCCTACTTTCCTGCACTAATGGAAATAGTTGGCAGCTTTTCAGGTCGATTGTTGAATTTGTGGCGATCGAGAGTTGTTTGAAAAATAGTTGGCAAAAGCTGCTTTGTTTCATATATTTATCATAACAATGGCTTTTATATCTGCAGTCCTCGGTCTTCTGGTTTCCCTGTTTGAATGACCAATACAGACTACTGCTACCTGCCGGTATGGAGAGTTATTTCCCTTCTTGCAGGCGCAGAACGTACCTGCTAGTTAGCCGTTGTCGCTAAGTCTTCGCGGTGTGTCAAGTGCAACTCTTTTGGCCCAAAACACAAGGGACTTGAGGCGACGTGACAGTTTGCCTTCATCTGCGGCAGTTCTTTGACGGCGGTGTGGGTGCGTAAAGATAAATCTGAGGAGTCATGACATGATTAGAAACAGTTTTCAATCATTTTTTTAAATGGGAAAACATGCTCACAACTCAAGGAGGCCGGAGGAGCTTCCGTTTAAAAGGTCTCGAGATAGAAGACTATGGATGTACAGATGTAACTCTATAAAAGTGCTGCACTGCTTTGTTTGAGAAAAAAAAGTATGCATTGTCAGATAACTTTCCATGGATAAATGATACTGTATATATGTATACATTTTTCTGTTTAATACTTGCTGTTTAGATGAAAAGTGGCCTGTGCTGACTGATATACTCTAATTGATTCAGATGGTTTTGTGTGTGTGTGCACACGGTCTGTTGGCGCATGTTTTTCTCGGAATAACGCGCCAATAAGCTGTTAATGACTCTGAGGACATGAGACCAGAGACTGATGATTATCTAAATGTGACTCTCCTCATCAGCTGAAGACCACACTGCTGCTACTGCCGCCTCCCAAAGTGTGACCCCTGAGGCTCTAACTGTTGCCGAGTCATCAAACGGCTCCGACCCAAATGCGAATACAAGCGGCACCGGCAGTTTGAGTGGCAACGCAACGACAAAGGGGGAAACCGTCTCTGTGACCCCCGACATAAAGAAAGGTAACTATGCAACAGCCTGTTTCTAAATATAGTGTTAGAAAACACTATATTATACACATAGAAAACACAATGTGGTTTGGCAAACAAAGGTGATCTGGTGTTGCAGTAGGTTTGCCAGAAGAGAAGATCTGTCACACTTCAGATGTGAGGGCTCAGAGTTTAGCAGCTATATTTAAGTCCTTATCTCTGTTTTCCACGTCCAGAAGCACAGCCACAGAGCGAGCGACTGGGTTGATCTGCTGACCCAGTTTAACAATTAAAAAGAAAAAAAGATTTTAAAAATCTGGAGGACAGAGATCGAAAAGAACTTGAAAGAAGATGCCGTAAGATGCAACTAAAAAGAGTAGAATTAAGAATTTAGGATGAGTGCAGTCTGTTAGGAGAGCTGGTGAAATGTGCTGAGAGAAGAGGAGAGAAGTGATTAAATGCTGTGTGACTTTTCACAAGGGGGTGAGAAAGGTAGAAGTGTAATACACCTCCCCCCTCCTCCCCACATCTCCCTCACTGCTCTCCTCTCACAAACACACTCGGCTGCTGGTTCACACATTAAACTCGCTAACATATTCACAGGCAAGACACTTTCTTTAGGCACTTAAGTTTAATTTAACAACATAACAGTTCAGTACTCAACTTTAACATTGAGATGTTCACAGTTTAGTTTTCTGCCTCAACACAATAGGATTGAGTTGAATTGATTTATATTTTGTGGAGTGTTGAAAATGTGCACTTTAATAACGGTAAGGAGGCTACAGCCACGCTAGCGGCTCTGTGGTGCTTTGAGCTAAACGCTAACGTTGGCATGCTACATAACATGGTCACGAACGGCGTCGCAATATACGGGTATAGACGATAACTATTTTAAAAAATGTGTTATTGATATCATGTTAATAATACACATATGATAATACTGTGTTAATAATCCAGCACCTCTTAAACGCTCTCCACCTCCAACTCATTAACCAAAACAAAGACAAAATGCACAATAAACGTCATAAATAAAGTTATGATGAATTTGACTCAAAGCGTTATTGTTATTATTATTTAAAATTGTATATAGATATTGCGATGATATTGTTTACATGAGTTCTTCAATAATCATAATAATAATATTGTGACAGCCCACATCCACAATGCTAATCATCTTAGTTTAGCGTGTTAGCATGCTAACATTCGCTAATTAGCATGCCACACGGAGTACATCTGAGGTCAAGTTCACTGTGCCCTCACGTCCGTCCCAATCTTGTGAACTTAATATTCTCAGGAACTTCTTGAAGGTATTTCTTCAAATCTGGCACAGACGTCCATCAATCATTAAGGAATGGAAAAACATGGACGTAAACTGCAACCTGACTGGCTGATGGACGTATACAACGACGAGGCGGTCGTAAATAATATGTTTTTTCTTTCTCTTTGTACAGTTACCAACATTGTCTCTCCCAAGGAGACTGCCGTTCCGGAAAACAAGGCGACAACACAGCCTTTACTTCCTCCTTCCCCTACCTCTCACACCCCCACCACTACCCCCACCACCAGCATCACCTCCACCAGCATCACCTCCACCAGCATCACCTCCACCACCACCACCGCCGGCCCCACACACACAACTCACACCACCACCACTGTAGACACACCGACCACCACGCCACAAACAGAAACAACACATCATGCTGCACTTCCTGACTCTGCTACACCATCAAACCAGCCCACTCACAACACAACACTATCACCCACTTTGGTCCCAACAACTGAGCCACCAAAACCCAAAACCACCACCACCGCCATCATCACCGCCAGTTCAATATCCAGCACCAGCTCCTCTCAAGAGGGCCCCAGTTCTGAGGCGTCGACGCTCACACCTCCACAAAACACCTCACAGTTCGACGGACACCCCGAGGCCTCAAGCGAAGCCCACACGACGCACACCGTCAACCCGCCGAGCAGGCCCTCCACCCAGACCAAACCCCATGCTGAGAACCCCTCTCAGCTCAACGTCGGGGATGACCGTAAGTGCACGATCTGTGTTGGTGTGTCAATTTATTGTGACTTGATATCAACAGGGCCCGAGGTAAATTGGCTGAACGACAAAGGCGACGCTGTTTCTTTGTTTTCCAGCACAAGTCTCTGCACACACAGACCCCCCCCCCCCAGGCGTCTAAATGTTCTACAAGCACTGTCACCACCAAGCACTCCACAATTATGGCTCTGTTTGGGAAAGAGACAGAGGCAGTCATGGGACTCGAGGCCTCGAGAATGCTCTGTTTTCTTTCTTTTTCTGTCTCTCTCCCCCTCTGTCTTTCTGCTAACAATATATACTCCAGCTTGAGAGGACTTTTAGCACAGTGTCGTCACAAAGGAAGGAAAACTCTCCTCATTTGAACCAGCCCACTTGGATACAGTTGAAATATAAAGTTCTCTCTGCTTCTCTCACTCCGCGTGGTTTTATTAGGCCACGCTTGGCACCTCGCCTCTTTCCGTTAGCCAGAGGAACAGGGAGCATTCGCTGCTCTGTGGTTGTTGTTACTTTCAACCAGAGGATAAAAAACTGTAAAAAAAAAACCAGTTTCCATGGAAACATCCAAGCTGACACACACTGCACAGAAATATACACACACAGAAGGACATCAACATAGAAAGGTCAAGAGGGATGATGTGAGAGATTTAAAAGGCACCCAAATTAAGACATACTGTACGGTATGCACACACAATATAAACTGCTTGATTCTACAATAAATCTAAACGTTTTTGCCCTATAAATAAATTCACTTGCTCGACAGAGAGCTCAAGTACGGGAAAGCTTAACATCACCATCCTGTGTTTGACAATTCTGTCCTGAGCTACGTACACGAGGAACACTCAACATGTCGAGTCTATATTTAGCTCCACTCACAGCTTTAAACAAGCGTGAAAGAAGCCGAAGTTCTACTGTTTTATTTACACCTCGTCGAGTCAAATCCATCTTCCTTCAAGGAGGAACGTGCCCTGCTCAAGTATCTCCTGTGTGTTTTGGTTCCAGCAACGATGGTCCACGATTCTCCCACATTAGACCCGCTCCTGGCTGGCCTGGTGTCAGCCTTCATCATCACTGCGGTCATCATCACTCTGCTCCTCTTCCTCAAACTGCGGCGGAGACACAACCGACCAGAGTTCCGCCGGCTGCAGGACCTCCCTATGGTGAGCATGTTGAGCTTAATATGATGATGTCGTCTTGAGACTTATTGCACTTCTGTCCATCCTGGGAGAGGGAACCATCTTCCGTTGCTCTCCAGGAGGTTTCTTTCTGTTTTTCCCCGGTAAAGGTCAGAAAGCTTTACCACAAAATTGTCTAAAAATGTAGCACTTTTGACCATATAAACTGTGTAAACATAAGCGCTGGCATATAATATATTTATGTGTATAATTATTCAATTTTTTTACTTGTGCAGGACGATATGATGGAGGACACACCCTTGTCCATGTACAGCTACTGATGGAGGAATGACTGAAAGATTTCGGCGCTCAAATACTCTCCTTGAATCCCGGCCTTAAATCTGCACCAAACAGAGAGAATTCTGGGTAGGTGTGAGCGAACTCATCTAGATTACCGACACGTAGTAAAAGACACGATTGAAAGCTGCAATGGACAATGAAGACATCACGCATGTTGGGGTCGTTTTGAGCAAAACGTCTATTTTGGTGCCTGTAATTACAAATAAGCCCCACTTCTCTGTTGAATACTGTGTGCTTCATATTTTTTCAGCCCATCTTTTGGGCAGTGGGAGTTTGTATAATATATTTAGATTTCCCTAGCAGCATCATCTGTTGCGTCCATCATTAGGATGGTTCACCCCTGGACACAGACTCTCACCTGAGGGCACCGGTCTAATTATTCAGTGTTACAAAGTCTGACGGAAAACCAAAAAGTCTGTCAGTCTGACTGAGAAGCCAGAGAAGATAGGTGAACATAACAAATGACCCGATTATAGTGTTAAAAAAAAAAAAAAGAGTTGCACTTTACTTTTTCAGTAGTGTGTGTGAGGAAAGAATGCGTAGCAGTGAGTGTGTTTGCAGGTGTGTGAGTCTGTTAAAGGTGTGTGTGTGGATTTTTGAAGGTGTGACAGGGGATATTTAATTGGTTTCCTGTTTTTCTATTTTTTAAGTTTGTGTTTTGAAGGTCCTGCTGGCTTTTGGCCTGATTTTGATATGTGCAGTGTGTGTTTTTTTTGTCTCTTTCCTGGAGTCTCATGTCCAGGAAAGAGTGCCTTACACCGTATAGGAACAGCTCTTTATTGCAGACTGTATTTGTATTCAAACCAACTAACTTCATTCCCAGTGCTTAGTGCGACTGCCACTTTAACGCACACACACTCTCTCTCTCCGGGAGCATAGCTGCTCTGACATGCCTGTGTTTGAACACTCAGGCCTGAGCGTGTTCACCGTGAGGCACACAGTTGCAGACTGAACCCGGCCGGTGGCCTTTCCACACGATGTTGGCAAATACTACTGACGATTGCATCACACAAAGACAACTTGTCATCTTAGTTGCTGCTTCAGCGTTCACCAGTTTAAAAAGAAAACGTTACATGTGACCCGACGGTATCTCATTGATTATAATAATGCGCAGCGGCTTCGGGAATGAGACGCACACAGGACGACAGAACAAACACCCCGTCGTTAGAAATCAACCGGAGCTAATACTTGTGTTCACTATTTAATGTTTGTGCCATGAATGACTACAGACGGGTGACAAATTAAAGGAAAAGTCCACATTAAATGTCTTAGTAAGGACGTTTGGCCACAATGGGTCTTCAAAACAGCTCTTCTCCTAGATTACACAAGTCTCTACTGGAGGAAAGGAGAGATCTTTCCTCACTTTTGTCACTCGTCTGTACGTCCAGTTCTAAATTATACACTTGAGATTTCTAAAATTAAGTGTTGAAAATTGTCTGTAAGTGTCGTGAATGCACAACAAGGCTTTGCAGCCAGATGTGGATTATGGACTGTTAGTGTTTTATGATTAAAGGTATTTTGAAATCATCCTCTGTGTTTCAGGTCTCAATTATTATTTTTATTTTAATAATGGAAAAAAATACACACAACAAATGCGACAATATGATGACATGACAGTATATCCTCACAAAGACAGAGAAAATAAA
This sequence comes from Anarrhichthys ocellatus, assembly GCF_004355925.1. Taxonomy (NCBI): domain Eukaryota; kingdom Metazoa; phylum Chordata; class Actinopteri; order Perciformes; family Anarhichadidae; genus Anarrhichthys; species Anarrhichthys ocellatus. The sequence continues at coordinate 1,298,445 of NW_022280072.1, forward strand.
CAATATAGACAATAGAAAACAACAAATAAATGAAATAATGAGACAAAATGAAATTATGTTACATGTTATGTTGTGCTACTTTGTAGCAATTATTTTTCCAAAGGAATTTGACTTTGCAACATATTTATTTTTAGGAAATATGATTCAGATTAGTTCTGATGAATTTTGACCCAACACAATACTTATATTTATTATCTAGGGACTGCCAACACAATGTTTAAAGGTGCACATTTAAAACAAATGTTTAGCCAAATTTAGATATTGATCTCCAGACACATTACATCTTCCCCATTACACAATCTACATAATGACTGTTTAATGTTAAACATGTTATTGGATCTAAATTATGAATAACAGAGTTTGTTATAAACTGCTGACCGCAGCACCAACAAACAAGCAGCCACAGAAAGTCGAGCTCCTCTTTCACTTTTATTGCTGAAGACAAAACGCTTTCTTACAGACCGTCACTGAAAGAATCAGTGGCGCTGCGTTACAGCAGCACCACTGCACAATTAAAACGGCAGTAGAAGGGTCTGATTCATCGGCCGTTATGTGGCCACAACAACAAATGAATGAGCCCTTTCTTCATCAAATGTCTCCTCAACCACATTAACAGCCAGACAAGGAGCGCGTCTCAGAGGAGGTTTGTTTAAATGCTGTGACGTACCGCTCCGTGCCATTTACTCTTCTCTTTCTTTATTGCTTACTAGTGAGACAATTTGTCTCATTAGATTAACTGTGCAGTGTCTTTCACCCCCCTGAACACCTGACCAGCAGCTCCCTGCACTGTGGTCTGGGGTCCTCGATTGGGGGGGGGGGGGTCTGGATGCGGAAATATTTAACAGCTTGACACCAAGCCTGGCGCAGAGTGATTCATGTCAGACATGACCGACATAAAGGGACTCTTAACTGAGCTGTGTTTGTATATAGAGACATGGCAGTGGAGGCCGGGGGGGCCTTGCCGTAATGGCGAAGGATTTTTTTGGATTCCTCTTCGTCTTCACTTCGGCTGCATAATCAAAAACCCATTCCCTCATCAGGTTTCTCCCGGGTTGAAGAGTGCATTGAGTCAGGAAGAGAAGTCCATTAAGCATCCATTACTCTGCTACGCTGATAGATTACTGTACATCGAGGGATCGCAGCTTGTGCAATTTCATGAGGTTACTTTTTTTTTATATATATATATAATCCATATATTTATAATCCATAACAAAAGTTATTTAGGAAAACATCAGATTATGAAAACACAAATCTTTCTAATAAATGAAGAAAGTTGTTTGTGGTCCTTTTGTTGTTCAGTCTACAATGAACATTTATTTAAACCAGATGTTGTATCAGAAAACGAATCAAATATAAAGCTTGAGTTTAATCTGTGATCCGTCTTCACTGTTTACATGTTGAACAAAATCTCATCAGTCCGACCGGCTGCAGCGTCCAGTCACATGACTGATGAACAATGAGGGGGCGTGTCGGCCGTTAAAACACTTCCTGGAAGTCTGTTCTCGTGGGTCCTCGCTCATGGCTCCTCAGAGCAGAAATAAGAGCTTTGGGACGGCCGTCAATATGGCGGCGCAGAACAACTTCCGGTTCGAGGAGTCAGAAGTTCAACAACCAGAAGTTGTTGAAAAGCGACGAAATGCCAATTAAGAGACTTGGGACTTGTCCATTTCCTCGATTCCGGTTGAACCGGACCCGGAAGTTGGAAATTACGTCTTATGGCGGACGTTTGAGAGGAGAACTTTCAGGTCAAAGAGCTGATATCAGATCAGCCTGACCTCACAATCAGACAGCAGACTGGCGGGAAAGGGAAGCAGTACATGCGAAGCTTCTCTACTAGCCGTACACCAGACAGGTTTGGCTAGCTGGATGACGTCATGCTAATAACTTATTTAGCTTTTTAAAACAACGGGGACAGATCCAGCACGGACAGCTAGGGAGTGAGGGACATGAAGCACCTGTCTGAGAAATGCATATATAGTTATAAATAAATAATTATATATATGTGTGTTTTATATTATAGTGAATATTATTATGTGATATACATTATTATATTATACAGAATAGTATTATATGATATATATATTATTATATTATACTGAATAAGATGTCCTGACGTGTTTATCAAAGTGTTATTTACTGCTTTTTTTCATGTTGGAATAAAAGGTTAAATATTTAAATGCAAAGTAGTAATACGTGTTTGACACCTTAATTTGTTTGCATTAAATAATTCTGGGATGTTTGCTGACATTGATTGGATGTGGCACAGCCCTACCTAGAACATGTTCCACCAGCCGCCACTGAACCTCACTATTTAAAACACTTCACACTCGTCCCAGCGAGCACTGGTTCCCGTGCAAGCGTGAGACGCTTTACGCTTTGTTAATGCCCGTTCTGGCTGACAAGCAATATGTTCTGTGAAGAAGTGAGAAGTCAACGAGTGTAACCAGCAGAAAGCCATAAAGCAACCTCCACAATGACGAGGAGGAATTATAATTCACTGTAAACTTCTATATTATATTCATGGCCTGCTTTATAGCCTTCATCCAAGTCTTGTGAAGAAACAAGTCCAGTAATAAATGTATTATGATCAAACAAAGGTAGAAAGGGTTAAAATCCTGTCAACAATTTGATTTGGCTACAAAATACCGAGTTAAATGTTGTTAAAGTCTTCAACTCATCAAGACTTTTCTCCGTTTTTTAATTCTTCATTCACCGTGGAGGCACGAGAGAATAAAGTTTTCTTCAAAAACTCAAGGTAACACGGGGTGAGTACTATATGATACACAAATGGTAGTTTTGTGGGTGAACTATTCCTTTAAGGCAACACAAGCACACTGTGGACGTTATGGGCAGAGGCGAAAGTCCTGCAGACCTAAACTGCACCAAAACCTCACCTAATCCCAACAATCTGTCATCACAAACGCCACTATTTTTAAACCGTGTGGTTTAGCGGGACCAATCCCAGGGCTTCTGTCCACTTCACTGTGGCAGGACCCATTCATCTTCAGTGACTGGAAACGTGGGTGCAGAGGGTGTGGCAAAACTGAAAGCCTTATATCCATTGGGTGGCGACTGATATTAAATATTTTGCGGCCGTCAGTCGAGCTCACACTGAGGGAAAAAAAAGCTGATTACAAAAAGTGCCACAGTGCAGCCACAACGCTTTCCACCGTCATGAAAGCAGATCCTGATTGAGGAGCTCCCACAAAGAGCTTTGCTTAAACAGCTGCCCGTCTCCTCACTTTGTTCCCAGCATCCAACCAGTCTGTGCATGCGGAGACGGTTACCGACGGTTATTTGAAAGAGGATTTGCGGCTATCACGGTCCTCAGCCTCGAGCAGACACCACTTACCAGACTGAGGGGCAAACAATGCAGACTCTTTTGGTGGTTTGTTTCAACACACTGTGGTGTCACATGGGAACAGACTGTTTAAAGAATAAATCGAGCAATTCAAAAAGAAACCTGTTGGTCTGACACCGTGTGCTCTGTCTTAAGTCCCTGACGCTTCTGGGTTTCTCATTAATAACTGTTTAAAAATAGCAGTAGAGAGTTCTCCTCAATAAAAGAAAGTTTCCCCAACGGAGTGTTTTGAATGAGTACCAGCATGTGAGTAATTTGCTGGTGTGAATGGGGGCAGCAGCAGTCTTTTAGACACCTAAATAAGATATCTATATTAGTTGAAGTGTACACTATATTTAGTATATTTTCACAGCTTTACTTGTCTTAAGAAAGCCTTTTCCAACAGGGATCTGAAGCTCTTCAAAGCCACAACACTCCTCTGACAAAAACAGTAATTTCTCCTCACAGAACACAGGAGTTGCCTCATTAGTTGTGTTATTGTCTGACTTTTGTGATTTAAAGGGATTGTTCGGATTCACCAAAGTCACACAATAACACGTTCAAACTAACCAGTTGGTAGACGAGCAACTCCCGTGTTCTGTGAGGATAAACTGCCGTTTTTGTCAAAGGAGTCTTGTAGCTTTGAAGAGATCGATCGTAGCTAACGGCTTCAGCTCCCCGTTGGAAAGTTGATATTTATATTTATTAGGTTTCTAAAACAGTTCATTGCTTTGCTCCTGTGTTAAACTTCATCTACTGTAGATAATACACTGACTCTGGATAAGAACTTCATACAACCCCACCACAAAATATCCAAACTATCCCTTTAAGAAACAGTAATAACACTAAGTAGGGTGACTTAAATACTTGTTATTTGTAATGGTCTCTGTTGCCAAGCAGAGTCGGCTGTTTTCCGTTCTTTGTTTCCTTTCTCTTGAGACCACAGAGGGAATAAGCCATGTGGCTGTTTGTGTTATCCCGACTATTTCTATTTTTAGAGTTTTGCTTTTCAGAATAAGGCTGAAACTAAAAGTAACAACACATCTCAGCTAGTGTTCTGGAGAAGCTAGAAGAAATATACTCATGCTGGTGAATCCCTCCCAAGTCCAATTCCATTACAGTCACCTTACACAAAAAAAGGTCAGAGGTCATCAAGACTTAGATCAGATCCTAAATCTGCGTTCACATCTTCATCAAGGAGATCACCACCATCATCATCATCATCATCCTCCAGATCTGATCCCGGACCAGCGAAGTCACTCCGTCTGGACTGAACGCTCAGACGCACTCGAGGCTTCTGATGAGGAGCTGGCAGAGATGAAGAGCAGAGAAGGAGCAGTTACTGTGAGTGTGTGTGTGTGTGTGAGACTGAGTGCCTCTTGTGGGATTAAGCTGGAAAATATTCAAATGTCTTCCCATAACTGTGAAACAAGTATGTGTGTGTGTGTGTGTGTGTGTGTGTGTGTAAACAATCGCCAAATTAGCTTGGCTTCATGGGTCCAAATCACTCTGGGAAACATTTAGAGTAGAGATTGTAATCTCTTCCGGGAACATCAACCTTCTGTTACGGTAAGTCTCAAGGGTGAGCAGTGCGCACGCACGCACGCACGCACCCATATTTACTGGTTTCACAGAAAAAGTTGGAGAAGAAATAAGAGCTTTGGAAGAACACAGAGGGTTCACCAACATGCTCACAATGGTGCCGTACATTTATGACCCAGTTTCTTGTCATTCTCGTCTCTTTGTACTCTTCTTCTCTGCCTTCATCATAAAACGTGTGTAAACTTGTGATGCATTTTAAAGAATGTTCTTGACATTTTGGGAAACTTGCTTATGCACTTTCTTGACGAGAAAATCAATACCGCTCTCACGCTGGTGTCCACGTAAAACGCTGGAGACACACCCCCTCTCCATTTATTTCACCCTAGAGTTCATCAAATAAATAATTAACTGAATTATCAAATTGTAAATTAAACTTGGAAGCATTATGCAACATTGTGAAACTTTGGCGCTGCTGTTTACAGCAGCTGAACTCTGCCTCTAACCGAAACAGGTTCTGTGGTTCACACATCTGACTGAACGCTGCACATGCAAGACTTTGTGGTTATTTTGCACAAACAGTCACTCACTAACAAACACATTCATATATAGATATAGATATAGATATATATATAGATATAGATCTATTTCCTGTCGTCACCGTGAGGCTGCGGAGGCTCCAGAACAGATGTGGTTCAGAGAGGTATCGGACGAACGTGCATATTTGCCACCATGTAAAACTATTCCTTTAACCAACTGTGTGCTGAACAGGCGAACGCAGGCGAGCGCTGAGTCAGATCTACTGGGATGAATCAGAGAGAGGGCTGAGCCAGATGTGTGGGGGAGGGACGGGAGGGGGAACAACACGTCCCATCTTGCTGTAAACCGCCATCGTTCTGTGTCAATCTGGTGCACATGTAGGTGGACCGAAGGCTTACAAGAATGACATGACGAGAACGCGTGACGTTTGTGTTGCGATGACTCAGCGCGCTGTGCTTTAGTACCTGGAGGTGCACGGGGCAACCGTGCTTAGGTGCATTTTATAAAAAGAAGACATTTGTCCTCACCTTTATCATCCAGCCATGACAGATCATCCGAGCTGACCTCAGCCAGGCTCGGGGTCGGGCTGAAGTCTTCTGAGTCAGAGTCCGCCTCTTCAGCTCGGACCCCTCTACTGCGGCTGGTAGGGAGCGGGAGCGGTGACGGACCTGAATCACATAGAAAGACACAGTTCATGGGAGACACTCAAATATCGGTATTCACAGACTGATCAGATTTGAGATTTTGAGAGTATTTAGCCTTCATAACATGTTCTTTCAGATTAGTGGAAACCAAACATCTAAAATACACATTTAGGTGTTTATTTTACTACTTTGTCTATTTACGTTAGTAGATTTCTCCTAAATTCACCAAAAAGTTACCCTAAGATAACGTCTCATTTGCATATTCAAACATGACATTTCAGGAAACTTGTATTAGAAAAAATAATTGTCTTAATGTTAGTAATGAACTGGGGAAGTTTCATTGTGATATCTATTAGTTGTTTTTTTTTTTTTACCATATTCACCTTCAAAACGTCTGTAATCTTCCAAAACATCTCTTGAAAGGCTGTTTTCTCATAATACGTTGTTTCTCAGACTCTGAGCCAGAAATCTCCACTTCAGTAGTTCTTACAGACACCAAACTCCACAGTTTCATTCCTCTCTATATTCCGAAGGTTTTTACTGAGGGGTTTGTTCATAGATCATTAATATTGTCATATATACAACATTGTATTCTTAAAAACATGGAGAAAATGAATTTTTTTTATGGCTTTTGACGCAATTTTTGACACAAAGAGATATTAAAAATGTCTCTTAAATGTGTAAAAACCTTTGACACCTGGCTTTTTATTCTGGAAATGTATGAACATATTTGATGAGATAATGTCTGATTTGCATATTTAAATATACAATTTCAAAAAACCTTTTACCCTATTCCCCTGTAGTGTCTCCCCTTAAATACTTTAACATGCTGTGTGTGTGTGTGTGTGTGTACGTGCGTGAGGCCCAGAGAAGGAGA
>NW_022280072.1:1305394-1318100 GCF_004355925.1 Anarrhichthys ocellatus
TGTGTGTGTGTGTGTGTGTGTGTGTGTGTGTGTGTGTGTGTGTGTGTGTACGTGACTCACTTAGATGCGTCTTCAGTTGGTCCACCTCTCTGCGCAGGTGCTCCAGCTCCTCTCGGTGGAGCTTTGAAGTAAAACTGTGAAGAAAAGAAGACGAGGTGATAAAGCTGTCTGGTTGTTTCTTTTTGTTTCTTTTCAGACCTGACATTAAAATGTCACCTTACTTGCAGTGAATTGAAAACATTTTTATTTCAATCTTGAGCTGGAGCCGTCATCAGCTACCCCCCCCACCACCACCACTAATGCACCTTTCCTCCGGGTTGCCTGGCAACGTGGCTCTGGTGATGTGTCCCCGCAGACTGCTCAGCTCACGTCCGACCTCTCTCCTCCACTGATCCATCTTCCTCTCGGCTCCTGGACTCGGCCCCCTCCTGGATTCTCTCTCCTTCTCCCTCAGCTCCTCACGCAGCCGGTGAACCTCCTCTGGAGGAGAAGAGAGGTTACTGCAAGGAAGGGAGTTTAGCTTCCTTGAGGACACATCCACATATTTTATAAATGTCGTTAATTATGAATGAATGCTCCGTTGATGAGTGTATTTTGCTTGTTTCCCAGACAGTACCAGGGTGGGCCGTGAGGAGAGAAGGCAGAGGAGACGTGTACTTTAGTATCGTGGTGAGCCATCATTTGTACACATCAATATATAATTGGATATTTAATTATTAAAGTTACTACAAGGAACTTTCATTTTGTGTTGATTTTGGCGGTCTCTGTGGAGGCAAGTGCTCGTGTTTCAGACCACCAGAGTCCCTTTAGAAAACCTCTCATGTAACTGCAGCAGGGTCTGACGGTCTACCCCGCTCAGTCCTGGTTCTCTGGTTCCTCCCTTCTCTCCAGCCGTCCAGCAGTACAGCCTGAGGAGGAGACACGTCTGTCGGGCAGGCAGCTCTCCTCCTCCCGCCCGAGCGTCCGACTGCAGGTCGACGGCGGCAGCAAAGCCGGATCCGGGTCTGTCCGTGGTGGACTGGTCTCTGCTGGACTCTGAGCTGAAGGTGTTTCTAGTGAACCTGCATCTCATTTTGTCCGACCCGACAAGCATCAAGAATAACTACATAGAAGTAGTAGATCTCCTCGCTGATAGTCTCGTTTACTAATGTCATAGGTCATATCGAGGCATCAGTATTATATTGAGACTGTTTCATAAACAGTTTAAAGTTCCTCATAGTAACTTTAAGCTATTATATTATTATTATTAATAATAATATTATTGTAAATAATAATTTTAAAAATATAATAAGAAGTGACACAAAAGTGACTTAATGTTGACCGAAAAGGTGCTTATTACCATTTTTACACTATTTTGTGCAATTCTTAATAGATTTAAACATTGAAAAGGAAAGAAATTAAATAAAATATGTTTGTTTTATACACAAAATCCCGAAAAACAAAGATTCATATTACACACTAGTCTTCATACTTCAGTTTTATATTTGTTATATTTGTTTTTTCCTTTTCAAAACAATTTCCACAAATTAACTCCTTTGACTTTTATACATGTTTGTTTCACATTTGTTCTAATTTTGCAATCTAAACATTTTAAATTCCTCTCAGTTCACACTGACTTCTTATATCAATGCATCTTATATCTTATTTAATATAATAAATGTGCCGTTATGAAGTCCATCCGATATCTAGACTTGAGAGCATGTGAGTTTAATAATATGTTGCTTAGTTCATGATAATCGTCTCTTCTGAAGCATCAAAATTAGTTTTGTGGTTGTTTTCTACGTATTCCCACAAACCTCACAGTAGATTATTGTATGGAACTATAAAATAAAACTAATAATATGCAGTTATTATGGAGATAATTGATTAAAGTGTATTTAACACAAACTAAAAACGGAGGCATTTCTCCTGTTGTGAGCCAAAATAAAATCCCCGTCCGCTCCATTTAAACAGATAAATTGTAAAACGTCCCTACCTCTAGCGAGAGATCTGGATGTAAAGAGAATTTCAACTAAAATATCCAAAATGTTTTTGAAGATTACCGACCATGTCTTTAACGTCATCGAGGGACTGAAGAAATCAAACAGACATTTCCTTTTGTTCCATTGGGGACACACGCTGCTTTAGCTGGTGATATGTTCAACACTAGAGACTAACAGAGAGCTATCATGGTCTCACTTTTCTGATGTTTTCTTAGAAGCCTTGCTGAAGTGTGTTGAGTTCGGTGGACGTGAGGAGACACACTTGGATGATCCAAAAATAAAGAGGCGCAGGTTTCAAGACGAGTTTTAAAATCAAATCATAAACTCATTCTGTGTTGGATGAAATTGAATTTGACTACAAACTCGTTCATCTGACTCAACCGTTGGATTGAATAGCACAATATATTTTGGAAGCTACAGACTTGTGTGTCAACAATAACGTGACAATGATGAATTTGTGCTGAAATGCTGCATTATTTTTAATATGTGACCTGGTAAGTTGGATTGCTGTGTTTGTGACCCGGTATGATCTCAGGTAGGCAGTCCTGGTGCAGCAGGTTACCTTGTAGCGTCCGGATGTGACACTGTTGAGACTGTCTCTCTCTCTCCACGTCATGGAGCTTCTGGCTGAGCGACTCAATCGCCTTGAAAACACATCAGGAACAACAAAATAAATGGAATCACACATTACACGCCATTTGACTTCTTTTGCGGTCGCTATTTGATCTCGCGCCGCCCCCGGCTCGGTTGAACAAACATTCACACACCTGGCTCTGTATCTGGAGCTGTGACTGGATGGCGGCCAGGTCGGCCCACTGAACGGGAGGGCTGAGAGGTGAGGAGGGCTGTCGGAGGAGGAGGAGCGGGGCTCGCGGCGGGAGAGCAGGAGGACCCAGATCTAAATCAGGAATCCTCTCCCTCGCTGGAAACAAATCTGGGGGGGGGGGGGGCCCGTTCAACCACAATTAAATGAGTTCAAACGACTTCCCCTCCCGTTGTTATCTGCACTTTACTGTGAGGGTGGAAGTTACACACTCACACGCAAAAAAGGTAATTTCCACTTTTTAATGATGACTCACAAACCGACACGAAAGGTCACCCACCTTCTCCTTTGGAGAATTTCCCCGGTGAGGTCAGTCTCTCCTGCGGACACATTAAAAACACTTTCACACTGTAAGGAGTTTCCCAAACTCAACACTACGCATATTTAATCTACACAAATAAATGACCCTGTTAAAGGTTTAGTGGGGCGTTACTGCCATCTACAGATAGCTCCAATCATGACAGTTCACAACTGACCGCAAGAGCACAGTGAAGGCTCTCCTATGTTGTTTACTCCTTTATGTACCGTAAGACCACACACACACACACACTCTTTAAAATCATTAATTTCTGTTACTTCCAGCATGACTAATAAACAAGAGGAAGGCCATTTGAATCTACTCACCCTCATCTTTGCAACGCTGCCATCTGCTACTGACAGGATAGAGCTCAGCTGGTTGTCCCAGTTCATGTCGGAGTTGAACTAGAAAAGCAACATTCACTGCCATTAGTCTGTTGATTTTTTAATCCTTTGGTGCAAAAACTGTCACGCAAGACAGTGTTGTGTGGTGTTACACCATCAAACACCAGCGTGGGCTGGCGATGCAGTAACTCTAGACGTGTTTTAGGGGCTGGTCGGTGAGGTAACAACCTACTAGAGATCTCTGACACTTTGTGGAGGTTTTAAATTACAGCACGTCTGGATATTTGCATGTTTGTAGCGCAGCAGCTACTCGGGTAAATGTAGCCGAGGTGCCAGGATGTGCAGGCTTTATGATAATGTGATGAGCCGGGACGATGCTGAAGTAGGTGCAGTGGTTTTTGATCTGGACCTGGTCAGTGGCAGTGAAATCTCCCTTTTAAGCATTTTTACAAATACAATAAAAGGTTTCACAAATCTGAAAGTGTGTTTTAAAGAGTTACTGGCTCCTCTGGGATGATCACATCCAGGTTTCACAAGAGTAGTTGTAGTGGTTTTTGATCTGGATCTGGTCCAATGTGGTCTAGATGTGAAAAACTGGGTTAGTTCTCCTTTTCTTTTTCATTTTCACAAATAGCATGAAGAAGAAAGCGAGAACTTTGGCGTCGTTTCTGCAGACCAGTGGGGACCAGTCTCTCTTCAGCTTCAGTTAGTTTATAATAATAATACGTTAGTTAGTTCATTTAATATTATTATATTTCATTGTATATATTGTGCATTTGATATTTAATATTTTTACTCTGTTATTTTATTTACCTGTACAATAATTGCTGCTGCAGTGGGATTAATAAAGTAACTGTCTGTCTGTGTGTGTGTGTGTGTGTGTGTCTGTCTGTCAGACTTAAACTGGAAGAGATGCATGAACCCCCCCTGCTCAAGGACACTTCGGTAGAGTAGATGCTGGTTACATCGCAAAACACACACACGAAACACATCAAGATAACGTAAAGCGGGAGTAGCAACCGTTAAATAGCTAACGTTGTCGTAAGCTAATTTCAGTTAGCAGCAGCAGCTTTACGGTTACTTTCCTTACAGCGTTCATAACGTTACGTCGCTGTCTCCGTTGTCAAAGTAACGCTAATTATGGTATGGAATGGTACCTTCTATTGAATATATAACATACAACCTGTCGCTGAAAACATAGTAAATATTTCTTTAAAATGTTTTATGTTAGCTGGCTAATCAAGCTACTCACAGAAAATCTTGCGACTCCACTTTTAAATCCAGGAGCCCATAACAGCAGCAACGTGATTGCGTGTGACGTAGCCGCGAGGGGTCTTCTGGGTATTGTAGTAGATAGTGACTACAGTCTTTACTCATCACCAAATAAATGAAGTGCGTCAGCAGAATTTCTCCAAGACACATTGTATTGTATATTTTATTGCAGTCATTCGTTTTGTTGGAAGAAATTATTGCAAAAAAAGTCAAGAGTAGATTTATTTCTGCCAATGATTAGCTAAAGAACACCATATCCCACAATCCAAAGCTTTGCGTTGACATGGATAAGATGGCGGCTTCTACTGCCAATGTGGAAGGTATTACAGGACTGTTAAAAGACTCTTTATCAAAAGTTGGATTTGAAATCTATCCTCTGAAGGTATTGTGGCACTAATTGATTCCCAATGTGTAGCCTCGAAAGCAGGAAGGGCTTAAAAGTGTGAAAAATATAATTCAATACATGCACCGACCTTCATAGTACATCAAAAGCCTACACACAGCGTGTTCACTTTACTAGGAACACCTGTATAATCTGATGCAATTCAATGCAACAGCTTCACCATAAATTCAACCTTGATGAAGTCTATAATGTTCAGTTTTTGTTGGTATTGTCGGGACTGTGTACATTTAATAACTTGTTTATTCTTGAGGTTGTAGATTGAGGAGGACATAATAATAGAAACACCTCACAATATAATACAGTCCAGTACAACACCACCACAATTACGCCTCTATTCCTCTGCAAACTCAAAATGAAAGGCATTATAAAAGCATACTTGTTGAACTAGATTGTTCAGGTGTACCTAATAAAGTGGCTCTACTGTTTGTTACTGCCCATGTGCCTCTCTGTCCCACAGGTTGGCTGGTATAACTCTATGCTGCCTCCCTCCCTGCGCCTGGCTCACCGTGATGACAGCCTGGCCGTGGTGGTGCTCAGCACTCCCTCCATGTTTGAACAAGCCTTCCTGCCCTTCGTGGAGGAGAGGGGCTGCCAGGGCATGTCCGACCCCATAGACCAGTGCGTCAAACACTGCGTCTCCTCTGCTGTCTCCCAGGTAAGTGGTGCAGTAGCAGGCTTGTATTTTGTTTCCATCTTTAATCACAAAATTCACAACAATAAGACATTAAGTATTTATTATCATGATCAGGTTAGATGTGGCCTTTCCTCTCCCTGCCCTGCAGTGTTTCCCGGGACAGGAGGTGGATGTGAGGTACGACTACGAGATGCTGCCCAGCAGGAAGCCGAAGTTTTTGGCGCAGACTGCGGCTCACGTGTCCGGAGCAGCTTTCTACTACCAGCAGTCTGACGTCAGAGACCAACCCTGGGCTGAAAAAGTAACGCTGTTTGGTTTCTGTTTAATAAACTTAAGTTTTGTAGTACAGTGTGTTTTTCCATTCTCGTCTCCTCACCTCTGTTTTGTGCGTCTGCCACCTGCAGAAGATGTTTGGAGTGTGTGTGCACCCGAGGTTCGGGGGCTGGTTTGCCATCAGAGCCCTGTTGGTGTTCGGGGGTGTGACGGTGGGCTCTGAGATGCAGCAGCCTGTTCCTCCAGACTGCGTGCCCTCCAGAGAGGGCAGGATACAGCTGCTGGAGGCTTTCAACTTTCACTGGCAGGTACAGAACCTCAGCACACCGTCAGCCACAATAACCTGGACACACATACACGTTAAATGGACAGCAAATGTGCCAAACACCTCCAGATTGATGGCCTTTAGGTAAGATACCCCCCTCCCCCATCTTAACCATAATCCTGTTTTTAAATCCTTTCATGCTCATAAAACAAAAAGGACTTTGAGCTCACATCAAGAAAGCGGTACAAATTTGAAAAATAACTCACAAAAGACGGTGCTGGTGGAGGAATGACATGTTTTGATGGGTTTTTAATCCTATAATCAAATACTTATGATAAATCAAAGCTGATCAGAGACATTTTGTGCGTCGTCAGGACTGGAGGTACAGGGACGTCGTGCGTCCGGTCCAGATCTACTCTCAGAAACAGAAGGACTACTTTTCCACTCCTCCTGCTCAGCGGTTCGCTCTGCTCAAGACTTGGGGCTTCCTGCCGAGAGACAGCGATCAACCCGACACGACGTCGGACACTCGGAGCCAGGCGGCCGGACACGGCTGAAGCAGCTGCACAAACCTCCACTGCTGAGCTTCGGTGGAAGCTTTTTTTAAGGTACAAGGGAAACTTTTCAGGGACTTGCATATGATGAGTTTCATCATATTGATAGACTACGTGTGGTCACACTGCTGAGTAAAGGCAGCTCCTCTCATGGAAACTGGAACATACTCAAATGTTTGTACGTATGCTTTAAACATTACCGCTGCTGAGTGTGTTAAAACCAATTACTTAGAAGAACGCAGCTTGTGTCCTTGTTGCTTGTGTCACACTGTAACACTCCAACTTCTGACGTTTAAGCAGCAGCAGTGACTTTTACTTTGGACATTGTATCATTTGACACAATATCAACACAAGAGGTTGTATCAAATGAAAATGTTTCACCACCAGACTGCCTTTCATTTGTATCTGTATGTGCTGATACTTGATCATGAAGAGAACAGACACTTTTTTTTGTTTTGTTTTTTACTCATTTCTAGAATATCTCTATTTGATTTTAGAGTGAAGCCATGAAAATAAACAATAACTACAAATAATAAAGACATGTATCCATGGATTTGATTCCCCCCCAAGCAAAACATTGTTTTTCATGCACTGATCAACATCAAAAATACACGTAGGTGTTTATTTTACTACTTTGCCAGATTTTTTTTTTTTTTACTACACTTTAAAATTGGCTAACGCTAGCTAAGTTAGTTAACAAGAAGGCTAATTGTTTCTTCACAGGTTAAAAATCACGAAGACAATTAACCTAAAATTTCCATTTTCTTATTAACAAGAGCTGTTAATCTAGTTTACGTTGACATTACCCCAAATCTCTCTGTGCTAACGTTACGTTTCTTTCCCCTGGTATTTGACCTCTGCCACTGAGCCTTTGACGGTTGAAAATTCTAAACTCAGGTCCGCCATATTGTCTAATGTTACAGCGAGCGTCTCCGAAAAGAGGACAAAACTGTAACTGAACAATAGTCATGCCAGAGCTTCTGTTTTATTATTCACATTTACATAATTCAATGTGTGAGTACAGCATTGATACATGGTTAGAACCACCAGTGGACATCTGCACTGAGCAGTGAGGGGTTTCATATGTGCTCCTCTTCTTCTTCTTCTTCTTCTTCTTCTTCTTCTTCTTTGGTTTCATAGATACAGTAGGTATCTGTGTCCATCAGCAGTTCTGCAGTAGAGATGTAGTGCAGCAGGTCACGTCTACTGTTGCACCTCTAGATGTCGCCGTTCTCCAGATAACACCGTGAGGTTTAGTCTTGCTGCTGTCTCTGAAGCGTCTGCAGATGTTCAGCGATCAATAAAGTCAACCCCCGACTGCAGAAAACCAGCCTCAAATTATAAAGTACATCCACCATCTACCCTCTGCAACTGTTAAGTGCATCTTACATAATGGTTCTTTTGCGTTTTTCTTAAATTTAAGCAGCCTGTGCTCTCACTCCTGCCCTCACCGTTTACTTTTTGCTTTTATCATTTCAGACTTTTTGTCCCACTAAGCTACCTCTTTATTGATACACCTCTCTCTCTCTCTCTCTTACTCTCTCTTACTGCATCCCTCTCCTCACCCCCTTCTCCCTCCCTGTGCTACTCTGTCTATCTGTGTACTGAATCAGCATTTTAGAGCAGTATGCCGCAGGCCTGCAGAGGCAGACCATGGAGTTAATTATACTCCCTCAGATACTTGATCGCTCCCCTATCCCCCTCCTCTGTTGCTCCACCTCTCTTTCCTCCTCTCTCTCTCTCTCTCTCTCTCTCTCTCTCTCTCTCTCTCTCTTTCAATGTGCATGTCTTGAAGCCAGTTAGCTCTGCAGATAACTGCCACCACGAGCTCACAAGTCACGATGATTAAAATCATTGTTAGTTCTTAATTTCCATTTAAGTTATGACGCATTTTTCGCAGAGTTAAGTCTAAGAAGCAGAATTATATAATTTAAGGATGATTGTGTTGTATTGAGGCGCCATTTTTCCAGGTTGTTTACCACAGGAAATAGATTCGGCTCAAAACTAGACAACAAGAACTAAACAGGCGCAGAGAACTTTGGGTTTCTTTCTTCCTTGCTGTCTCTCTTTGCGTCCTTTCCTCGCTCCTTTGATGCCTCTGGGAACGTGGAGGCATAATTTTCTGTCAGAGGAAGAAGCTAAACCTCTTGCCGTTCTCAGGGTTTCCAGGTCTCTGTTGTTTGTCCTCTGATGCCTCACCAGCTGTAACCTGGGATACACTGATATCTAAAGTGGAACATTTACTCTGCATGTCGGTGAAAGAAGCAATGAGACACGAGCGAGGGAGGGGGATGCTCCTGACGATCCGGCTCCCTGTTTTCCCCCTTTGGTTTAACATCCTCAACTGTCTCCACAGTGCAACACGAGTTCTGGCAGGCAGAGCTGCACTGCCGAGCTCTCCTTGCTCTGGTTTTTGCAGGACTGCAGAGGCACTTTTGCACCTCGAATGTTGTGGGACACAGAGGGTAACCGGCATTACACGGCTACAAACACCAAAACCCCAAGACAATTACAGTCAGACGCTAATATTTAGTAGTTTTGGAAAATGCTGCATTGAGCAGTTAACTAACTAGTCCTTTATGAGCCTTTGCTGGAGGACTAGTTAAGTCCCACCAGAATGCAGGACTCTGGTGGGACGAGGTTGATGGGCAATGTTTTCCTCATGTTGCATTTTTAATGTGAAGATGTTGGCCATATTATCTAGCCAGAGAATTGCAAATTCAAAGAATGCACTACAGGAATGTACTGCTGTTTTGGGTTTTTTTTTTTTGTCATGCGTTTGTTGTGTTAACAAATGGGCTACAACTGCATTTTGTTGTGCATCCCTGTGTTGCATAATGACAATAAATGATCCTTGAATCCCTCAAATCCAATGAAAGCTGGTGTATGTTGATCATGAAGAAAAAGGAGTTTAGAATCAGCATGTTGGGAGAAATGATGTTAAAAGTCTTCTGGGTGCTGCTCACTAGAATCCCAAATAATAATAAAAAACCCAGTAATGACATGTTTGTGCACGGCAAAAATGATCGGCTGTTTTTGGGCAGCGATGAAAAAGAAGAGAAAGAAACGGAGAAAGAAAAAGATGAGTTGTGGATCAGTGAAGCGGTGTTATCCGCCCACAGACATCAGCTAACAAGAAGAGAGGGGAAAGGCCAGCAGCACACCAGCAACAGAGGAGGAACTGAGCGCTGAGTGGGGGGGAGGAAGAGTCCAGCATCCAGAGAATTTAGTCCAATTTAAACCATAATAATAACGTTGCTGTTCTAGTGTTGAGGGACAAATGAAGACATGGAAAGAGTTCTCAAATATTATGCAGAGATGGAGATCTGCGAGAGAAAGCAAAGAGCTTAATTACGACTCTATTTCCTGAACTTCCTCTGCTTACTCTGACAAAACACTCGTGTGTTTTCTCACAGAGCCTCTCTCTCTCTCTCTCTCTCTCTAAGCCACGCTGCCTCGGCGTGTGCGCATTTCATTTTTCTTATAAAACCGCCTCCTTATCAGTTTTGTGGATTAGCATAATTAACCAGCCCTCCGCCTCAGAATTCCCCTCGCAGCCAATCGGCGGTTGGCTCATGGTTACCAATGGGGAGGCCGATGGACGGGAGTGCGAGTGGTCAGCCGAGGACAGAGGGGTAGAGGACTATTAGTCTCAACCAGGCGATGGAACTACATATTCCTCCTTTCCACACACGCACAAAACACCTGTATTCATTTGTTAGAGAGAAAACATCAAATCTATTGCTTCACTACCTCACTCATCCATCTATCTGGCACATGCATTGAACATGCACGGCTTCTTCAGTGGGACAGACATAAAGTCCGTGTGCAAACAGAAGACCCTCGTTCCCGGGATGAGTTCTTCACTAATGTGCAGCATGCGATGACGTGTTGGCGCGTTGTTCATGTGGTGGAAACCGCTGGGAGCCACCTCCCAGCTAAAGGGATGTCCACGTGTTTATGTAATCTGACTCGCTGGCATACTTCAAATGCTGCAATCATTTCTTCATGTCGATAAAGTAGAAAGTTTGTATCTGGCCTCAGATGTTCAACAATGTTGATGGTGAATGAAAACATGGGCGGATTATGAGACAATGGGCCCCTGGGCCCCTGGGCACGGAGATAACAATGGCCCCACAGCCTCTTCATAGTTGTTCAGCCTCTTTGTGTTGTGTGTCTCTGTGGTTTTGTGTCTCTTTGGGTCCTTTTATGTATCTTGGTGGTTTCTTTTCAGCTGTTTTGTATCTCTTTGTAGTTGTTTTGGTCTCTTTGAAGTCTTTCTTTGTCTCATTGTAGTTTTCTCAGTGTCTTTGCACCTTTTCATAGTCGCTGTGTGTCTCTTTGTGGTCTCTATGCAGCTGTTTTGCATCTCTTTGTCGTTGTTTTGGTGTCTTTGCAGTATTTTGGTCTCTTTGTGGTTGTTTTGTGTCTCTTTGTGGTTGTTCTGCTCCTTTTCATCGTCATTGTGAGTCTCTTTGTGTCTCTTTACAGTCATTTAGATCAACTTGTTTTGGTATCTTTGCAGTTTTGTTGTGTCTCTTGTAGTAATTCTTTATCTTTTTCTAGTTGCTTTGTGTCTCAATGTGGTTGTTTTGCTCTTTGTTTTAGTCTCTTTACGTCTCTCTGAATCTGCTCTCTTTGTAGTTGTTTTGTGTCTCTCTGTTCTCTCTCTCTTGTCTTTTGTAATATATTTCTTTGTGGTGATATTGAGTCAATTCCTGGTTGGTACTTATCTCTTTGAGTTTCATTTTGTAGGTGAAGGCCAGTCGGGCCCCTGACATTTTCATCCCCAGGGCCTTCAGTAATCCATCCACGAATTAAAAGCATTACTCCTGTTGCTCTCAGGGGAACATCCACATTCACCTGACTCCCCATCGTCTCCACTTTGAACCAACCATCAAAGAACAGTGTAACAGTCCAACAGGCGAGAAGGATTAGCCCGAGCTATGGTTCCCCGTTACATAATCCACCGTTTTGGATTAGCTTCATTCCCCTGAGAACGTTTAACCCTTTGAAATAAAATAGACCAGCGTCAGCCTCTGTGTTCAGCTTGAGTTATGCTGTAAGGAAGTGAGTTAAAGCGAGCCTACTGTACAAGTACTGTAGCTGTCATGGGAAAATGTAATCGGACAATAAGGAATGTAGGATTTGTTCAAAAAGTTTATCTCTGAAAGGAGATGCTACTTGAGCTCCACTGGCTGCAGATAAGTGGAGGGGAAAACGGCACCAACACCACACAGGTGAACGAAGAGACGCCCAGTGCATTAAACAAGAGTGTTGATTGATTGTTTAAAGTGAAGAAAATGCTTAAAGTCCCTTCAGACAGAGGGGGGGTGATTTCTCGCTCCTTCCTCTGTTTCTTACTGAAAGATTGCAATTAGCTCCATCCCTCGCATGCCCCGTGGGCTGCTTGTGGTAAAAGCTCACATGGTGCTGTGAGCTGATTTATTAGCGGTTGTATGCATTAAGTATTACGTCACAGCTGCCGAGGAACTCTAAATCTGCCACTTATACGAGATTAGCTCCTTACTACTTTGGCTCTGCCCACGGCAAACGTCTTCCATCTTACTGATGTTTTTCTTCTTCTGCTGGATGTCCTCCTGTGGCCTCTTACCTCCCTCACCTGTTGTCGGCCTTCGTCCCTCTCGCTTCTCCTCTTCACGCGTCTCTCCAGAGAGGCCGGGTCTGGTGTGTCACGTTGCCGGGCTGTGGAGGAAAATAATGTTCACTCGCAGTTCTCATTGATTACTCTCTGAGGAGTCTGTGGCACTCTGTGTGTGTGTGTGTGTGTGTGTGTGTGTGTGTGTGTGTGTGTGTGTGTGTGTGTGTGTGTGTGTGTGTGTGTGTGTGTGTGTGTG
>NW_022280072.1:1318110-1326640 GCF_004355925.1 Anarrhichthys ocellatus
GGGTGTGGGTGGGGGGGGTATTCATGCACTGGTTCATTTTGGGCTGTTTTCGTTTTCATACCATGTCTTCTTTCAGACTAGTGGATGGAAAACATCCAAAATACACATTTATGTGTTTATTTCTCTAAATTTCTTCTAAATACGTTTTCCCTCAGACTCAGCCAGACATCTTCCCTTCAGCAGCTCTTACAGACACTAAACTTTACAGTTTCAGTCCTCTCTATATTCTGAATGTTTTTACAGAGCGGTTTGTTCATAAATCATTCAGAGACGGATTTATACAACATTGTACTCCTAAACACGTGGAGAACATGTATTTTTTTTATGGCCGTTGACAGTATTTTTAAATGTAACAAAGAGATATCCAAAATTCCCTCTTTAAAAAACTTTGACTCTAATATGTCAACAAAATAAAACAAGAATTTTGTACCTTTATCCAATGTTCAGATTTCTGTTCTGGAAATATATGCAAAATAGCACATAAGACAATGCCTCATTTGAATATTTAAATATAACATCTGAGAAAACACATATCTGTCTTAATGTAAGTCATCAACGGTGGAAGTTTCATACAGTGGAATGAAACATCTCAGACATGATAAACCAAGAATGACTTGTTGGCCTAAAGCTTCCAGTGATGTGTGTGTGTGTGTGTGTGTGTGTGTGTGTGTGTGTGTGTTTATGTGCCTACCATCCACCCACACCATCATGCATCCCATGGTTTACACCATAACATTATTGCACAACGCCGCAGGCTTAGAAAACACTTAATACACTCCATAGTAGATGTGTCTCTATGCATGTTGATATATTTCTGTGTACATCATCTCCATCCTGAGAGCTACACTTCCTCCACAGTGTGTGCCTGCAGTATTATTAAGTCCTTATTTTATGCTCAGAGTAAAGTATGTTATAAATCCCCTCTAAGTGAAGTTCTGCTCCGGCTCATTGCTTAACCTTAAAGGGGGCATCTAATGAAAAACATTTGGGTATCTGGCGTGCCCATACTAACCAAACAAACAGTACATTTAAAAAACAGTACTATTGTTTTGTGGGCTACCAAGATCAGAAAACATACAATTCAACAAGCCAATGGGATTTGGCTCCCCTTCGTATGTCACATGCAGACTCATTTAAATATGCCGCCCCTCGTCAGAGTATTTCCACCCACTGCTTTAAAAATACTTTCGCAAAGATCTGCCTTGTTTTCCCTCACAAGCCATTCAGAGCAGACTGGGCTTTTTTCGGGAAGGGACTCTTAAAGAGACAGGTGAAAAATACGGAGCGTTTCAGACAGACGTTGGATACATGTGTATTCACGCAGACAGTATATAGAAAAATACTGTGTTTTTTGAACATTAAAGCGTGTAGACATATTCTGGTAGAAACCCAAAATACAAGTATGAACCTGAACATGAGCAGATGATGTCCTCTTTAAAGTCAGACGTTGGCTGCTATGGAGTGACTGGGGACAGGTGATTTAGTCTGATTGGTAGTTTAGTGTCAGCGAGCACCACTGAGTAAAATATCCCTTGTAATGGAGATGTCACAGGTCAAAGGCTCATTCAAGGCAAATGCTAAAATATTCACGGGCTGATGTGGAAATCCACCTGAGAACGCAAGAAGAGGCCGCGGGTGTCGTCCACCGTCCAGCATCGATAAGTGTAACGGGAGAACAGAAGAATCCACGAGGCTCAGACTGACCTGCTATGACGAGCAATTTAGTTTCAAACATAGTGAGGCACCTGCGGGAGGGAGGAAATTAGCATTTTAAATAGGTACGATTATAGGCCAGGCCACTGTGTGTGTGTGTGTCTTTGTGTGTAACTACGCACACAGACATTTCCTCTCTATTCACTTACTCGAGTAACACTTCGCCACGTTTTTTTTTGCTATCTGAAATATTGACACAACATAATGCTCTCCTCCCACGCCTCGATGCACTTTTTTATAAATAGAGTGCCGGTGCTGAACACAGCTGGAGCGCACTTCTGAGAGCACTTGAATCTGACACAACACAAAGAAACCACTCTGCCCTACTCCTACATTTAGCTGGCAGGCCTCACAAAATAGTTACCAGTGCGAGCATTTGAATTACAGATGGATTTGATATGATAGTTACAGCACATCGGCTTTGAGGAGACATGGACTTGTGCTGGAAAAACACAGATTTAATCAGTTTAGTCAGCATCCCTATGTTAACGGGGACATTGTGACGGATTGGTACGGGCCATCTTTGCAGTTCATGACAACTGAAGGGAGATGGATGTTTCAAATGCAGTTTGAATGATAAGAATCCTTTTGGTCTCTGTGGAGATATCGGTGGCAAAAAAAATAAATAAGAAGAAAACCTTCTTGGAAAATTGAAGGTTCAGCCTTCAAGGAGTGTAACATCAGTGGGCTGAAAGATGTTGGTGGGTGAGTTCCAACATTTTGACCCAGATAAATATGCATTGAAGAGAACATCAAACCATTTGAAAGGTCTCTTAAATTAGTCATATTTACAGGATGTTAAGAGGGGGTAGACCCTCAAGTTCCCCTCAGAATGAAGTGCATTCACTTTGGTGATCCTCTGACTTTTCATCTGCCGCCACCATCAGGTCAAAATTTGAATTTCTTAAATTTTTTTGTTTTATCATTAAACATCTGCAGAATTAGCTGTACTTTGTGTTTAGTGCTGATTAGCAAATGTTACCATGCTAACACGCTAAACTGAGATGGTGAACATTATATCTTTTATGGTACGCGTGGAAATGACCGCTCACGTGGACGCGTACCATGAATTATCTAAGCAGCCATGGAAGGCATTCTGTTAGTACAGAGTTGTGTTTCAAGAGACGGACCGTCACGTTGGCCGCTTCTCTTTTGCATAAAGTTGAGGTCTGGGCTACTTTATGTAATTCAGGGGCGTCCGAGTCACTGCCTTTGGAAACTCGCGAAAACCTGTGTCCGGCATCCAATGCTAGGAAGCGGCGCGATCCATTGTGTATTAAAACGCCCCTTTGGAAAGGTCAACCCGATCCCACTACCAATGAGTCAAATACTTGGTCAGTGCTCCCTGAAATCAAACTTCTTGCAACTAACTCCAGAGTAAACACACCCGCGTCCTCATGACTCGCTCAGAGAAACTGACGTAGTCACATCAGCATTTTAGCAGTCATTCAGAAAACTACAAAATGACATAACAAGATACACTACAAAACAAAATATGTAGCAAAAGGACATGACATCATTCATCAAAGATCTGAGTAGTTTCCTTTGAAGAAAGAAGTTTATTTTCAAAAGACTGTCTGCATGTAACGAGCTGAAATCATACGAGCCGTTTGATGAGGATACGTTGAACTACGAGGTGGCGTGAGACATAGTTTGTGTAAAAAGTTTATAAGCTGGTGGGCAAGAGTTTTAGAGTGTATGAAGATATAGAAGCCCCTCCCCTTCCGGTGTCCCCCATGGGACCTTATTCTAGAAGACACGTGGACAGTAATCAGCGGAGAGAAGCAAATATTTCTTTTTTTAATCCCGTTTGGTTTGTGCCATCACTCGGATAGACAGAGCTAAGGTTGAGAATCATTGAATTTTCCTTTCAAGAGGACAGCAAGGCTCTCTTCATTTCCACAAGAAGTTGTGAAAGCTGTCTGATTTTCCAAAGAGTTCTTTCCTGCAAACACACACACACACACACACACACACACACACACACACACACACACAGATCTCATGTCAGATCGATAGGGAAGCATTTCAGTGAAAATGAGGGAGGCCCGTAGGAGAGGAAACAAAGAATCGCATCACTTCTTCTCCTCTCCCTTTCTTCCCATCTTTTCTTCCACTCTCCCTCATATTGATCCAAAACAGAAAAAAAGGAAAGGGCAGTTTTTAGCTGCAGCCTCCAGCATGATATCGGATCTTTCTCTTTTTCAAGTTCATCACGGCCTGCTCATGTCACAAATTGATGTCAAGTGTAGTTGTTACTTTACCTGACTTTGATCCAAAACATGAGCCAAACAGTGCAACATTAGCTTCTCCGTTCATTTGAAGTCATAGAATAGGGTTTACGGCATCGTGCCGGGGTTGGGAGAGTGTGTTTTTCTCTTCAGGGAGGTTGTTAAATATAGGAAAGTACAAGATGGATAATAGTGAGAGACAGAGTAATCTGCTCTTTGTGGTCTCTTGAGAAGCAATAAAAATCACAGCCGAACTCATCAGCCCACCGCAGACGTGGACAGAGGGAGAAAACGGGCTGGAGTTGCAGAGTGCTGGTGTCCTCCTGAGATGGGGAAGCCGATAGTGAAAGAGGAAACTGCACATCGGGACTGTTGCTTGTTTGTCTTGTTTATTTCTGCAGCCGACGGACGTGCACACACCACCGCGTTGTCCAATTTTGAAGGCGTCGGCTGAACCTGCTCGATTCCTTTGAGTGG
Source organism: Anarrhichthys ocellatus (assembly GCF_004355925.1). Lineage (NCBI taxonomy): Eukaryota > Metazoa > Chordata > Actinopteri > Perciformes > Anarhichadidae > Anarrhichthys > Anarrhichthys ocellatus. The sequence continues at coordinate 1,322,532 of NW_022280072.1, forward strand.
GTTTTCCACTCGTCTGTAAATATTCAGTGTCTCCGGAGAGGAGGCAGACTACACCTCTACCTGGGATGGGATCAAGAGGCCATCCATCACACAAACACAGCTACTATAACCAGCCTCGCAAAGTGCTGAGCCTGCAGTTTAAAAAAAAAAAGGGCATGTGAGAATCTTTTATTGCGGGGGTAAGATTAAATGTTATTTTTTTAAAACACGGACAACTCCCAGACCGGACAACGCCATGCTAGCGACCTGTCAATCATTGTGTAGCCCCGCCCTAACGCATCCCCTGCTTTATGGTCTGTGTGACTCTAAATGGACCATAATTTACTAAATGAACATCATGCTGTATTGAAGAAGACTTGAAACTAGAGATTGAGACCATAAACTCATGTTTACAATGTTTACTGAGGTAATAAATCAAGAGAGAAGTAGAGTCATTTTCTCATAGACTTCTATACAACCAGAGGAGTCGCCCCCTGGTGGACACTAGAGAGAATGCAGGTTTAAGGCACTTCCACATTGACTTCACTTTTCAGACACGGAGGTTGTCACCTGGTACAGACCAACTCAAGTCTTCAAGGAAAAGTTTGATGTTTTGGAAGATAAGCTTATTCGCTTTCTTAGCGTACTCAAAAGCGCATCTGGCCTAAGCAGCTGGCTAGCTTAGCTTAGCACAAAGACTGAAAAGAGAAGGAAACAGTTAGCCCGCACCTGTCTAAAGGTCTAACGTGTAAAAACTACAACTTACCATGTAGGGTTATGTGCCGGACAATTTCTTTGCTGGAAGCAATAACCAGGCAACCAGCAGAGCTTTCAGGAAGCTGCCCCTCACATGGACAGAGCCAGGCTAGTTATTTTTGTATCCCCCATTTTCTGCCTTTATGCTAAGCTAAGCTAACCAGCTGGCTGCCGCTTCATATTACCGCACAGCTATGAGAGTGGTGTGAATCTTCATATCTAACTCAGACTAAGACTTTAAGCATTTGTGTTTCTGATTCATTGTTGAACTATTAATTATACAACGCAATAGATTGCATTTCGTGTACATGGTCACAAATTGTGTCACAAGTGGCCAGATGACCCTTGTTGGATGTACTGAACCCTTTCATGCAGAAGCACTCATTTCAATCATGAAAACCTCTCCTTCACTATGAGACCCACTGTTGTAGCTGTATCCGTAAAAAGGACTTTTCCTCCACATCGGGACTCTTTCTCCTCACTTTCTCATACACTCGTGCAAATGAGACAGAAAATCCCACACTTTGTATTCATGGAGAGACCGACTTATCGATGACTTTCCAGAGTGTGTGTATGTGTACTTCTAAAGCAAACTCACAGACTGTCAAAGCAGTACTTAGAAAATAGTTTATTATGTTGATTAATATTCCAGCTAATGTTTTAATGTGACACCTCAATGCAGCGCCAGAATGAAAAGGATGACACTTGACTAAGAGAATAAAAAAAAAAAGAGCGGAGAGAGGAGGAGAGGAAGTAAAAGCCGTGATGAGACCTCATTAAGGCTACAACGAAGCATGCACGCTCGTGTTTCGGTGTGTGCATCAGCCACCGCGATCCAGTCATCTTTTGTCTGTGTCTGTGTGTGTGTCAGTGTGTGTGTGTGTGTGTGTGTGTGTCAGTCAGAGCAGATCTGGGAAGCCCCTGGGAGGGTTAAGTATAGAAACAGCAGAGATTGAGGTGGGGAATTCTCATCAAAAACCGTCCAAATCAGGAAAGGTGTCGACGAGAGCCAACCTGCAAGGGGACAAAGGGGAGCAGAGGCGTTGGAGGTGTGTGTGTGTGTGTGTGTGTGTGTGTGTGATTCAGTTAGAAGAAAGATGGTCAAGTGTCTGACATAAGAGTGGCAACTGCAGTGATGGTGGAGAGGAAAGTAAAAACAGAAGAAAGTTATTTTGGAGATTACAAAGGTTAGCGGTTTACGGGGAGGGGGCTGTGTCACGATGTGGTGGCTCCATCTCAGGGGTGAGGTCGTGTTGAGAAGGGTGAGGTGCTGGCGATGTGGGGGGGGGGTCCTTTGGGGGCGGTCCTGTGGTAATGAGCTGTTACTCTCAGAGGAAGACGAGCTCTATTACAGGAGCTCTGAGCTGCTATTCTGAGGTTTCATCTGAGGCTGGTTCACCTTCAGGTTTGCCGTTCAGCACAGATACACGCTCGTCCTTTGACAACCAGCCGAATGCAAAAAAAAAGTGAGACGTCTTCGTGTAAGACGATCGGATCTAGAAAACAAAATCATTCCTGTTGTGTGTCAGATCCCACACTTGAATGGAGGATGACAGTCACTGTGACACAGTTTTGTCTGCATGATGCGATTTCTCTGTTTTCTTTCACATCATTCCTCCGCTTCCTCTCGCTGCTGCTCTCTCCCTGGTCGCCGCCCTCCATGGTTGTGTTTGTGAAGCGTGGGAATCTTGTTTTGTAGGACATCTTAATAACCTCTCAGGCATGAACGCCAGTCCTTCCGACCTTGCCGCCCGTTTCTCTGCAAGTTCAAAGGTTCAGACTCGGAGGGAGACTCGCCATCAGACGGCCGGTCAGCAGATCAGAAGGTCAGAAGTTCGAGGTCGGGAAGTCCGTCTGCTGGAGAAATTTCTCCGTCATTTTCTGTCGAGCTCGAACTCAAGAGTTGTGTCTTTTTCCATCATGATTCACTTATCAGTACATTCTGTGTTGGGACTGGGCAGGTGAAATTATTTATATTTGGGTGTAATCTCATAAATATACTCTGGGATTTCTTTTCATCGCTGGATATAAACGTTCTTCAACCTCAGGCATCCTAATTCAAGGTAAAAATCTATCTTTTAAAGGGGCATCCCCCTGACTTCACACATCAAGATCAGTTCTCCCGTTACAGGGAGCACTGCTCCCTACGCTGCTCTGGTGGGAGCTATGGGATGTCAAAAATAGCCCTGATTGTGTCATCAGGGTTAAGTTACTTTTTTTGACAGAAGCTCTGTGTCACAAACTGGGACACCCGAACGCTGTTTCAAACAAAATGTTGCAATTAACTGTCATACTGTAAACCGGTTAAAGCAAAAAGTAGCGACCTGTCAATCACTGTGTAGCCCCGCCCTAAAGCATCCCCTGCTTTATGGTCTGTTTGACTCTAAATGGACCATAAGTTACTAAATGAACATCATGCTGTATTGAAGGAGACTTGAAACTAGAGATTGAGACCATAAACTCAAGTTTACAATGTTTACTGAGGTAATGAATCAAGAGAGAAGTAGTCATTTTCTCATAGACTTCTATACAACCAGAGGAGTCGCCCCCTGATGGTCATTAGAGAGAATGCAAGTTTAAGGTATACTTCCACATTGGCCTCTATTTTCAGAATCGGAAGTTGCCGCCTGATTTTGAAAGTTTACCCTCTTTATAATTTTAGATGTTACTAATAAAGACTGTCTTTCAGACTGGGGTCCAATTTGAAAAACATGAGAAGGTGATTTGGCTTTTTCTGCAGTGATCATCTATTTTGCCGTTGTAGTGATTTTTTTTTTTGTCACCACTGCAGCGTGGTTGGATGAACTGCCTCAAAGAAATTTCGAATCAGGCTGAGACGGACGGCAACACTCTCAATTTTCTGTTTGGATAGGAAAAGGCTTGAGCTGTAGTAGAAAATACTAACTAGAGGATTTGCTATAAAACAATCTACATAATTTTGCATTCTAACTGTATTCTAATTCTTGTTACTAACAGTAAAATGAGAGGAGCACATTCTGGCCCATCCTTGCCCTTGTTGTTCCGCCTCGGTGTGACCTGCTGACACACTGAGCTGTCAGGATCGATTGAGACTCCTGTGAGCTGGCAGCACAGAACCAGGACTGGCATTCTGGCATCGACGTGCCATGTCCGCTCCACCATCCCTCCTGAGAAAGCCCACGGCTACAGTGACGCACCGCTAACTGAGTCGGGCTGCAGCACACTACTTTAGATTTTCACAAAACACAAATTTTACACCATCCGCTGGGCTGCCGTGCTGGACTTTTCTCACCTACTGTACACGGATAAACTCTCCTCCTGTGTGTCACTCTTTCTACCTCCCTCAGCTGTGTGTGTGTGTGTGTGTGTGTGTGTGTGTGTGTGTGTGTGTGTGT
>NW_022280072.1:1326650-1329894 GCF_004355925.1 Anarrhichthys ocellatus
TGTGTGTGTGTGTGTGTGTGTGTGTGTGTGTGTGTGTGTGTGTGTGTTTTAAATTCCCTCTCTCCACATTAAGTGCCAAGTGAAGAAGGCTCCACTGCAGTATATGACCCATCCTGGCAGAGGTGAGGTTGAATAATAAAACCGCTGTTCCTGCCAAAAAAGAAGAGAGGAGATAAGGGAGGGAGGTTAAAGCGAAGGAGAGCAGAAGACAAATAAGGAGAGAGAGGCAGAGTGGGAAAAATAATAGGAAGGGAAACAACGCTGGGGCCCACGGAGGAGGCAGAGAGAATTGAAGATGGGAATTAGAGAGGTTGTGGGGATAGAAAAAGACACTAATAGACAAGAAAGATGAAGTGTAGGGTTGACAAGGTTTAAGTAAGGTCGCAAGTGCAGCAGCATTGTGTACCTCTCTTTTCTCTCCCTCCCTCCCCTGCATCCCTCCATCCCATTTTGAGTGCCAGGGCGTTGGTGCAGAGGCTAAATCAATCACCTCTCTGCCCTCCTTCCCCTCCATCCACACACATTGTGCTGACGTAGTAGGTGCACTTTGTTGCACATCACGGGAGTATGGGAGAGCATGATGGAACACAGAAAAAGACCCAAAGACGACACGTTTCAGGAACCACAGTCGTTGGTTTAAACATCGTTTTAATGATAGTAAAAGATAAAATGTTACTTAATATAAGTTACCGCAGTTTTTAAATAGCCAGAACTGGCAGTTATACAGAAGTCAGTTCTGTGTGGATTCATACAATAATAGGCTGTGTTCAGTGTGTGTGTGTGTGTGTGTGTGTGTGTGTGTGTGTGTGTGTGTGTAGGTGTGTGTGTGTGTAGGAGCGTGTACAGCCAAAGATGAGAGACTCGAAAAAGGAGAGCTACTGTAAGTCGGACAACCGAGATGAGAGGCCAGTGATTGTTACCAGGCTGTGTGTTTGCGTGTGTGTGTGTGTACAAGTTGTGTTTGAAATGTATAGAAAGTGTCAAGTTCACGTAATTATGAGACTTCTGTCTTTAGCCCTCTCAGTGACCGTTGAACCCTGCAAGTCACAGTCGGGACATGCTGGAAAAGGCGTTTTGCTGTCACTTTTCACACCTTTTTTTTAATCAAAATCACCTCTGTCCACAGCGTAAAAGCATGAACAAGAACTAATACTAAGTTCTGGCTCATTTGCAGACATTGTTAGCTAATAAATATATAGTTATATAAATACTGTCTTCTAGTTTTAATCATACTATGTTGACTTTTCTAGGATAGACATCTAGCCTGACATTTATTATGTTCTCCTTTTAGTACAGCTACCTACTGAGCGCCCTGTTTCACACACAGTCCACTCGGCCTATACGAAAAGAAATGTCTCTTTTTCTATTGTAGGGGTACCAATGTTAAGAGAAAAGTCCAACTTGGGTCTTATTCTCACGACTGTGGCCATTCTGTCTCACGCAAACTTTGCACTCGACAAGCTACCGTTAACTTAGTAGATCCCCATGCATTTAACTACACAAGCTACTTTCTGTTTCATTAGGATTAATAGATTTATGTAAAATTCAAGTTCATTTGGAAAGCTTCTTAAAGCGATATATATGTGTGGCCACAATTATGAGAATAACACCAAAAACACCAGGATTCCCCGTTAAGTCTCACAAATCCTTTCATGCATGGACATCTACTGATTGTGTTGTCCTTTAGCCCAGTCGCCTGGAAAAAATCTTGACATTGTCTGTTATTGAAACTTACGTAGTATAATAACAAGCATAAGGGATGGTTGGGTCAAACAAACACAGGACTTTCACCCAGGTCACCGTTGTTTGTGTCCCGTGTGAAACCAAAAGTAAATGTTGACTTTATGCTTGTTATGTAATGTTATGTTAGAAAGTCCGCAAAGGGCGGTTGTAATTTATTCATAACCATTACGTTGTCGTGTCACGTTACGTCGTCGCGTTAAGTTACATTTTCATTGTGCGTTTCTGAAAGCGTGATATGAAACGTATTTTAGATTCAGAATCGTTTACGTGCAACGTATCTGGGGTTTTCAGACACATACGATGCCAAGATTTTTTTCTGGCGACTGGGTTGTGTCATTCATGGTGCAACCATCAAGTGATCCCCTGCTCTTCTCTTCTCAGCCTCCTCTTAACGCCATTCAAGGGCAAGCAAGCAGAGGGAATCCTGCTGACAGCTACACTCTCCTCTGCTCCCACACAATGTCATCTACAGAAAGGCTTTTATGCTAGAAAGTGTGCATGTGTGCATGTTTATGTGTGTGTGTGTGTGTATGGGCTCTCAAAGTGGGGTCACGCTGAAAGTGATGCACAGTTGTTGATTTTTGACTTTTCACCTCTGCTGCTTGTATTTAAATATTCCACCCATATTCGCCTCAAATGAGACGAGAGAGTGAACTCTATCACAACTTTTTCCACCCGGCTGTTCACAGTGAGAACGGACGATGTCAAGCAGAATCTATACAGACATGAAGCGGCTCAAACAGAAGAACACAATGCTCGTCTTTAACCCTGTGAGGCTGTTTTGTGCTGTGTGTGTGTGTGTGTGTGTGTGTGTGTGTGTGTGTGTGTGTGTGTGAGCACTGATGGGATGTATTATTGACTTATTGCATTAGATGGTCTCTGTGCTTCATGCTCACGGAGCGCCCTCGGAGAAATAACGGGATCAGACTGAGCACACAAGCTCAACCCACACATACACACACACTCACACACAAACACACAGTAATGCTTGTGTGAGCACAAAATGTTTTGTCTCTAGCATTGCTCTTGTGCTTCTGGGGTTTTGTGTTCTTAGTAGTATGCGTTTGCCATTCCTGTCTGCCTGCCTGTCTGTCTGCTGTCCTTGCTGTCTCTCTCAAAGGGAAGCTGCAGAAGCTCCGAAGCTGTGAGATCCAGCAGGCCGAGTTTTCGAGAGGCCATGTGAAGGATTAGAGTCTGCTCTTAGCCAGCGGAGTGGCTGAGCAGTTGGCAGTGCAACTGGAATGAAAGGAGGTCCGGGGGGGGGGGGAGTAGAAAGAAAGAGAAAGTAGGAAGGGTGGAGCGCTGTGAGCCAAGCAGGTGGGAGCGCGGTGTTAGGACAGATAAAGAGAGGAAAGGCGAGAGAGGGGAGTGAAAACATTCATGTGTGCATGCATTGAAGTCATCTGTGAGCCTCTGGTTCCTGCTCTAAGCCCCTGAGCCTATCCCTGTGCCCAGTGTGTGTGTGTGTGTGTGTGTGTGTGTGTGTGTGTGTGTGTGTGTG
>NW_022280072.1:1339894-1339965 GCF_004355925.1 Anarrhichthys ocellatus
ACACACACACACACACACACACACACACACACACACACACACACACACACACACACACACACACACACACA
>NW_022280072.1:1339975-1355981 GCF_004355925.1 Anarrhichthys ocellatus
ACACACACACACACACACACACACACACACACACACACACACACACAGCCGTTATCCATGCAGCGATAACCTTTGTGATAAATGATCTCCTGAGACGCTATAGATTTCCTCTGGGTGATGTAGGTCTTTGGTGTCTAGGACATGGCAACATTATTATGCTGCACACACACGCACACGCACACACAAATGCACAGAAAGGTGCGCAGACATGAATGCAAATCTCTGACACACCAACCCTCCCACCCTCTCATACACATCATTATACACCAACAAATCCCTGTGCAGCAGCAGAGAGATAAAGAGATGAGTGTTTTCCCCGACAAAACATCTGTCCTTCATAATGAGCAATATGATAACGAGCCAGTGTGACTTCAGACCGCACAGGGAGGCAGAAACACCACACACTGTAAAGTGTTTATTCAGGCCGGTCAAAAAAAGAGAGAGAGGGAACAATAACAGACATTAGGTAGCTGGGCAGGTGGACTGAAAAATGGGAATAAGAGAGACGACAACACGCAAAAAGAAAAGGCAAAGAAAGAACAGTTTAGAAATATTTGTATGCAAACGCACTCAAAGGAAAGGACAGATGCAGTCTGACCTCGAATGATGAGAGAGGAGGGAAAGGAGAGGACTGTATCTGGCTGCAGGCCTGCCCGCTGACGGATTAATGCTGTTAACAATGTTAATTAAACCGCACTCATCTACCAATTAAGCCAAAGGTCTGAACATGTAAATGAGTGATGTGGGAAGGATGACGAGAATAGTCCGATATGATCTATACTTCTGACTAATACTTGCCAAGGCTTCGTGAGCAGTTAAAGGGAAAAAGCTGCAGCTAGAGGTTGTGAATCGATTATGAAACCAAGGACTCAGAGCCCAGTTTGGTCTCTGTACCTACAGTACACATAACACAAATAGACTTAAACCCTTTAATTAAATTCTTATGGGTTTTATTCCTCTAATAAACTGTAACCCCAAGATAACCCCGAGGCTGATTAGTCTGGTGATTGGATTACTCCGACTGTATGTCTGCAAGGGTTAAAAATACTCGTTCGATCAACCTGGTGTTTTGACAAAGCTTTAACAAGGCTGTGGAGGAAAACATCCACAGAACATGTGCAGGGGTTTGATAAGGTTCTTGATCAATACCGACTTAACGATCGCCTCTCCAGGGGGACTTCGTCTCACATTCCAAGGAGACAAGCGTCACAGTTGGAGAGCGGCAGAGGTGGAGGTTTGTGTTTGGATTGACCCAAACACAAACAAAACAGATGAGGAGGAAGCAGAAGTACGTATACGATTGATTTGAAATGGTTTACAGGTTAGAATCCAATAAAACAGGAGGCAAGGACTCGAGGAAACTGGAAGAGAACTGCAAACAGATATGAAGACAAGCTAACAAAGTGCAACGGAACTAGGCTGGTTGATGTTGTGACTGAATTATACGTCTGATAATTTAAAAAAATTACAATTTTCTTTTTAACATTTTAGGTATTTATCACACTACTGTACTGTAAGTGTTCATTTTTCCCATTACCTTGGTTTTAATTATGTTTTTGGGGCGCTATAAAAAAAGTGTGTTTGATGTCACGGTCGACAGCTGTGGTTCTCTCTCGCTAACGAGCTCGGCTCGCGATTGGTTGTGGCGGTGTATGGGCGGGACCTGGATACTGCCACTCCGCCGCTCGTTCACTACTGCGCGGACTCTTGGCTCCAAATTGTGCCACGAAATTTTGAGTTGTGTCTAAAAGGTAAAACCCCCATACACACACACACACACACACACACACACACACACACACACACACACACTTCCCATAGACACCACCATTTTCACTTTCACCTTCCATGATGTGGGAGGACATATACAGTTTGTGACATGATGTGGTGTGAGCGAACAGCCTGAGAAGGATTATGCTCACAGTAGATCAGGTATCTGAGAAATAGCAGGCGGGTTATTGAGTTAGCAGGGAACATCATGTAAGTGGTTTTGGTGATTAGTGATTATTGATGCGCTAAGATTAGTGTGCAGTTCTTCAGTAGCAACAGACAAACCGAGGATGATCCAGGAGACGCTTGTAACACACTCAGCAGACACGCTATCTTAACCCAGTTTCCCTCGGTAGGAGGAAGGACATGCAGAGGCTTCCCCAAACTGTCACTTTCTGTTCTCCCCCTCCTCGTCTCACTTTCAGCGCACTTCCTCAAGTGAACAAATAATCATCAGACGAGAGAGCGAGGCTTTCAGTCTTTGGTTTGTTTCGTCTTTCTTGTTTCCTCATTATTCCTGTTTCTGTCTCTTCCTATTTTTTGTGTCCATAATATGCCCCTTTTTTTGTGTACTGCCATCTGCACTAACAATAAAATAATAATAATATATACATTTTTTGTTTTTACTTTACTCCCATGATGCTTTGCCTCGCTGTAACCCGTCCACTTCCGGCTGGCTACCTGAGGCCGACACTGCGTGCACACTGACGGTAAAAAGAAAGTCATTCTCTCCTTAAATGGAAAACGTATACCTCCTTTAAACTTATGACAGACTGCCGAAAACGATTCAACGAGACGCAGCAGCGAAACGTGTTCCTCGTGCTGCCTTGTGTAGTTTTGAAGCCGCCCTCGTCAAGAAGATTGTCAGGTGTGTTGATAATGTCCAGTCACAGACGGCAGCAGCGTAACGTCCTTGTGCCTTTTTGATTTCTCTCTCTACTTATGTTTCTCTCTGTGAGGCCCGTCACTTCTATCGCTCCATCACTCTCCGTCACCATCTGTGACAGTAGGTCTGCTCCGTCTCATTACTCTGCCAAGCTTGCCTCAGGACAGGTGTGAGGTTTTTTTTTGTGTGTGTGTGTGTGTGTGTGCAGGGAGGTTACTGCCTGTTACCTCTTACAAACATAGCATGCATAGCTGAGTGCTGGAGCAGTGAGTTATTACAGACACAAACAACAGCAAACCGGTCCCTCAGGGTGTTTGGCTCTCACTCACTGTTTTCCTGCACCTTGCACCAACCCAGACTTTGTCCACAGTTCTTGGCTGTGTGCATCTACCGCCTGGTCTCCTCTCAAAGAGAAGCGCGATGAATGCCGGGACAAATCTCTCAAACAACTTTCAACCACAACTTGGTAGGTGTAGCTGAAGTTATAAAAAAAAATGTTCCTTTGCAAAAGGAAGATTGAATGCCAGATTACAACTATTTATTGATCTTTTGATTATTGGCCGATAATTCATACGGAAAATCGATCGGGTACAAGAATTCTGAATTTCACACTGCAAACACCTTTTTTTGTGCTTTGCCAAAGAGCATTTCTGGCTGCATTTGAGAGAGAGTTCACAAATGCCTCGTATAAGCAGAGATAAGAGAAAATAATTTGAGCATTACCGAAGAACACAGAAAGAGGGTGGCAGCCGGGATGATTCACTCTGCGTTCAGTCTCGCCTCACCGTCTGTTTCTCTGTCACTCAGTGTTTTCTCACTCGTCCCATCACTCAGGCTGGGAAACCACTCAGACGTCGTTCTGGCAGGAAGCCCTTGACATTCTCCCTGTTTGTGCCTGTTTCTTTCCCAACGGCACGTCGTTCCTCAGTAAGAAGTGCTTTTCTGTGCTTTGTGAGGCACCTGTTCAAAGATGTCGTTTTGTAAATCTGTCTTTAAAATGTTTTTAAAAGAGCCCAGACTTCATGATTGAGAGTTTGGACAGAGTCTATGCAAGTGTTTGCCAACTTCAGCTAAAATGTACCCTGATTTCAACTTGCCTTAGCACCAATTGCCGTCTACATACAGAGAATTACAACACTCATAAACTCTTTATGTCTCTGCAAGCGCAGCACTATAATAATACCACCAAATTTAAAGGAGACGAGAACCTCAGGAGCTAAACTGAATGCATAAATTAGATTAAGAAAGTCAAAATAAAGAGATAAAGATGAGTGCGTCCTCTCTGCTCCTGCAGCCTGAATGTGTAGTCTGATTCCAGCAGTCTCAGGAAGGTAGTTGCAGCCTTGAAGAATTCACGCTTGCATGCTGCACTGCAGTTTCCATATTCCTGCACCTTAAACAGCACTGCCAACAAAATGCTGCAGCATAAGATGGATACGGGTTGCCCCCCCCCCCACTTTGCCCTGTTGCGACGAGAGTCTGCTCTGAACATTAATCTTTGGCAGCACATTGCTCTCTCAGTTAGTTAGTTACTGTCTGACTGTCGTCTCTGCCCTGTTTTCTCCTCCAGGACAGGACGAACAACATGGTCGAGGATGGATTACTGTACAGGCCTACTGGGCACACACCCAGGGACCAAATGACAGAACGAAAAAAAGAGACGCGAACCAGCCTGGAAGAGGCTCCTAATGACCACAAAGAAAAACAACTACAAGAGATGCAAAAGACTACAGACAGACCAAAAGAACTAGAACTAAAAGAGATGCAAAACAGCTGCAAAGTGACCACAAACGACTACAACTACAAAGAGAGTCAAAATGACACACAAAACAACTATACAGAGACTCAAAGGAACTAGAAAGAGACTTAAACGACTTCAAAGTGACTCAAAACAACCACACAGACTTGCTATATGACTACAGAAAGGGGCAAAGCAACCAAAACAACTACTACAAAGAGACTCAAAAAGACCAAAGAGATACAAAACCACTGTCCGATAAGGAACGACTACAAAGGGACAGAGGCTAAACAACTGTAGTGGAGGTGGTGGGGCCCCATGTCTGTGCCCAGGGGCCCACTGCCTCATAATCAGCCCACAAACACGGTGGTCAACTGTCTGTCCTCACAGTGCTTAGACGCATTGTGTGTCTGCTGTGCGAGACGTCACTGTGTTATGGTAATATCACCAGGGCTGGGACACTATGCGGGGCGCGTCCTGAAGCTCGCCACTGACCGGACACAAAGCCCCGCGGCTCTGTGACACACCGCAGGCCGGAGGCCGTGAGGACAGAAATAGTACCGAAAGAAATAAACAGCAGCAATCAGAGGAATATACACACTTACTTACTTACTTGCTCACAGATACAGGGGAACACGCACAGAAGCACAAGCAGAGCCTTCAAGGTAAATGGGGACCTGAATGTTTTTCTTCTTCTTTATCTAAAGGAGAATGCACAGTGTTTGTGTGTGTGTTTGTGTGTGTGCGTGTGTGTGTGTGTGTGTGTGCGTGTGAGTCGCTGCCACTGCTCTCGGTGCGACACGGCCTCCGTGTCAAATCATCCGCTGGATGCTTTCCAGCGCTGACACACTGACAAGCGAGCGGGACTCATCGCCTCCCTGGAGGAGGGGCTATCGTGTACATCGAAGACGCCACCGAAAGAAACATCACTGACTCTTTGATGAACTCCGCTCTGTTCCCCCCCCGACTCTGCCGCTCGACACACAAAAAGAGCGACGAGCAGCGGAATAACAATCGTTTCTCAGGCTGGGGAGTGCAAAGCACATCAGCAGACGCCGGCGGTCTACCCAGCAGTTAAACTGGTTCAATTTATCCATTTCACGCACATGCACGCATGTACACAGTATGTTCACATCACACACGTGCTGACGATCAGAGCTGCGAGGCAGAGAGCCCGGTCCTGTGAACTGCGAACAGAGCTATTTATAAGCGGATTAATTATGTCAATGCTTATGGTAATCAGTGTGGTGGTGGTCTCATGTAGAGGGGGAGGTGGAGGGTATACACGCAGGAGCTCAAGCAATCGCTCCTGTGCAGGCGCTCTGCACCTAACCTTGACCTCTGACCTTGCTGTGGATGCTGGCTTCCCGATAATAGGATCTGATGAGGTTTTTATTTGTGGCCACATACGATCATAACGGGCAGATTTGGTGTTTTGCAGGTCAGAAGGCGTCCGGACGTTGAGGTTACCAGCGATCCACGAGCACAAAGCCGTTTATGCCCAACGCGTTGTTTGTTGCAAGAGGTCAACGAGTCTTCCCGGCAAAACGCCATAAACCAAACTCTAGAACACCAAGTGGTGAACTTACTGTCAACTCATAGCTCATATTCATGCACATACTTTATTTTCTTTATATAGTCCCTGTAAATAAAATGAGTCAAGGGGGTGACTCAAATAGCCGAGTGGTAATAGGACGCATACCATGTGGGCGCAAATGCTCAGAGCAGCGAGTCGGTTTGATTCCGGGCTGGCCAGATCTTTTTTTGCATTCCACTATTTTCTATCCTCACATTTCCTGTCTCTCTACACGATCACTATCACATAAAGGCCTAACGAGTCATTTAAAAATAAGAAATAAAAGAGCTAAGCGTTAAATGTCTTATAATGAAACAAAGTTTTGATATCCTGAAACAATTTTATTCAGCTGGCAAATGATCTATTAAAATGTAGATTCTTATTTTTAATCGCCTGCTTTTAAAGCATTTAAAAACAAATTGTCCGTCTTTCTAATTCATTATTTTAATTCTTAATTTAAGTCATTTGCTTTTAATCCTCACTAACAGGCGCCTAGTGACAGTAAATCAGAGGTGCGCGACCACACGCTCGGACAGCTATCCTTCGCTCTTTACGCACAATATGTGATAAAGTCATTTTTGAGTCGCGCCACCAGGGACACAACATCTTAATGAAGCCATTCCAGCGACGCAGCAGGGAGCCCAACACGACAGCGCTGCGTGAGAACAACTCATTATGGAAAATTAAACAAGCCTAATTACGTGATCCGGCAAGGTACTAAATGAGCCAATCAAATACATGAGAGTGCACACTCTTGGAAGGTTAACTTCTACAGTTTAACTCGCGATCGTTGCAGCAAAATCCCGTCTCGTCTATAATAAACACCCACCAACGCAGTCCCTCTTGTTGTGGCTCATATTTCAGGTCCTAAAACATGTGGAAACATATTTGTCTTATGAAGCTATGTCTTTCTTTGGATATGAGACTTTATGAGGTCATACTATGATCTGTCTCCCCAATTTGAACTTCTCTTATGTCATATCATACAATAATATTTGTCACATTGCCCATCTTACCTTTTCAAAACAAAACATTTATATTTTAGTTTCTGATTTGGGGGTTTTTGACACATATTGCTTGTGTCATTTTAAGGACATTTGTGCCAATGACGAATGTGATTATTGTCTCGGTTGTTTGGGATTTGGCTCCACATTTGATTAGTTGTTGTAGCGTTTGCTTTTAGTTCCTCGTCGTTGCTGTTTCACATTGTGAACTTGACACCTGACGAAGGTCCGTGACCGAAACATAATGAACTCTGTGGTGTCAGTGTGCAGGAACTCAACCCTCTCTTTCACAGGATCTGCTTCAACAACCAGATGTGCATTTATCAACATTTAGTTTGAAACATAGACATTAAAATAAATGCTTATAGTGTGGACATGTTACAAACTCAACTATATTTTACAGGCGACTGCTTACTGGACGTCTACGATATAAGATGTCCGACTTTTTAGGCCCCTCCCCTCTTGGCGAAGCTCCAGCACCTCGCCGTTTAAACGCACCATACCGGGGGTTTGGCTAGGACTAAGAATAGCTGACCTTTTCTCCATCACATCCACCACAGACCTGAACGACACACGCCTTCTGATTCCTCTCCTCTCAAATACGGCATTAGTCAGATTACAGCCACCCTCCTTTCCATCATTTCTCCATTAGATCCCTTCTTCCTCTGGCGGAGGATCAGTGGAGGGAGAGAGAGAGAGAGAGTGAAGGTCAGATAGCAACAGCTCTCTCTCTCTCTCTCCTCTTCCCTCTATCGCTCTTCTTATCAGTCGTCCTCTCTTTATCACCTCACACTTTTCATTCCCACTCTGGCACGCTTAACATTTATTCTCCCTTCAGCCTTTATCACCCTATTTCCCTTCTTCTTCTTCTTCTTCTTCTTCTACGTCCTTCCATTTCTCTCAGTTTTGCTCCGTCATCTTTGCACTCTCCCCTTCCCTTTTCCAATTGTATTCTCTTGGCCCGCATATTAGTTGGACACACACACACACACACACACACACACACACTGTCTCACACACCTGAGCGACCTCGCCTCCGTGCCTCAGGTGATCACATCACAAACACACCCACACGAGCATCTCATCAATCTTGGTTTCGGAAATAAAATGCACAGAGACCTAAAAAACATACGCAGGCCACACCACACAAGTAGGCCAGCTGAATTTGATCCGCTTCTCCGCACCAGATGGGTCCGAGGAATCGTTCCAGCTGATAAATAATGTATCATCTACCTGTATTAAACTGAATCGATGCCTCCTTGTCATAATAAATGCTTTAACGGATTGGAGTGACAGATCCGGGGCGCAGACGATCCTTTTGTCTTCTCTCTCACTCTCTGCATCTCTCTGTTGCAAAAGTCCGTCTTAATCTGTTTGCCCAGTTTTTTTTTTTCCGTCTTTTCCGTCCTCTATTCTTTCGTCCTCTGATCTCATCTCTCAAGTCATCAAAGATTCGCTTTCATTTCGGATGAATCAAGTTCAATTGGCGTAAAAACCTCTAATTCCTCCCGGTCGCTGAACCCGTGGCCCTCTTCTCTTTCTCTTTTTATGAATATTTAACTCTTGCCCCGTGCGTGGCCCTCCGCTTTGGCTCTTTGCCTCTGGGTTTGTGAGCTGTCCAGGCCACCGACGAGCAGCCAGAAATACTCCCCCCCGCCCCCAAAAACACAGTCATAACACCACCAACTCTGCCAGCCACTTACATTCTGTACATTTAGCTGAAGCGCTGGTCAAAAACGACCTACAGTGAGTACGGCAGGTCATTCGACAAGCGGAAATTCTATTACGACAAGGGAGGAAACGTAGGTGCGCTCCCCGCGCACGGAGAATTGATGTTGGAGAATATTGTGGTTTGATGTATAACTGTAACTCTCAATCACAAACATCACCATCCAGGCAAGGTCAAAGAAGGCTGAATGCCAACCAGCAGCATATAAATGAACTACAAGGAGCTCCGACAGTTAATACTCTGTCACATGTGA
This sequence comes from Anarrhichthys ocellatus, assembly GCF_004355925.1. Lineage (NCBI taxonomy): Eukaryota > Metazoa > Chordata > Actinopteri > Perciformes > Anarhichadidae > Anarrhichthys > Anarrhichthys ocellatus. The sequence goes on from NW_022280072.1 coordinate 1,348,932, forward strand.
GTGTTCAGAGACACAGTTACATTCACAAAACTCCAAAGGAGCCAAATGGACTGCATCCAAACAAACTGCAAAGTGCTAAACACCTAAATTCTTTAGTATGCCGGGGATCTGGTCATGGAGATCTTGACACAGACAAACGGTACTGTGATGTGAAACTATTGCTTGAATGCAAAGTGTCGAGGAGACACAGAGCAAACATTATCACTCATTTGAAGTCGTGTTTTTGGCCACCTGGCAAATACAAGTCAAATATTTTCTCTCCTTTAGCTCTGTTTTTGGTCTCCACCAACTCCTGAGTGAAATATCTGGCTCTCTAGCTGCTAAATGTTGCTCTATGTGCACCAGCGAGTCCCTCACTGTGTTTCTGTCTGCTGTTTGGAGCTGAGCAGATAGTGTACGGGAGCTTTTAAGAGCTTTTTTCTCTGAAAACAGCTCCATGAAAGTGGTGAGAGAACCAGTCAGATTGCAGCCGGACAGCTAAATAATAGGCTTTGAGGAGAGCTGCATATTCAGAGGATGATTCTCACCTCTTTCACATCGTCACATTGTTTTTACATTGTCATTTGATAGATTGTTATTATAAAAAATATTTGTTATGGCAAGCAGGCAATTCCCTTTTTAACAGGGAGGACAGACCTGGTTCGTTTCGTTCCCCCAGGATTGGCGAACTTCCCCCACGAACGACACGTTTGCCTCTATATTTGTTATTATATATAGAATATATAGAATATTATAGATCCAAGACGAAGCTGACAGAAAGGCGAAACTCAGAGAAAATGTCTAAATTACTTCAGCACCAGGGACAGTACCATGAATTTGTCATCACAGGTAGTTAGTCTGATATTTACATTGACGTTGAGTCGCTGTTGAAGTGTTGCTCAAGCACTCGTTGACGTAGTTTATGTCATTAAATAGCACTGGGAACTGGCTAACTGCATTTTTTTAGCCGGAACAGAACAGGGTGAAACACTGAGCTTTGCTTAAAGCTCAGTGTTTAGCTTCCATTGACTTGTAGCCTGGTGCTGTATTGCTCGTAGTGTCAACGCAGCATAAGTCTGTCTGCACACATTATCATTCTGGTAAAGGGGGAATAAGCCGGCTCGTTTGTGTTTCTTTAAACTAAAACGCAGTCGTCTCAGAAGGTGAACCTTAACTTTCATTTCAACATCATTTGTCTCACTAAAGAAATCTGTCAACATTTGTTGACGTCCTGCAGTTCAGGCAGATGTGACATTGCAGCAACAGTCCAGGGGGGAAAACACATACAACCAGCATACCAAGAGGCACCGACCTCCACCAGCTCAGAGAGAACCCACTGAATGTCCTATTCAGATCAATGTGTCTTTGACTTTTCTGCGCTTTCTCTGTCCTCTCCACTCTGTCTATCTCGTGCTTTCTCACTTCCTCCCTCATACGACTTAAACGCACCTGCTAAGCTCGCTGCTTCCCTGAAGAGCCACACGATGACTTTGAAGGCACAGAGAGTCAAGCAACGACATCAACCTTTCTCAGTGACACGTGCCAGACAAAGAGAAACTTACTTAAACACGACAGCAAACACAAGACAATGCTGTAATAAGACATTACAACTGGAACTACAACTGAAAGCAAATAAACTCAATCAGAAGATCGTTCCAGCAATAATCAAAGTGCTTATTAAAACCTAGGCAATCAGCAGTGATATTAAAGAGTCCTAAATGAGCTACAGTGTAAAGACTGGTAGCACACACACACACACACACACACACACACACACACACACACACACACTTGCATGCACCTGATTCACATTCAAACTGAGAGGCAGCGACAGCTGGAATCTCTGTACATCAGACTCACAACCCTGCAGTCAGATCGGAGGGCATTCATGACCACACAAACACTCGACATGCCCTCACACACTCACACACACACACACACACACTCACTCACTTGACCCCATTCACTCCGTTAAACCGGTTCCCGGAGTTGTTTATGAGTGCCACATCGCACATCGATACGTGATTTATCGTGAGTCTGAGAGACGGAGCGTGTCTTAACAGTGAAGTGTGTTCCTGAGGGGTTTACAGTCCCAACTCCTCTGGTCACGTTTAGAACTTTTAAAGTGTATAGTGATGGTAAAAAAACAGCTGCGATTTTATAGTTATTAGCAACCTCCAATTCTGTCAAGTGAAGTGCCTTAAACTTGCATTCTGTCTAATGTCCATCAGGGGGCGACTCCTGCTACCGCAGCGTTGTCCGGTCTGAGAGTTGTCGGTGTTTTCGTCTTAAAACTTTAACCCTTTCACAGTTTGTTTACAGGTCATGAAAGTTCATTGTAGCATCTTTTGTCGCCTAAAAATTTCATTCAGCGTTCGGTTGGACTTAGCTCCACCCTCTCGTGTCACTTCTGGTGGCAGAAAAAAACCAAGATGGCGGCGGCCATAATGACAAAAACTCGAGGCTTCCAAACCGTAGTCCACAAACCAGTGGGTGACGTCACGGTGACTACGTCCACTTCTTATATACACAGTCTATGATTATCAGCTGTGACTCAAACAGGACAAAGCGAAACAATAAGCTGCCGGTGTGTTGTGTCACTTACGATTCAAAAGCCCTTCTCTTAGAACATTTTCCTTTTATACAGAAATGTGTTTGTGTAAGTACTGGGCTTCTAGTGGTATGAACAGCAGAGCAGAGTGCGTGCAGTGTGTGTGTGTGTGTGTGTGTGTGTGTGTGTGTGCCAGTTCTTGAGCGTACTTCAGTGCAGTGTGAAAGTAAAGGTGGATAACTACTTTGGGGAGCTGCTGTCTTCAAGTGGCCTTCCATCTCAAGCCCCTCGTCTCCTTACAGTAATCTCATTCCTGTTTCCCACAAGCCCCGGCCTTAGGGTCTCCTCTCCTCCAGATCACACACTGACTCACACACACTTGACTGTAGTGAGTCACACACACACACACACACACACACACACCACACGAACACGCTGTCCTTAACGGGAGCATAGGAGTCCAGCTTTTTTGAGCATCATCATTAACCATCTGGACTGAAGGGCCAAAGCATATGACGGTGGGAGCGCCAGCGCACACACAGGTACACGCCGTGTGTGTGTGTGTGTGTGTGTGTGTGTTTGTACAAGTGTGCAGATGGGAGAGGCTAGCCATAAAGAGAAGGGAAAAAAACAGGTACAAAAGGACAAAATCATCCTCTCAGCGTTATCTCGCGCCTTTAGGACCCAGAGAGGCAATGCAGTAAGATCAATGTGATGTTCTCAAACATTGTTTCAAGACCAGTTCACCTTCTGAGGACTGAGCTCAATTAACTTCTACCAGCAAAGCATCATCCTCCTGTTTAGGAAATAGACGGCTAAGGTGGCTGTTTCCAAGTAAGCGTAACACAAGTGTGCTGATTCGTTGGGTTAAACTCGAAACATTATTGAGACGTGAAGGGCGGATTGTGTTGCGGAGGGACAGAAATCTTCGGATTGCTCTGACTCTGAGGTCAAACCATTAGCTCTGGAGTCCGAGTGTGTGTGTGTGTGTGTGTAGCGGAGAGAGAGAGAGAGAGAGAGAGAGTCTGCATCTGACTCTGCAACTCAACGTGTGGCCATGCATACATATGCACAAACTAAAAGGGGAGGGGAGCCATAAGTGGCCCACCGTCGCTGGGGACGAGTTGACCAAGCGCCCACAATCACATTATCTAAAATGAGCCGTTGTAACAATAACAAACGATGAGACCTTGGAGCGTCTCTGGCTCGTACAGGCGTATAGCAGAGGAACAGAGGATCCCCGCTTCCAGGGATCACCTGCAGGAGGTCAGACGGCTGACACCTGAACATGAACAGGCCTCGTTTTACACGCCACTTTTTGGAATGTGGTCTTTTAAGAAAATAACTCTAATTTTTGATAGTTTATAGTGTGTGTGTGTGTGTGTGTGTGTGTGACACTGACATATATGTGTTGACTTCATCCATCCTCACCTTGGAACTTGAAGCCCTCGATCTGCACCCAGAGGCAGAGGTCCTCCGTGTCACAGTCGCAGCTCCACGGGTTCCCGCTGAGCCCTAGGGACCGCAGAGTGGGCAGGGCGATCAGGCTGCTGATGTTGAGGGCCGTCAGGTTGTTCCGGCTCACGTCCAGCACCTGCAGAGCCATGTTCTCCGAGAAGGCGTCCGGGTGGATCTCCCCGAGACTCGGGTTGTCCGTCAGCCGCAGCATCACCAGGGACGCCAGGGGCCCGAAAGTCCGGTCCTCGATCTGCAGCAGCGTGTTGAACGACATGTCCAGGTAGGCGAGTTTCCGCAAATTCCCGAATGTGGACTCGGAGATCTCGGTCAGGGAGTTGTTGCTGCAGTCCAGATAGACCAGATCGGACAGGTAGTTGAGCTGCAGCGCCGGAAGGTCCCCGATGCGGTTGTTGGAGATGATGAGCTGCCGGGTCGCCAGGGGCAGGTCGTTGGGGAACAGGGTGAGCTCCTGCCCGGCGCACTGGACCACCAGCTGGTCGTCGCACACGCATCTGTCGGGGCAGCCGGCCGTGAGAGCCGGAGACGGGGTCACCCCCATCACGAAGACAAAGAGGAAGAGGAGCCGGAGGGACTGGGCGCTGGGCTCGGGCAAGAGACGCATGACGAGGCCACCCAGAGCGTCATGAACTCGGGCTGAGCTGGACCAGGACTCCCCGGCGCTCTCCGGGCATCCTGCATGGGTGTGCGGAGCTGAGAGAGAGGCGAGGGGGCTGCTCGGAGTGTCTGGCTGTCGCTGCCTGGAAGCCCGGCTGCTGTTTATATCCAGCCTCTCTTTCTCTCTCTCTCAGAAAGACTATCGGTCAGTCACTCACACGCGCTCTGGCGCGCGACGCTCGTCGCCACGAGACATTTTTCTTTTTTTCTTTCTTTCAGAAGGTGACCGAGAGACGCTTCTCGCTCCGTGGGTGAGGATCGCGCAGCTTACCGGACTTTGTCCCGCGTGTGAAGACCACAGAGAGCTCTGGATGTTGTCGGTGACTCATCTTTGTGAATGAGTTGTCTCCTGCAGAGTGCGTTGTTTATTTACTTTCCAAACAAATGCCATGACAAAAGAATCCAAAAATCCTGGATGGAGACTCCCCGCTGTATGTCCTTGACTGTGTTAGTCTGTGTGTGTGTGTGTGTGTGTGTGTGTGTGTGTGTGTCGTTCACTGCTGGCCGGCACACGAGTCGCGAGATGGAGAGAGTTGCGCGTGCTTCTACTCCTGAGCTCAGACCGCTTCTGTGCTCTGACTCTCCGCTGCGCTGTGGTGATCCCACTCTCCCCCCTACCGCCCCCTGCGCTCCGCCTCCCTGTGCGCACCGCACACACTCTGCAGCTCTGCACACACACGCGCACACACGTGCGTGCTTTGTGTTTGTGTTGCGCGTGAGTTGGCGCTGGTTTGATTGCAATGGTGACGTCAGCAGGCGGCGCTCTTCTTGCTGAGAAAACCAGGCGTCCAGAGGAACTCAAAGTAATGAGAAGACAGGTCTCTCTCTCTCTCTCTCTCTCTCTCTCTCTCTCTCTCTCTCTCTCTCACTCTGTGTGCACGCGCGCAGCATCCTCTATTTAACAGGCCTATCTTATCCCATGTGGCCCAGTGTCTCCTCATTCTGTCCCCCCAATGTCTTGTTGACATCAAATTGGATTATTGTGTGTGCTCGTTTTTCTTTTTTTTGGCATACTTAAATATTTTATTTGGGAAGTCACACATTCAGGCGTCCACATTTTGCTGCCAACGTCTCATTACTGTGTCATTCAATGGAACAAAAGCAGTTAAAGGTAGACTTTGGAATAATATGACGGATTCATTTAAGATGTATTACATTTGAATGCTAAATGGCGTGATAGTTGCCATCACAACCATAGATTTGTCGTGCTGGTATGTTCCTTTGAGTGCCATGGATATGAATAAATAATGAATGATTAGCTGTAATTAAAGTCATTGGTAAAGAGACTTCAATATTCTAATAATTAGTATAATTACTGATCATTTACGAGCAGCTACTCCTTTTTGGATGCAATATGAATGCATTTTTTAAGAGTGCTTTCTTCAAGGGCCAAACAGATGTCACTGTAGCATCATTACAGCCAATGAATGAAAGGTTTTATCCTGTTTCCCAGATGTTGTGTAATTCAGACTTAAAGGGAAAGCTCGACATATTTCTTTCTTATCTTAGCACAAACACCAGCACCTCTAACGTTCACTAATCAACACGTTATATCTCGTTTATTTAATTGGTAAAACGACAAAATGATGCTTTACAGAGGGTTGTGACTGTTTCTGCAGCTACATTTTCACTGTACAGATATCAAAGTGGTATCTATTATTTCATCAAGTGAATTTCCCAAAATGTCAAACTATTCCTTTAAAGCTTCCAGCCAGCATGGGCTCAGTACTCCCCTAAGTGGAGGTTGTTAAATGATTATCGGGGTAGGAAATAATTCAATTAAATTAAGTTTATTTATTGTATATTCAAATGAAACAATGTGAGAAAATAAGTCTTTAATTGAAGTTGTTATAAGTCATTGTCAAGCAAACTGAAATTCAGGGTTCACAAGAAGAAAACTTTTATGACTAAGTAAACAAAACAATGTGAGCTTATAATATAAAACAGACGAAGAGCGAATGGATAACATGTTAGTGTTATGGCACTGACGGCCCTTTGTGCCGCTCTTCATGTAACATATATATCTGCACCACCACTGAAGGAAAGCTCCGCCGAGTGCAGAGCAGCCTGGAGGGCGAGAACGAACACCTTTCTGATCCCTCTGTCGTGGACTTTGCTGTCTAAATGGCCTCTCCGGATCGTGTTCTCAGAATCATTAACGTGACTTTCCTCCCTGACTGACTGCTCCAAACGGTGTCAGCTTCCAGAGGTGCTTGTGTATTCCCATGTTAGTGTGTGTGTGTGTGTCGCAGTTACATGCTATTTGGAGGCCTTGTGTTTGTAAGGTTGTGTGTGTGTGCACTTTGTGTTGTTTTTGTCTGCTCGGATGTTTCCTTGCGAGTGTGTGTGTGTGTGTGTGTGTGTGTGTGTGTGTGTGTGTGTGTGTG
>NW_022280072.1:1355991-1359920 GCF_004355925.1 Anarrhichthys ocellatus
GTGTGTGTGTGTGTGTGTGTGTGTGTGTGTGTGTGTGTGTGTGTGTGCACGTGTGGGCCTCATCTTTACTTTTTAATAAGGGTGCACGCAGTGTCGGCTGTCAACTGCCAGACAGCCGGTCTGATCCTCGACCTCCCCATCAGAGGTGTCACTCACCGTCACTTCACAACCATCACCTCACATATTTTAGCTTCTGTTTTGGAGGCGTCCCTGGACTAAACAATGACAGGTTCAACTTTTTCCTCTGCCCCTTTCTCTTCCTCCACGTGTAGCTCTTTCTCACTGTGGCTCAGTACGCCCGTAACTCTTCTCCTATCCTGCTCCACTATCTATCCACTGAGTCCGAGGCTCTTTTATTTCTCCTGCAATAACCAACTCCATCATTCTAATGTAACTAAACCAAGAGTACGATCCTCCATCAGTCACCCTGACTGCCTTTATACTGGATGGTGTGTGTGTGTGTGTGTGTGTGTGTGTGTGTGTGTGTGTGTGTGCTCTGAGAAGATGAAACATAAAAACACAGTGTGTGAATTGTACATTTTATTTTATTTGTGGCCTATAATTCCTCAGTAAAGAATAGAGTTGGTTGAATACAGAATATAGCTTAGTTTAAGTGCTGTGCATGGATAATTTACTTAACATGCTCCACATTACATGAACACATCTTAAAGGATAATTATTTATATTGTTATTATACAATGTTATAAAATGTGTTAGCACATCTCTTCACTTCGTCTACCTTCCGACGTTCCTTCCCCACTGTCGCTCTCAGCTTTAAGCCAAATTATTCCCGCTGAACTGAAGACATTCCTCTTTAAAGTTACTACATGAACTTTTATTTTGTGTTGATTCTGGCGGCCCCTGTGGACAAAAGCTGTCGTGCTTCCATGGACACCACCACTTTGTGTCATGAAGAGCTGCAGCTGCCAGAGTCCTTTTACAAAACCTCTCATTTACTGCAGCGGTGGTCTGACAGTCTGCCACACTCAGTCCTGGTTCTTGATCTCCACGTGCCTCCCTTCCCTCCCAGCATCGTGGTTTAGGCAACAAAACCACTTAGTCAGGTTTAGGAGGAGAGCATGGTTGACGTTAACCTGACTGACTAACGACTCATGTGATAAAATGTCAACGTTCATGTTTAGTTTCACACGGGACTCGAACAGCGGCCTCCTGGATGATTGTTTTGTGTATGTCTGACCCATCCAGGTCCACTCCCACCCGCCCTGTATGGACCATCTCGCTCTTTAGACTACGTCAGCTGCTCTGACCGCCTAATAATGACCCGCTAGAAATAGGCGATAGACTCCTTTGTATGTCTTTCTGTTTTTTTTTCCTTTTTCTTGGCTTGTCGCATTCAAGAATCAGAGTTCGTGAACAGTGAAAATGTTACAGTGGCTACTTCTTTTTTTTCAAATCAGACTATTGCTTATTCAGTCTCTCTTTCGAACTCGTTGCCGACTAATTTGTTGCGATGTTCGGGTGCTGCTTGGACAGAATTTGTGGCTGAGATGACAAAGAAAGCGCAGGAAAAGGGGAAATTAGTGCGTCACATTTCCATCACTGCCGCTCATCGAGTCATTTGTCTCGGGAATAAATGCTGATGGTAACCTTTCCCCATGACAGACAAAAGCCAGGTTTAAGTGGGGTTCTTTTTTGTCCAGTGGGAAATGTGCTATAGCGACATTTTCTTTGTTGGATCAAATTGTGGTTGGTTTTGTTTTTCAATGAGATTTGTTGGCAGAGAGTAAAAAAATATGGAATAGCACCAGGCGCTGATGGGTTTTGGTTCTGCTGTAACAGCAGAACTGATGTGCACTTCAGTGGAGTTGGTGTGCTCACGCAATGACAGCCCGACTAGTCTGACACTCACAAACAAATTCACCCCGAATAAATATTTTCTTTATCTCCATCACTAATCCTCCCACCACGAACACACACACACACACAAACAAGAAGAAACACGGCAGGGTTGTTTTCTTCCACGGTTTCATAAGTAAATTAGCTCCGAACACGAGTTAAAAACAGCCTTGCCTCAGGGATGTTTTTCTTTTTTTATCATATTTGACTGTGCGATAAAGTCCATAATTGTAGACTGAGCTTAAAAATGGAGAACTGTGTGTGTTTATCTGTGTGAGAAAACGTGAGACGCAATAGTCAACACACTGTACATGCCCTGGGCCCGGCGCTGTCTCGCTCATGACAGACAGCTCCAGTAACAGGACGCCACTCACTCCCTCTGACTCGTGCCCGGCCTCGTGCCCCCGTCACCAGGCCCGAGCTCGGCCCCGGGCTTTGATGAGGCTGCGGATGAGTGGCTGTCACACGGGCAGTCACTCAAGCCGTTTGTTGGAAAAGGAGTATTAGGGTGCGTTGGTGTCTTTTGGACTACGGCAGTCCACCGCTGACACCGTGAGATGATGATGATGAAGGAATCTGCTGGCAAAGGCCCCATTGTGATGTGACATGAGTGGTGGCGGCAAATGGAGCAGAAGAGTGACAGAAGAAAACAAACCTCCAATCCACCCTCTGATACGAGGCTGACCCCTGCAGGATAGGAGGGGAAAAGCTGTGTGGATGGCATCAGCTTCAGGCCGAGTAAAGCCTAAAGCATTAAATCAACCTGGTAAATGGCTGCAAAGGTTTGAAATGGTATAAATACAAGTGAGCTAGTTTTTGTCAAAAACAGCTTCAATAAGCTAAATTAAAAGAAAGGGTTGATGATGGTGTTTTTATGGACCATTTCAAATCTTTAATGTTAATGTATTCTGTGCAAATTTTGGATGCAGGGCTGAGGACATGTGCTCTCCTCTTTGTTTACCTTTTTTTTTTTTAGCCTTTGGCTTCCCCCTGGTAGCTCCGTGTTTTACCGTCACAAGGCTATGAATTATGGGTAATTCCCTGAGGCAAAATCTGCAGAAATGCGGAGTTATGGAAAGCCTGTGCATAAAAAGGGCTCAAAACATCTAAACCTGATGGACTTTCCCTGGAACGTGCCATAAAGTCTGTGAGTGTGGACGTTGGGCCTGAATGTGACATAAGATGTTTGTTGGCAGAGACGGAGGGTGTAAATCTGTCCAGTCGAAGCCAGGAGAAGATAGTGCAAACTCACTAAAAAACACTGCACAGAACAACCCTTCTCCTTTGTTGTGATGATTAATGGTGTGTGTTCAGAGTCCGTGTTCCTGCTGCTGTGATGTGTGCCAAATCCGCATGTCTTCTCCAGGGACGGACTGATCGTCACGGACCATCAGGCTCAGTGTCCGTCACTCAAACATCATCCACCATCAGATCCCCATCTCAAGGCACGTACACGTGAGAGGAGGAATACGCAGCACGCACGCCAGACATCAAATCGAAGCAGCCTGTCGGCCTCCAGAGCCGAACCTTAGAAATCCGTCACCAGGTGACATTTCACTTCACTGCAACAGAATCTGCAGACTTCAACCTGAGTGATCTCTGTTTACCTCTCGGATGACCTCTTCGGATCTCTTGCTGTCTCTTTATTTCCGTTTTACCCGATCTGTATCTGAGCGGCGGTCGAATGTACGTCAGTAAAACATAGGTGTGATAGACATACGTGTGTTTCTACTCGGTTATGGTTTTAGTTTCAGCTCCACTTAACCCCGCTCACCCTCCTGACCCGACACCCTGCAGCACGAGGCCACCTACGCTCTACACTTGGGATGAATTTACATCTCAGTTGCAAATTAATATGATTCACTGCCCAGAGTCACTGGCATCCATGTCAATTGGGAAGAATAAACAAAACCGGAATGCAATAAAATGAGCTCGCTGTGGCAGAAGGGAAGTCATCAGATTGATATGAATTAAATCAGACGTGACTGCTAAAATAACTTTATTTCACAGTTGATCTGTTACAATAACAATATTTCTATTACAACGTCTGGACCACACACACACACACACAC
>NW_022280072.1:1359930-1389984 GCF_004355925.1 Anarrhichthys ocellatus
GTGTGTGTGTGTGTGTGTGTGTGTGTGTGTGTGTGTGTGTGTGTGTGTGAGAAGACAGAGAGGAAGTAAAAACAAACCCTCACAATTACAGACATTTTAAGTGCTGAGCGAGATAGTGACTGGTATTAGGTATTGCACAAAAATAAATAAATCCTGATACCAAAATCAGTTCATCATTTCAGGCATGAATGATGCATTTTTAGAATATCATATGTTTTAGCTCTCTGCATGGATGGATTATTGAACAGGCCTACCAGGAGCAGGCCCAGGGGCCTCTCTGGACTGCACCTACAAAATGTAATTGAACCAGAAAGAGACTCAAAATGACCACTACAAAATATAAAATGACTACATGGAGACAATAAAGAGACAGAAAAAACTACAAAGAGATACAAAACAGCTGCAAATTGACACAAAGACCACAATGAGACTCACAACAACGATGAAAAGGGGCAAAACGACAACGATGTGACACTAAATGACAACAAAGAGACACAATGCCACTACAAAGAGACTCAAAATGACTACAGGAGACACAAAAAGACTACAAATAGACCAAAAAACTACAGTGACACAAAAAAGACTACAAATAGAGCAAGACAACTTAGAGATGCAAAACAGCTGCAATAAGGCACAAAGAGACCACAATGAGACTCACAACGCAATTACAAAGGGACTCAAAGGGACGACAAATAGACCAAAACTACTACAAAAATATGCAAAAGAGCTACAGTGACTCACAAGAGGAACCACAAAGATACAAACAATGGATATGAAAAGAGACAAAACAACCACAAAGAGACACAAACAAGTAAAAGATGCAAAACAGCTGCTATGGGATGCACAAAAGACTACAAAAACACTCACAACAGCTATGAAAAGGGGCAAAACTACCACAAAGAGACACAAAACAACCACTAAAAGACACAAACAACTACAAAGAGACATAAAACAAAAAGAGGCTGAACAACTAATTTCTACAATGTCTTCTATATACAGCAGAGTTGGAGGGGCCCACTGTGTCCTGCGCCCGTGTTTCTCTGGTGCGTACAGCTTTATCTCAAACTGTCCGTCACTGCTGATTTGAAAGTCCCTCCTCTCACAGGGAGAAACGCCCACTTCCTGCTGCTCTGCTGGATCTTCCTGCTTCTGAGAACTGAACAGCAACAAACATGGCAACTCTCCTCCGCAGACTCGCAGGTCGCAGGTGCTCGTCGGGGCCGTGGAATGGAGTGATTCTGCGGGAAACGCACAGCCGAACGTCCGCTCTGGTCCCCCGGGGCGGATCGCCGCTGCTGCTGGCCGGCGACGGCCGCCCTCTGCCGGCGTGCTGTCGCGCACACAGCCGCGGGCAGCACACGCAGGCGGCCGGTCCGGTGGAGGTGGATGTGAAGCGGTTAGAGGGGGAAGACAAGGGTAGGAGAGACACACTTGTGGGATTCAACGTTGTTCAAACTGTCACTGTTTGACAGTAACCTCTCAGGGATCCATGTGATACCACAGCATGATGTTCTACATACTTTATGCTGTTTCTGCACAAATACATGTACTTGCTTACTCACTGAAGAAGAACAGGTTATATTCCCTCAAGTGCTTTTTATTTCTGGAAAATTATTCAAATGGGAAGTTGTGTCGAGGGAGCTTGTTTAATTATTTTAGTTATTATATCAATGATTCTCTGTAGAGGAATATATGGACCATGGGTCTGTTTTCCTCACATTAAGCGGAAACCTAAATGTTTATTTGTTCACATAAAATATTCTCAAAACATTTCTCTAAAATGCTGTTACTTTAAGGAAGGACACTCGTGGCAAGTTAATTATTAAACACATGAAGCTTAATAAGAAAATCAATGCGAAATAATCTCAAATGTGAGTTATGGAGGCAATTTATTTCAATTAGGGTTGCAACTGAAAATGATTTATTTTATTTATTAATCTACTATTTTCATAATTAGCTGCTAAAAAACAACATGCATCAACTCACATCAGTTTCCTAGAACTCCAGATATTTTCCAAAACCCAAAAAATAGTTATCAGTTGCAATATAAGACGGAGGATCTAACTATTATTCATTATTGAAATAGATCGTGTCCATTCATCAAGAATCCATGAACACTTATTTAATCCCTTTGATCATAAAATGTGCTATTTTTCTTCTTCTTTTCTTTAAATTATTGCTGCTCTACCTCTTTCTCAGACAGGAATAGACTTCCACACTGACTTGACTCTTAGTCATGACATAGTACACGTACGGAAGCCCTGAGAGGCCAGTGAGAGAAAGAACAATTCTGGGCTGCGGAGGAATATTCCTTTTCGCTCAGAAAGGTTCCTAACTGAGCGAAACGACCCAGAAGTATCTAAGTGGTCGCCATGATAATACTCTAAATGCTAAGGAAAGGTGCTTCAATGCTTCCTTTATTAGCTCCTTTAGCATAGCAAACACTGGACCTTCCTTTATGAAAGGACCGTAGATAAAGCAGCCCCACAATTCCTTGCGGCGGCACCATTTTAAAGTGACGCAACATTCGACCTTCCATGAAAACAAAAGATATGCTTATCTTACAGGTTTAATAATTACTCATACAGGATTTGTGTTAGTGGATGAATAGACAGTGACAAGCCTTTTGTATCATTTTGTATGTATTTATTTATTTACCTTGAACATGTAAATAAACAGTAAAGATAGCAAACAATGTACAAATTCTCAAAAGCAAGAACCACCAGTAAAAATAACAAAAAGCAAGCTTGGCCTATGATAAATTATTAAACAGTTAAAAAGCAAAATATAACCGAATCTACGTTATTGCATAAAGGAAACATTGATATTGAACAGTTTTCTTGATGTTGAATTATCGGTTTGAAGCATGTTGATTAAGTGTAACAGCAGAAGGAAGGAAGGAAGGAAGGAAGGAGCTCCGGTTTCTCTTCTTCACACCACGAGTGAAGCAGCCTCTCACAAAAGCAGCTCTTTATATAACCTGCATGCATGCTGAGAAACAGATTTAATGGGGTCATGCTTTAGTTGCGCTTTTTGTAGTCCTTTGTTGTAGTTTCTCCATGAAAGACCTACGTCAGTGACATCCGCCGTCGCATCATAATTAGGTAGCTCAGTGAAAGTGGAGTTGGATTCTCTAATCCGTCTTTTCTTAACTCCTCATGAACTCTCCTTCACATCTTTCCTTGACCCCGTGACGTTTTCCATAGAGGTCGAGGAAAAGTGGTTAGGAATAGACGTCAGGAGGTCATTTTTGGATTTTTCAGCCGCAGCCGAGGTCTCCTCCTCCGTAGACTCTTCTCAGTCCGATCCAAATTGTTTTCTCTCCTGGGTTTATGATTTAAGGATAAGATTACATTTTTTTTTTCTTCCCAAACACAAGGTACTTATATTTTTGTGTTAGCTAGCTATGTCAATTTAAACTCACCTGTAAGGAAACATTAATGCTTTTAGTCCTATTGAGAACATGTGGTAGTGGTGCAGTTCTGCCTCCTGTGGCCGAAATGAGTATTACAACAACAACTTAAAAAAATGATTCTTGACAAAAAAAATATTCACCTGACAAAATGTCTTTTATCCGCCTGTTTCACAGATGGAAATAAACAAGATACTTATTTTGAAAACAATTCACTTACTCTTAAATCATAAACGAAGAAGAGAAACAAAATTGTAATCAGACCTCATAAAAATGGATCACCAGATTCATTCCTTTCTCTCACTTGCCGCTCAGGGCTTCCGTAGTTCTGGCATCAAGACTGATCAACATGTAAAAGCATCGATAGATTTACCGTAAGTTGCTGCTCTCTCTTCCTCAGGCATAGTGGAGGTGTTGTTGTGCCGACACAAGAAAAAAAACGCTCTGGGCTACGTGTTTGTGTCACAGGTGAGCAGCCCCCTTCATCATCATCATCATCATCACCTGTCTCTCTCTTTCACACACACACACACACACACACACACTGACTGAGACACCGTGTCCCGTGTGTGCAGATGAAAAATCTGGTGTCCACTCTGTCCTGTGACTCAGCCGCTCTCGTGGTCGTCTTCAGGAGTTTGGTGCCGGGTGTTTTCTGTGCAGGTAAGTTTTTGTCTAGAGCGACCGAAAACAACCTGCCGTGCCTCTGGATCTGTGCTCAAAGGCTGTTTTTAAATGACGTGCGACGGTGTACGTTATCATAGGTGCAGACCTGAAGGAGAGGGCCGGGATGAACCACGCCGAGTCCGATCTGTTTGTTCACGGCCTGCGATCGCTCATGACTGAGATAGGTAAGACAGAGAGCGTGTGAGGTGAAGAGTGAGTCCCAGTGCTGATGTGTTCTCTGTTCATTGTAACGCCCCGGCAGCTTCATTGCCCATGCCGACCATCGCGGCGATGGACGGCGTCGCCCTGGGAGGCGGGCTGGAGCTGGCCATGGCCTGTGACCTCCGCACTGCCGGTGAGTGAACCTCTGAACTGGATGAGTCCGCATTTTCCTCTTTTGAGCACATTTAATGTTCTTCTTTGGTCCCTCAGGTGACGTTAACTGTGTGTGAAAGGGGACGCCATGTTCTCTTCACAAGCTGTCACCGGTCCGCTCGTATCGGATAAGTGGCTCAGTGGGACGGTGGACGACAGTAGCGACCACTTATGGGGCCATTGTTCTAGATTGACAGGCCTCCCTTAACCCATCGGTGTCGATCAATCAAACTGTTAGAAAGGGTCAGGACAGAAGCTGCTGTCTCGTCACTTCTAGAACCATTTATCAATGTTTTCATTCATTATAGGTAATTACAGAATCTAAAAACTAAAGGTTGAAACCAGATGTTAAGGGGTTAAGCTTTTGAGCTATTTAAACAAAAACATCTAGAAATCGTGGAGCTAAAACACAAGTCTGTTGTTGTTCCCGTTGCACGCGGTCTTAATGATCTGCTGCTGAGCTCTGGGGACTAATGATGGCTGCCGAGGCCAGACACATCTGCCCAGCTGTTCATGCCATCGAGCTCGTGGCAGCTCCGTAATTGGCTGAGCGCTGACGAGCTTGGTTAGCAGGTGTTTGCGTCAGAGGCATCAGTCATACTTTACGCCCCCCAACACACACACACACACCCCCCACACCTTAATGGCCCTCAGCAGCACAGAGACCTTCAACTGTCCTCTGTGTGTGTGTGTGTGTGTGTGTGTGTTTCAGCGTACACTGCACAGATGGGTCTGATTGAGACGACGCGGGGGCTGCTCCCGGGGGCGGGTAAGACAATGAGAGGTCACAAAAAAAAAAGACCTTGCAAAGTACCGAGTGTGCACGTATAGAGAGAGACAAAGCAGCTGTGAGAAGTTAACCTTGAGGTGGTTCTGTCCTGCAGGGGGCACTCAGCGGCTGCCGCGGACGATCGGCATCACTCTGGCCAAAGAGCTCATCTTCACAGGTGGTGTAACAGAAACGCTGACACGTCGCTGTAGACACAGGATGGTTATTGTTCAGCGAGGGGCTTTGCGTTTCAGACTTTGACCCGTCTGTCTGTCTGTCAGGTAAGCGTGTGGGAGGACAGACGGCTCTGGAGATCGGGCTCGTGAACAGAGCTGTTGAACAGAACCAGAGCGGAGACGCTGCGTACGCAGAGGCGCTCAGCCTGGCCAGAGAGATACTGCCCCAGGTTAGAGAGCAAAACACACATTTCTTCTTCTTCTTCTTCACCCCCTTTCCTTGTGTTTTCTCTCTCTCTCCCATCTCCTCCCCCTCTCGACTCCCTCTCTCCAGGCCCTCTGTCGCTCCATATTTCTTTCACTCCAGCTCAGATGCCCTCAGTTTGCAGGGCCAGAGTGGCAGTCAAGTGGAGAAATGGACCGCAAATAGCACTGCACACACACACACACACACACACACACACACACACACACACACACACACACACACACACACACACTCTCACACTAACTGAGGCATGCCTGTGTTGATGTGGATTTAGTGATTGACAGGAGTTTGCATTGAATGAAAGTGAGGTAGCACGGAGGAGATAATGAGCTGCTTGAGCCCGAGGATTTTTCTCTTAGTGTTGTTGTGGCCTCGGGAGAAAAAGGCTTCAGTGTGTAAATGTTTCGGAGTCCCAACCGTTGCATTTGAGTGCTATTTAAAGTTATTGCGAGGAACTTTTAACTGGTAATGAAACAGTCTTGATTCAGTACTGATGCCTTTATAGGACCTACATAAGCAGACGAGACCCTCAGCGAGAATACTGGTGATTTCTATACAGTTGTTTTCATGCCTGTGATCATGTCAGATGATGTGAAGATTCACCAGAAACTTCTTCAGCTCAGACTCCGGCAGCGGGCTCGGAAGAACCAGAACCAGGACTGAGTCAGACCCTGCTGCAGTAACATGAGGTTTTCTAAAGGGACTGTGGTGCTCGGAGACACTCTCGCTTTTATTCACAGTGACCGCCAAAATCAACTCAAAATTAAAGGTCCTTGTAGCAAAGTACTTTTAAAAACAACAAACAGTGGTCAGAATCCGTGCTCCAAAGACACACACCACATTTCCCATAATGCAACTCATCTGCGTCTTTCGTCCCTCCCCTCCAAACACGTCTTTCAAACGCTTTCTGTTCTAAACGTGTCGCCGAGCCCAGGCCGAGAGATGTGACATCACTATGACATCATCGGGGTTATAACCCTAGATTTGACTCCTGCAATATATCACAATATACAATAAGTCTTTTGGTTATTCTTCTACTTTTTGTGCCGGACATATTTCCCTTTCATGGCGATGGCTTTAACGGTCTTTCCTTTCTGTTGGCCAGGCTCCCATCGCTGTGCGGTTGGCAAAAGAGGCGGTGAACAGAGGCATTGAGGTACAGCGTGATTCATAGACTTAATATGTTTTACATCAGTGATGGTGGTGACTGAAATCTGTCTCTTCCAGGTCGACATCAGTGCAGCGATGGCGATAGAGAGGATGTGTTACACTCGGGTAAGACCCGACTCCCTTTGCTTCTCTAATGCTTCGAAAAACATCATTTTGCGTGATGGTTGTCGGACGCTAATGATCCCCGTGATGCGTTACACATTCATGTAACCCGTCCCCTCTGTTTTCAGGTCATCTCCACGCGGGACAGACAGGAGGGAATGGCTGCCTTCCTAGAGAAGAGACCCCCGCGCTACACTGGGGAATAAACTCTTTCGCACTATTGAATTCTCTCTCACAGACTCGGATATAAAACCTCATGTCTGGTAGACAATTAACACCCATTGATTTGGTGTGTGCATCCCAGCCACTGTGTCGATACACCAGCGGAGGTCAGCACCAGTGTTTTGTGACGTTCAGGATCAGACTGACGGAGGGTGACTTTTATGGAAGCCACCGTGATGAGAAATGATTCTCAAGACAATGAGTTAACATCTGAAAATGAGAATCTTTCTCAAAATAATGACTCGGTATCTCAAAGTAATGAGATACTGAGTCAAAATATTGAGAATGTGTCAAATTTTTTTGAGAGAGCCGACAAAATCATTATTTTAGGAAACAGATACAAAATCAAAATATTGAGAATATGTGGTTATTTGGAGATGCTGACTCATTATTTGGAGATAGTTCCTCCTTATGTCTCATTGCTACTTCCATAGATTTTAACGTTCAATTCACACATTCCGTACTTCTTCATGTCATCTTTGGAATAAAAAGACAAATCACACAAAGTGTCATCTCCAGTTTATGGGAATGAACATTCTTTATTTCCAAACATGATAACGTGACTCAGCAGCAACATGGCACAGTCCTAACAGACGCACAGGATCTTCTACTTTTTATATCTTCCATCTTGAATTAAACCGACACTGGCCGATGTTCGGAGGCTCGACTAAACAATCCGACGCATCAGGAGCAACAGAACTACACACAGATTCTGCTGCTCTCTGCCTTTGTTGAAGCCGATGAGATCAGCTCATGCACGACTAGCAAGCTCATACGACAATCGATGCACAGAAAACAATAATTCACTGAGCAGATGAGGTGATGTGTGTTTTGCTGACAGCTGTTTTTTTAGTACCATTAAGTAGCCCAATATCGTATCTCTATGTCCAACGAGTCGTATCGGGACTGAATCAGGGTTTGACAGCAGTTTTATAAGCAACATTAGTTTAGTTTGGATTGCATAGAGGAGGATGTTGGGGCCTGAATGAGAGAGAATGTGGGCTCAACGGTCAGCTGCTCTGGACAGTGGAAGTGTACCTGGTTGGATACTAATGTTTCCACTCATGAATATTTCCCATATATCTCCGTTTACTTTGTTCTTAATCATAATTCTCAGATGAACAATGGAACACGCAGTATAATAATTTCCATGCAACCAATACTGAACAACCCGACGTCCTGTTTCTCTCTCATTTTCTATTATGTACAAATCACATCCACGTTTATTGATTTTAAAGATGCAGCTACAGACGTACTTACACACGCATGCTCACACCGAAGCGCTGTCTCAGAATGTGACACGCATATGAAAGCACAGCGAACATACGCATATATACAAAGAGAAAACACAGCTGTGACTCCATAATACACGTGTAAATATGTCACCACTATACTGACCAAAAATCATTATTGCCATTCGTGTCCAGAGGGGACGCTTGAACTCTACTCTGGATCTTCTGATTTAGCGGCTGCCAAATGTTGAGGAAAGTAAATAAACTGGAGCTTCTCAAAGAGATGCGTTTAGTTAAGGTTTTCATCTTTAACATTTGGAACATTTGAACCCAGTGAACACCGCCCTCAGGCGAGTGTCCCGTCGCATCAAATCAAAGGCATTAGCTGGTAAAAAGGACTAAATAAAGAGGAGCGCAGCAGCAGTATTGAGGACCCAGAGGCGGGACCCTCAAACTGAGATTTGCACGTGAGCACTGAAAGGTTTTTTTCATTATTTTGGTATTAAAATCTTAACTGACCACCAGTTCTCATAATTAAATAATTTTTTTCAATCACAAGAAACAAACAAAAGAAAATAAATAAAGTTAGTGTGTGTGTGTGCAAAGAATTGCGGAGTCTTTTTCCTCTGTGTTTCCTTGATGAAGTCCCCTCTGTGGTGGGAGTCGGCTCACTCTTGGTCCGGGAGCCTCATTTTCTGAAAGAGAAAAAATGTAAAAAAAGACTGAAAGACCTCCGTCCAGCGCGAGGCCGCTGTAGCACATGATCAGTACTCGGCGCGTGAGTCTTTACCTCAGCGAGGCGATGGTGGCGGCGGGCTGCCCGGTGCGGGCACTGTGGCGCTGCAGGCTCTCCAGGATGCTCTTAGCCAACAGCTTGACGTCTTTGTGGGTCTGTGGGTTCGTATGAACGAGCTCCAGCTGCTGCAGGCCGCCCTCCTCCAGCAGCATGCTGCAGTAGCGAGCGGCTGCAGAAACACACAACATCCAAGCCTGTCAGCCGCTTGGTCGAGCGAGCGAGTGAGCGACTGCCTCGACAGATGGCGGTGGATTGCGATTGAATGGCCTAATTTATAAAACTAGCATTACGATGATGAGTTGTGTATTTGCACGTGTCCGTCTCACCGTTCTTGCTGCAGACGTGTTGCATGGCCCAGGCCGCCCACAGCTGGACACCGGGGGTGTGAAAGCACTCCAGCAGGGGAAAGAAGGGGTTAAATGACCTAAAGAATGAGAAACAGAAATAATATATTTAGTATTTAGTCTATGTCACATGTCCTTCTCTGTGTATCTATGGCTTAAGAAAAGCATGTTCTGACTCAAAGGTACAAAGCTCAATATAAAGAACATTTTAAATAGATTGAGTATTGTATGAAAATGACCTTGATATCTGTCCTTCCTTAACTTGTGTCACAGGTAATGAATGCTGAATCAGGTTCTGGTCATAACATCTGTGTAAAACGCGGACCTTCTTGTTTAGATTTAATTGTTTTTTTGCTTTATTATGAGCCTCTTTCCTCAGAAACTGGGAACCTTTAGAGGAACTCATTGCGTTTTGCCTGCAGGGTCTAAATTAAGTTCTGGGGACATTTTACCCCTCAAAAAGCCCTGGTCCGGGGGGGGGGGGATAGTACTCTCTGAGGTTTGCAAGGACGACTGTCGCAAACACACAGCGCCGCAGCGTCAACTCGTGTACCGCTTCATTCATAAAACAAGGACTTTCTCTAGTGTCGATAGGAGCATTTTAGGATCTCTCTTTGTTTGACAACATTAAAAGTGAAGTTTGTTGTCGCTTTCTGGCTTATTTAAAAAAAAAGAGAGGGATCTTGCAAGTGTCAGAAGAGAGAGAGAGCGTTCTGAATGAGAGAGAAAAAGCTATTTTCTGATTGCATCACGGCAGCTACGTTCTGGAGCACAAATAAAGAACCATCAACAGATGATTTACTGTGGACACAGACGCTCTGAGCTGCAGGCTGCAGTGTGTCATGTCGCTTTTTCATACACCAGTGGACTCATTTGTCAACGATGGGCTGAAGGAACCTGTGAGTTCCTTTAAAAGTAGTCCTGTGACTAAAATTAAGAAACTTTTAGGTGAGAAATGCGGCTATTTTACTGTAGAGAAGCTGCGCCTCACCTGTAGGCCACCATTTCACACTCGGGCGCGGGCCACTTCATGATGACGTCATGCTAGAGAGACACAAAAATGCAGACGACTCAAACTAACTTTTTAAAATAACAGTAATGCCGGTATCCATGTTGCAGGAAGTGGTTTCGCGGTTTCCTACCAGCTGCGCCAGCAGCGAGGCCCGAAGCTCTCGGCTGAGCGTCCAGGCTTCCTCTCCTCGTGACGTCAGGTGTGCCAGGATGCCCGCGGCGAAGTAGCTGACCTCCACCTCTGGGCTGTGCAGCAGGGTGCTGATGTGGTCCAGGAAGCCCTGCACCATCAGCTCCACGTGCAGCTCCCCGACCTCCGCTATGTTGTTCTACACGGCGAAAAGGTGAAAGGGGAACAATGGTGTCTTAATAAAGTAAAGTTATTCC
This sequence comes from Anarrhichthys ocellatus, assembly GCF_004355925.1. NCBI lineage: Eukaryota > Metazoa > Chordata > Actinopteri > Perciformes > Anarhichadidae > Anarrhichthys > Anarrhichthys ocellatus. The sequence goes on from NW_022280072.1 coordinate 1,370,861, forward strand.
GTTTCTATAAAGGGTAATGAGCGAGCGGTGAACTCACCAGCAGGCCGAGAACCTTCTGCTGAATGGAGGACTCGATGGGGAAGGACTGCGGAGGGGGAAGAAAACAGTGAGTCAGCCGGCCCCCGAAGTCACGCATACTTCTACATGCGATGATTAACGAGCATGCTAATCTGCCCCCCGAGTTGTTTTGTAGGCAGCGCCTGCTGTTTATTTACATGTGGACATTTCTCTGGACATTACCTCTAGAACTTTGATGAACAGGTCCAGGCCCTGGTTCTCGATAAAATGGCGGCAGGTCGTCGGCGACTCATCGGTGAGGTTCCAGAGTGCACTCAGCGTAAACTTGAGGGTGGCGTCCACTACGCCCTGAGTGGCCTTCTGACGCACAATGTGGAGCAGTTGCTGCAGGAAGGGAAAGAGAGAGAGCATATTAGTAATGAAAACGATCATTATTAAATGATCAGAGCCGAAAAGAGAACCGTACCTTCACTATGAACAGCTCTGCTCCCAGCTGAGCCGTCTGCTCTGTGGACAGCTGGGAAAAGCAAAAGTCTTAGCGTTTAGGAAGAACACAACAAGAATGCATTCATAAAAGCACATGTGATACAAATACAGTAGAACTTTTACCTTAGCAGCCAGTATGGAAATGATAGCCACGGCCATCCTCTGCATGTTCTGGTCTTCGTGGTTGCAGAGCCACTGCATCACCAGTTTGGCAGCTTCAAACCTGCCACACAGAGAGAGGAGGAAAACGTTTCTACTGTAGACATAGAGAACCTTTGTTTAACGATATGATCGTGTCAATCTTTTATACATTTAGTCCTTCTCAAAAGACTTTGTGCTATTTGTATTTGTCACCTGTTGAATGGAACCTCTTGCAAAATGCGATCGCTGCACAGAGACAGGAGGCAATTCTTCTGCAGCTGCAGACGGAGAAACCAAAACAGGCATCAGTCCAAAGTTCCAGTGAAGGTCACACGGATTTGAATATTTCATTAATGGTTCACAAAGCACAATGGTCTCGCATTGCACTGTATTCTCTATTTGCTCTCCATTCGCGGTGAGGAAAACAAATAAAAAGGGAAGCTGCACTGTGTTTGGGGCTGTGGGAAGTTCCCCAACACAACACAATGTTCAGGCTGACACGATGAGGTGAGTTTGCAAAACAATTCTTCTTGTCCTCTCTGGGATTTTACTAAACTAACAGAGAGTCCCACCGCCAACTTCATCCTGCCGACTAAATTAACGCTTAACAGCAGTTAAGTAAACTCGAGCAATGCCTCTACTCTCCATCACATGACTGTATCGATCACAACCTCACTGGTCCGAGCTACCGATGACTGAAAACAGTTCATTCACAAATGTAAATCAACATTTACTTTGACACTTAATTTAATATTTTCCAGTATTATTATGAAGCAAATTGAAATCATTCTATATTTTAGTAATAAATACATTTACTAGAGTATATTATACATGTGTGCTCCTGCACTTTGTCTCTTTACTGTAACAAAATCCACATTCTAAGCAGTTGGCTTATTTTAGAAATGGTGTTACTGACGTTTTGTAGCTCAGCAGAGACAGTTTTCTACAGATATCTGTGCCTTGCTTGGCTTGTCCGTCATTGATGGAAACTGGTGACATTCTATGACAAAAGATATTTGTATCATGATATTTCATCCATGAGGATTAACTCTTCGATGGAAAAGCAAACAACCTTTTTCTCAGGGATCCCTGTGCTGGTAAACTCTGTCAGGTTTTTCCTTTTTTCACGTTTGATTGTGATTGATATCATCCATGACGTAAGCCACTATGACGGCAGCGCAGGCATGGAAGCTACCTGCTGGTGGTTGGGGAACGTCCTCATGGCCTCCAGTAGAAGCTGAGTGACGGTGCTCAGCAGTCGCACCGGCATTCCTGCTGCCAGGTCCTGCTTCGTCAGGTTGAACACACAGGCACTCGCTGCCAGCTGGACATTCAGAGTGGCGGGGTGATTCTTCATACCCAAAACTACCAGCTAGGGAAAAAAAACAAGGGAAGAAGAAAGTAATATTGTGTTAAATGGACAGATGAGGAAGTGTGCGGAAAGCTAGTGGGGGTGTTGGGCTTTGACATAAAACTTTCTAGAATGAAATATGACACCCCAGAGCTTCTCAGATAAATATGTGATTCAGACATTAGATGTAATGCTTAAAGCTACTATGAGGACATTTCATTTTGTGTTGCTTTTGGCGGTCCCTGTGGATAAAAGCGGTAGTGTTTCAAAGCACCAGAGGCCCTTTAGAAATAATTTCACTGCAGCAGGGTCCGACAGTCTCCACCGCCCTGATGTAGTAGGTCCTATAGAGGCATCACTATTACAATTAGACTGCTTCATAACATGTTAGATGTTCCTCATATTAACTATTAAAACAATGTAATGTGACAATCTACATAGTTTTCTCTGAAATAAGGCAAAAAAATTTATTGAAATGAGAAAAATGACTTAATGTCAAAGTACAACAACGTGGTTTCACCTTGAGGATGTCGGGCCTCGGTTTCTCCATGACATGGGTCAGGCTGAACAGATGAAACAGAGCTTCTCTCACGAACCCTTCCCTCTCACTGTAGCGCCGCAGGGCCTCGCAGATCTGGGTCTCGTAGGCCTCTCCTGTTACCTGTTTACACACAAGACACAGCTTTCTGTAGCAAACCTGCATTTCAATGCGTAATGTTGCAATGATAACGCAAACATCTACACCTACCTTGAGAGTTCCTTTTCCTGAGAGGAAGTCGGAAAACCCAGCATCTGTGGCCAGAAGTCCCACAAAGGTCATCCCCGGCCTCTCCTCCACAAACGCCTTGACAGCTGCATCTGTGACCTGCGATGTTCACACACATTTAGCCCGTATGCTTCCTTTGCAATCTAACTGAAATGCCCAGAGAGAAAAATAAACACACACACACCTGTTTCCTCCCAGACACATCCAGGGAAATGAGAGCGGGCAGGATGCCTGGCTGTCCAAGCAGCTGACGAGCCACGTCAGAGGTAAACTGCTTATCATCGCTGATGTCCAGGTGCTGCATTAGCAGTGGATGTAAAGAACAAAACAAGCATGGAGAAAGTGTTCTTCTCAGTACAAATCAATCAAATAAAAACGGGTTTAATAGCAGACACACAGCGCGGCTCCTTCCTCCCACTAACCTGCAAAACATCCAACTGGCCTATGACTCCCAGCAGCTGAGCGGTGCTCATCTCCAGCCTCTTCAGCTGGTGCAGAGTTAGCGAGCGCAGCCGCTCCTTCAGGCCCAGCAGCGGGCTCAGGTTGGTGACCGAGGTGTTGGAGAGATCGAGGCTCTCCAGCCGAGGCAGCGAACACACGTCGACGAGCCCGGAGTCGTAGAAGTCGACGTTGGCCAGAGAGAGGGAGCGGAGGCCCTGGAGGGAGCTGAAGCGATGCCGGATCGGTTCCTCCAGAGAGGACATGGTGAGACCCGTTAGGACGAGTCGCTGGAGGGACTCCTGTAGGACGTATGGGGAGAAAACAACAAACATTTAACAAGTTTCAATTATTTTTAATATCAAGGGTGCTTCAAACAAACTCTCACTTTACCTGACAATACTTATTGGAGGCCAGTCCCTGTAGGATATCAGGAATAGTGAGGTCCGCGTTGACCCTGGCAGCATCCAGCTCCAGCAGTCTGTGAGAGCAGAGGGCTTTCTGGAAGGCCTCCGCAGAGATGCGCGCCGTACGAATGCAGGCACGTCTCAGGCGCAGGTATTCACAGTTCCGAAATACACCCACGGTGCTGTCATTCAACAGACCTGCGGTGGAATGAGACGTTTAATTTCTGGATTCATGCAGGGCTGAGCAGGACTTGCACAATACTGCATCTGTTTACCAACAGCAGGGTTTGGGTTTAAGTGACAACACACATACCATCAGATTAAGTAGCCTTTGAAAGTATGCATTATTGATGTTCTTCAGGGTTTGGTATTTGACGGTTCAACAGGTGATTTGACAAGTGTAAAAACTAGTCTTTAAATAGGGCCCAGGTTTACCTTCAGTGGCCATCTTGGCCAGCAGCTGGTCCGCCAGCTCCTGCGGGAAGAGCACCGCCTCTCTGAAGCACAGGGAGCCATCGGGGCGCTTCACACAAAAACACTCCAGGTTCTGGCTCACGTGGGTCAGGCACAGGTCCGTCAGAGCCGGTGGAGACGCCTCATCCTGCAAAACAACAACAAAAAGGGGGGACCCGTTAGATGCATTCAATGTCCTTTGTTGTTTTACTTTTTTTTCAACGGCGTGATTAAAGAGCACAAAAACTCACCGTGTTTAGGAAACTACAGGCCATGGTTTGTAAAATATTTCGGCAAAAAAAAAAAAAAAATGCTAAAACGACTCCGTTTTTAGCAGTTTCAGTTTGTAGTCTCCACCTGCCTGAGGGCCGGACGTCACGCTAACCTGTCTAACAACACAGAAACCTGGACCGGAGGACGACGAGCGAGCACCGACCGGTTCGTTAGCCAGCTAGCTAACCAGCTAGCTCACTTGTGGTCGCCTCCGTTGAGGTAAATCGCTCCCCGTGCAAACACGTCGAAAGCTGTCTGTTGTGGCGGAATTCATGTTTTAAAAAATATATATATATCGACTAATCCCCGTTGCGTCCGAAGCTCTGTAATATAGTAAGCAGGAGGGAGGAATATGGTTTCCCACGGCCAGCTAGTTAGTTTCTATTTTTTGACAAGACAGACAGTAAACAAAAGGTCACAACCGTCACAACACTGGAAGTGCATTCGCGGAAAAAAGGGGGGTGGGACTACGGAAGCCTGTAAAGGAGGGTTATTAAACCAGGAAGAGATTCATCAGCAGAGACACCGGTGAGACACGCGTGAGCATGTTCTTCTACTGTTTGCAAAGGAAAACTATTGTATAAGTAACCATAGTGCGCTTTTACTACACCTCTACAGTTACCGGTAATCATCTCTATTTGGTATTTTTTATTTATTTTATTTTAAGGAAACGCTTTCGTAACAGTGCTCCAGTGCTCGGTTACCCATTCAACAAGGTCACAGTGGACGTAGTGGGAGCTAATCCTTCAGCACATGCGATTAAAGTCACGTTAAAAAAATAAATATGGCCGGACTTATAAACTTTGAAGATCAGAAGGAAGTGGAGCAGTTTTTGGATAATTTGGGAGTGGAGTACAGCTTCCAATGCTACAAAGAAAACGACCCTGAAGGTAACTCTCGTGCGCTGTTCACAGATTAATGGTGCTGAAACATTGGACACCAGCTAGAGATTAGTATTATTTTAATAGATATGTGTATAATGTATAATATAATTGTATACATAACCAAAGCAAGAACACAGCACAGATATTGCCAAATTACAGAACACAAATAAATAAATTAGTTAACCTGGGTTGCATTAATTTATGCCTACATATGAATTACATTATATACATTTTTATATACATCAGTACCATTTCAAAGACAAGGAAAAGCAGTGTACATGACTTATTTGTGAAAACAAAGTCCATGCGCCCTGTCAAGATCACCAAGAGTATAAAGGAAGGGTTTCCAAACACTGTAAGAGGTTGTCATTACCCTTTAATGTAGCTCTGATGAGTTCAATAGGAAAAAATAAATGTTTGACTAAAGGATCCACTGGAAATGCATCGCCTCACTAGAAGCAGTAGTTTACCCGTTAAAGTCAGCAGAAAGATAACTGCCTTGTGTCTGTGTCTCTGAGTCTATTCCACGTAACTATATTTCTCTGCAGATTCAAAAGGCATCTCCTTTAGTTCTGACAGAGATGTAACTTTGAGTGTTTGATGTGTGACGTCTGTTATGTTCAGAATTTCTCAAACAAAAGGCAAAGGAAAAAGCCCCCCTCTCTCTGCTCCTGACCCGTCAGCAAGATAAGGCCGAATCAACTGGTTGAAGTTTAAATCAAAAGTATTTAATAATTAACAGAAGCTAAAACAGTTACAAACTGAAGAAAGAAACCATTTTTATTGTCATATACATATACACGAAATTTGACCTCTGCATTTGACCCATCCCTGTATATAGGGAGCAGTGGGCTGCCAATGACAGGCGCCCGGGGAGCCGGGGGTTCAGTGTCTTGCTCAGGGACACTACGACACGTTGACCCTTGATCGACGACAGTCGAGGATCAAACCGTTGACCCTGCGGTTACCAGACAACCCTCTTAACCCAGTGAGCCACGTCGTCCCCCTATGAATCCTATGAATTACAAGATTATACATATATATTCCATGGAATTGAGGTCCTATCCGTACCACCCGACAGGGTGGTGGCCCCTGCCCGATGGCCCGCAGAGAATCTGAAGTCTTCCAGAGTTTCAAACCCTTTGTCCCTGCAGAGTCTCTGAAATGTCTCATATTACACATTCCTTAGCCCATCGATCAGCTCAATGATTGGCTGAAATCCAATAAGCTCCTCCTTGGCCTTTGACCTGTTGTTCTGGTCAGCCCCCCCCCCCCCCCCCTCCTTACAGCCACTTTTGTCCATCCCCCGCTCTTGGCACATACCTCACTCACCACTTTATATGGTCGTGATCTGGAAGCCCCCCTCACAGACACTCAATATATTCAATGACCACACTCCATGGTTTAAAACTTCCATAAGTAAATATTGACATATAATATCCACCAGTAGGGTGCTATTAAACATACTAGGAATGCTTAATTCCTCACACGTCTGCCTCCTTCTCCTTGTGACATGCTGCTCTCAGGGTGCCAAAGGCTCTCGGACTACTTGGAAGGGGTGAAGAAAAACTACGAGTCTGCGGCACAAGTGCTGAAACACAACTGTGAAACAAATAAACACGGAGAGAGCTGCTATAAACTGGGGGCCTACCACGTCACCGGCAAAGGTAGAACGGCAACGTGGCTCTTTGCTTTCCTTATTTCATCCTCTCTGGTGTTTGTGTTTACATTGTGCGCATGAATGGGACTAAATATGACATTAAGTATTCAAGCAAAGTACAGTGAACTCTATAGATGTAGTGAAGTCACTGGTTACTTTGCGAGATAAAGTTTTTCTCAGCAAATATACATGAAAACAAAATTTCATACCTCCATAAAGATATAAATCACAATATGGCATGTTTTCTGGTAAGTAAATAAATAGTCTATATGAAATAATCCTATTTTTGCGAGTATTTTCTCATTTAATCAAGAACTTTAGTGCAAAACTAACAGAACAGTTCCAAGTGAAATTATAGAGAAAAAAATAATATATATTTCCTGCTATACACTGACTACGTGGACATGCAAGCACACGAATACAGAGCAATCTGATTAAGACGATAGTAAGATTTAACAACACTGAGGTATCCCCATGAGCAGAATTCTTGTCTTAGAAACTTTGATGTGCTTCTTGTCATCAATTAAGACAAATCATGATATCTCTATATGACTCAGTTGAAAGACGTTAAATCATTATATTAAATTATCACCCAGCCCTACTTGTGATGGGCTAAACATTTAATAAAGTATATTGATGAATATGATTTACTTGTGAACACATGAATATTAAACTGAGTACTTTTAAATGTCGATACTTGCAGCTCTTTCTTTTGTTGCTCTCTTGATGTCTGATTTTTATTCGAGTGATGGATTTAAAGTTCTTCCCACCAGGCGGCGTGACAGAGTGTCTGAAAACGGCCTACTCCTGCTTCATGCGCTCCTGCCACGCCGGCGGAAAGAAGTCTGTAGACGCGTGCCACAACGTCGGCCTGTTGGCCCACGACGGACGAGCCAACGAGGGGGGGCCTGACCTCGCAGCAGCCCGGCACTACTACGAGAAGGCCTGCGCCGGCGGCTTCGCTCCCTCCTGCTTCAACCTCAGCGCTATGTTCATTGGAGGCAACGCCAAAGGAGTGCCGCCGGACATGAATCAAGCTCTGAAGTACGCCAGCAGGGCCTGTGAGCTGGGACACGTGTGGGGCTGCGCCAACGCCAGTCGCATGTACAGACTCGGGGACGGCACGGAGAAGGACGAGAAGAAAGCCGAGGAGCTGAAGAACCGGGCGAAGGAGCTGCACGGTTTGGAGAAGGAGAGGCAGCTCAAGTTCGGGGAGTGAACGTGACACTTGATGAAGTTATTTTTTATTTGGTGTTCAGGTTGTTTGTGTGGGGACAAGATTGTGTGTGCAAAAACAACCTGTTGAGAGGTTCAAATGTAGGAGATGATGTGTTTAAAAAAATATAGAATGATGAAATGGATGTTTGCCTCACTCGCAGTGTGTCGACAGTCAAAGTAGTAGTGACTATTTGTATTGGTAGATTTCAGCTAAAATGTATAAAGTAGATGAAAAAGCAATAAAATGAGTCGTAATTCATGTACAGTACAAGATAATTTATAATGCCTTTTGAAGGACGATGACTTGTGGTATAAACTTATAGAACTCGGTGTACTGTCGTCATATTGTCGTGTGCATCAACCTTAATACTATGTAGACATAACCATTGTGTATGTTAGTATGGCATGCCAACTAATTTAATTTACTTTAATTGGAACAAACCTTGTGTAGTAAATAGTGAAGCTCAAAATTACCAAATGTAATTCAAACAGGAAAATATAATTCTGTTTTTAGAATTGTTAATAACTGGGGGACATTATCAGAGGTGGAAGTACTCATAATACACAGTTTACAAGTAAAATGTACTTAAAAGTATCAAAAGTTATAGTCATTATGCAGAGTGGCCCTTTTACAGTGTTGTATTAATATAGAATATGATATTCTGTTTTTATCACTAACAAATACATTTAAGAGCATTTTAACGTTGTGGTTTGTCAATGTGGAGCCAGTTTCATATACTTTGTGTACTACTACTGGGTAGTATAGTAGTGCGTCAATTCTTATAAGCATATATGTTTTTTAATGTAAAAAGTAGAAAAAAGCAACACATAAAGTAACATAGTGCAGTAAAAAGAATGAGATTTAAGAGGTGGAGAAGAAGTAGAAAGTAACATAAAGTTGAAATACTCAAATAAAGAAGTTAAGTACTCAGTTAAACAATGTGAAACCACTATGTAATACCGGTTAGTCTTACAATCACTGATGGACCACAAGAGGGAGTCAGAATCAAAGACATGAACTTTGCGCCTTTTTTTTAATCTCACAGTGCGCTTTATCTTTATCCGGGGGTCCAACATGCACGAGGCAACATCTGTCAGCATGTTTAACCGACACTCGTATCAGCAGCCTGTTGACTGATGTGCACAACAAACAACAACAACATATTTCTGTCTATAAGGGAATATATGAACTTAAACCGGCGTGTTGAGGAGGAGGATGATGGGCGGACCGGTCCTCTTTGAGCGCTTAGCTCCGCCCCTTCAGCCCTCATTCAAAACAGAACACAGCTGTTCTGTAGCGAGGCGCATCGTCGAGTCCTGAACGTTAAAACAAACCTGTTAGCTGTCTCTCGTGGTCTTCCGGCGGCCTCGGATGTACCCGCTGGAATACCAGAAGAAGAAGGAGGAAAACGGAGAACTTCGGTGAGTTGAAGAACCCCACCACCTCCTACCAGCCGTCGAGGTAGCGAGCTAACGTTCAGCCTCGTTTGGATGTGTTCGTTTTTACGCGCAGGATGCTCCGTTATCTGCATCCACCAAGAGGAGGCTAACGAGGAGATGTGACAGAACCGATACTAAGACTTGTCCCGGTTCTTTTTGTTGTTGTTGTAATGCAGACCATGTGTAGCTGGTTGCACAGGTTTTTATTTTAGCACATTATTTTTTCATTTTCTCCTCCTCCACCCACGTGTCGCCCCCACACCACGCACCGAGAAGAAGCACCACCGAGAGAGTTTTTTTTTTTTGACATAATGATAAATAATAAATCATGCGCTCCCTTTACCAAAGCTAAGTTAGCATCAAGCTAGCGAGAATTTGCAGCATGCTAACGTGGAAACCTTTTGAGAAAAGAGTGGTGAGGGAGTCTGGGTGAGTTTGCATTTTGTGATTCCTTTACTTAGTTTGACTCCAGTCGATGCACAGTTTGCTCGTGTTTAGGTTAGACTGGAGGAGACATAATGTCCCGTTAGCCCAAACGGCAATAACATACCTACTACACGCGCTCATTGGCGGTGAATCCCCCCCTGCACGGTTAACCTCCGGGGAGTGCTTTGGGTGTGGCGTGGGTTCACCCACGAACAATACTGTGTACAGCTGCAGCCTAACTGGTCTTAGCCGTAGCATGTCTCGGTTAAGCAAAAGCACGAGTCGTGAGGGTGTGTTGAGTCTGGGGGAAGTTCCATGTTCAGTTTGATAGATGCTGATGTACATTGATGTACATTGATGTACATTGATATACATTAAATTGATAGATGTATAAAGCACTCTCGTCAACAATACTCAGCAAGCACATGTTTCTGATTGCCGTCTACCTCCAACAATATCAGTCTAAAGCAGTGACGGTAATCACTTGTACCGACAGACCACCATGTATTGATGTTGAGGCTTTATCTCAGATGTTGTGCCACACCTGAGATGAAGGTACATGTCGATCATTTTAATGTTAAGTGCACGTGTGATAGTAGATAAACTGTGCACAATATATATCTATATCAATCTGCATTGTTCAAACTTAGAAAGCTCTTTGACCAAAGGAAGCTTCATCTAGCATTGTTCCTTTTTAATTTGTGAGGTCATGAATATCCACAGACATGTACTGGGAACACACACACACACACACACACACTTGAGTGGGCCTGCTCTATAAGCTGTCAGGCAGAATTAGTTTTAAGATGAATTCACGCCCTTTTTCACTATTAGGCCGCCTATCTAACACACTCTTTGTCACCGTCCTGTTTCACGTTGTCCAATAGAATACGCTTGATTGAGTATTCTATCCGGGGATTTGTGCCGTCGATCTTAAGCGACACAAGTTCCGTCTGTACGCCTATTTGCTAATGCTGCTTCAGATGATCACTGTGTGTTTTAGGGTTCGTCCTGCTCCTCGTCTCTGTAGACAAAAAGCATCACGTTTCATATGTGTTGCTTGCCAACAGAAACAATGTGAACACCCTGGAGGAGATACAAGCACTCTTTTGGTTGCAGCGCTGTTCTCATTTTCAGTTGCATCACTTTGAGTATTACATGTATTTATCTATGGCTAAATTACTTGTCTTTGCAACCATGAGGAGGATGGTACAGGTAGATGTCTGTAGAGCCCCCTCAGCGTCATTTGCAGCTACTTTTAGTTTGGCTGAGCTAATCCCAGAGATGCCTCGTGTACGTGGGGGCCCATCTGTTCAGCACCGTGGTACGGCTGCTCTGTCCGAGGCCTGCAAATGTGATTAGTTAGAGATTACATCTGTGTGTGTGAGTGAAATGAAACTCCCCTCTCAGAATCAGAGCCGTGTGTTTACAAGAGAAAGGGATAAACCGCCACGGGGCTTTTTTTGCGTCATCGAGTTCAATCCCTGGTCTTCCTCAGGTCATGTTTTCTCTGCATCACGTTCACTCCTCAGTTGATGTGAAATGTTCCCAGATGCATCATGAGCTCGTCTGCGTGCAGCCATATATGAACGCGCAGCTTGCTCTCTGGCTTCCCGTCTGAGTGAAGGAGCTCCCGTCCCGTCAGCCTCCCTCTGAGCGCGATACACATTCTAGAGGCGTTTTGGTCGGCATCGAGCTTTTTCTCTGTGTGACCTCCAACCGGTGCTCGCTGTTGCCAGGGTAACTTGATGTCTGGCACATCCGTTCGGCACAGATGGGAACTGCGAAGTCACATGTCGTCACGCTCTTCCTCTGATGCCGCCCCGGCAAAGCCGGCTGTCTGTGTTCCTTTTCTGCTCCACAGAGCCAACCCGGCTCCTCTCTGTAAAAGGCCTCTGCGCTTGACAAGTCGTTTTGGAACACTGATAAAGATACTGTGTACGATTGTGTGTCTTATAAGGACTCTTTTTTAAATATATGAAGTGTTTGTAATGTAGTTGGCAGTCGGGTGAAGTGGGTGTTGTAGATGTGAGCTTGGCTAGCGCCTGACTAGCTGACTGTGTGCGTGCGTATGTGTGAGAAGGAAGATAAAAGACGAGGATAATGGACGCCCTGGCTTCCACTCCAGAAAATCTCAGAGGCCGGCACTACGTTTCATTGCGTATTGAGCAATGGGCCTTTTTTTGTTTTTCTAACGGAGCAATTGAGGAAGTTGTGCAAAAGCTGCCTCTTCTTATTGTTATGAGTGCATTTGTGGTTCCTGCAGTGTTGTAATCACAGCTCTTGTTAAGGCCTCAGAGTGTACACGGAGGGACCGGTGGCTGAATCTCTCTCTCTCACACACACACACACACACACACACACACACACAACTCTGCTGAGCGGCGGCAGGAGGCCCCGGGGGGCTTTGAGAACATTTTAGCCCGAGTTTAACTGCTGATGGGAGCGGCTCACACATGAAGGGCTACACTGAGAGCAGATCGCTGCACAACTTCTCTCTCTTCTCTGGAGTTACCAGCTTCTCCTTTTGGTGTTTACTTCACTGACTCTCGGTTTCTTTTCTCCGTGTTGCGTTCTTGTTGTGAGCGGGGATCTGATGCTATTTCAGTCCCGTCTGATCCGCCTAAGATTCATGCTGTGTAATTATTAGGCAACATCCGTCACAATACCTCGACATACGCTGAGCTTACCAACGCACACACACTCTCCTGCTCCGTCTTCTCGTCCTCTGGGGACGTTTGTAAATATGTCTCGTTTGAGATCACGGAGTATGATTCTTTCTGTCGTAAAACATTCATGAATCTTCATCGTATAATGTATTTTATTCATGAAGCATCTGACCTAAATGCTCACATAGGTTTGATACCAAGCCGTACACGTTCATGGTTGCATGGAGATGTGCTGAGTCATAAAAGCTGATCTTTTGAATCAGGAGGCAGATCTCGTCTGACATCATCTGTCATCATTGCTCTTTCCCTGCGACGGACAACGACGATGCAGAATACATTCTGTTGTTGCTTTTTATAGAATCCATTTCTGCCTTCGTCAGCCTGTTGATGTTTGTTCTTGTTGGACGTGCAGCTGGGGATGGGATGTGATAAAACACTGTGTACTTGTACTGCATTGGTATTTAAATGTCACAATAGTTCTTGGGGTGATTGCAGTCTAATCAGAATATTGACTCAACAATGTACTCGATACCTTTTACCGCTTCCCTTTCACGCCTTTGCATAAATTAACTCTTATTTCCTCGTTTTTAAATTATGCAAAGGTCATCAAATATTCTGAGGAAACCCCGGGGCTTCCCCCTCAGCGTTTGGTGAAGCTCATGTGACTGTGTGTCTGTGTGCGATTGTTGAAATATTGCTCTTTGCCTCCAGTGGCCTCCGCCTTGTTTTATTCACCAGGTTTTGTCAGTTATAATCGGGCAGGTCGAGACCAGCACTTCACATGGAGCTTCTCTGTGTGTCAAATTACACGACCGTGTCGTTATATCACAGCTCAGAGGCGTAGGTCGGTGCGAAAGGGGAAGTCCTTAGAAGTTATGGAAGTTGGAGGCATTTCAATTTAAATCTTTTTTTATTTTTATTTAGTTATTAATAAATAATAATAAAAAAAAGACCCTCCTAGGCTGGCTTCATACGGAGGCGGGTTCTATGGAACGTACACTAGCAGCTAGCACATTTCATCATAGGCTACAGTTGCATTGATTTCATTATTTGGCTCTTTTATTTACATTGTTTGTACGTAACCACAGAGAAACTCTCCAGCGTCAGATATATCTATCTATCTATCTATCTATCTATATCTATATCTCAAACACTCGAGATCGATCGATCTGCTTGTACTAGGTGTGTGTGTGTGTGTGACTGGCTGGCTGGCTGGCACTTGCTGCGCCGGCTGGCGGCACTTGAGGCCTCTCAGGGTCACAATCTCTCCTAATGTCCAGACCGACATCGGATAGTTTCTAAATCGTGGTGCTGCGTTCCTTCTTGCTTGCATTGTCGTATATAACTTTACGTAGCGCTGCATGTTCATTTTGCAGCAGGTTTTAGCAGCTAACTTTGCATCTGTGTGCATGTGAATCCATGTATGTTTATGTCCTTTTTTAAAATCAATGTATTTTAAGGTCAGCATCAGCTCAGCTCGCCCAGAGTTGTTATAGGAGTTTGAGGTCATGAGTTTGGGGGGGTCAAAGGTGAGTTTAGGGACAGACCTGTAGTAAAGGGGTTCAGCCTTTGAGGCAGTCAGAATGTCAGCTGTGAGGGTCTCGCTCCACCTGACACTCCCCCGTCTGGTGCTCTGCCTCCTGTGTCATGTGACTCTGCATATCTGGAATATTCTCACCAGAGGAAGTTTCAAGGCAGCAGGCAGCTTAAAGGAATATGTCAATAATACAGGACATTGTATGGTTGGGAAAATAGGCTTCATCACAAACCTGGATTTCAGTGGTTTCTCCTGAAGTGGTTTTGGTTGACACAACGCTTAAAGGCACAGTTAGTAGGGTCTTTCTGTCGCAGTTTTAAATGCAACATTCAAAGTTGGCCCCGGCTCAGCGAGGGTTACGGTGCTCGCCAGCGGGTGAAAGCCAACCCCAGATTCCCACGCTGGTTTTGGAACGAGCTTTGTCCGCTCGGAGCGTCTCCTCGCTATAAATGCATTTTTTTCTCTTTCGCGGTGTCCTCCATTTTTCGTAGCTTCTTCTTGGATGCGTGCGTACGATCCGGCATCGAGTTTGACGCCCAGAATTGTCCCGCACACGACAAAATGAAAATACAAGAGCAGAGGACAGGGTCTGTGTCACTGACACCACCACACACACTTAGTGTGTCCTAAGTGATGATCGAGAGGGATTATTTGTAAATGTTGTGTTTTTTTTTTAGGGAAATCTGACATTTTAAGTGGGCTTTCGATCAGGGAAGGATTCCCCGGGGTTCCCTCGTGGATAAAGTTGTATGAAAAAGTGTTTGCCCCCTTCCTGATTTCTTATTTTTTTGCATGTTTGTCACACTTAAATGTTTCAGATCATCAAACAAATTTAAATATTTGACAAAGATAACACAAGTAAACACAAAATGCAGTTTTTAAATGAAGGTTTTTATTATTAAGGGGAAAAAAATCCAAACCTACATGGCCCTGTGTGAAAAAGTGATTGCCCCCTAAACCTAATAACTGGTTGGGCCACCCTTGGCAGCAATAACTGCAATCAAGCGTTTGCGATAACTGGCAATGAGTCTTTTCCAGCGCTGTAGAGGAATTTTGGCCCACTCATCTTTGCAGAATAGTTGTAATTCAGCCACATTGGAGGGTTTTCGAGCATGAACCGCCTTTTTAAGGTCATGCCACAGCATCTCAATCGGATTCAGGTCGGGACTTTGACTAGGCCACTCCAAAGTCTTCATTTTGTTTTTCTTAAGCCATTCAGAGGTGGACTTGCTGGTGTGTTTTGGATCATTGTCCTGCTGCAGAACCCAAGTGCGCTTCAGCTTGAGGTCACGAACAGATGGCCGGACATTCTCCTTCAGGATTTTTTGGTAGACAGCAGAATTCATGGTTCCATTTACCACAGCAAGTCTTCCAGGTCCTGAAGCAGCAAAACAGCCCCAGACCATCACACTACCACCACCATATTTTACTGTTGGTATGATGTTCCTTTTCTGAAATGCCGTGTTACTTTTACGCCAGATGTAATGGGACATACACCTTCCAAAAAGTTCAACTTTTGTCTCGTCAGTCCACAGAGTATTTTCCCAAAAGTCTTGGGGATCATCAAGATGTTTTCTGGCAAAACTGAGACGAGCCTTTATGTTCTTTTTGCTCAGCAGTGGTTTTCGTCTTGGAACTCTGCCATGCAGGTCATTTTTGCCCAGTCTCTTTCTTATGGTGGAGTCATGAACACTGACCTTAATTGAGGCAAGTGAGGCCTGCAGTTCTTTGTATGTTGTTCTGGGGTCTTTTGTGACCTCTTGGATGAGTCGTCGCTGCGCTCTTGGGGTAATTTTGGTCGGCCGGCCACTCCTGGGAAGGTTCACCACTGTTCCGTGTTTTCGCCATTTGTGGATAATGGCTCTCACTGTGGTTCGCTGGAGTCCCAAAGCTTTAGAAATGGCTTTGTAACCTTTTCCAGACTGATAGATCTCAATTACTTTGTTTCTCATTTGTTCCTGAATTTCTTTGGATCGCAGCATGATGTCTAGCTTTTGAGGATCTTTTGGTCTACCTCACTTTGTCAGGCAGGTCCTATTTAAGTGATTTCTTGATTGAGAACAGGTGTGGCAGTAATCAGGCCTGGGTGTGGCTAGAGAAATTGAACTCGGCTTTCCAAAGATGTGATAAACCACAGTTAATTTATGTTTTAACGGGGGGGGGCAAACACTTTTTCACACAGGCCATGTAGGTTTGGATTTTTTTTCCCCCTAAATAAAAACCTTCATTTAAAAACTGCATTTTGTGTTTACTTGTCGAATATTTAAATTTGTTTGATGATCTGAAACATTTAAGTGTGACAAACATGCAAAAAAATAAGAAATCAGGAAGGGGGCAAACACTTTCACACAACTGTATAAACAGGATGGACAAAATATTACGAACACCTCTTACTGTTATGCAAGGCTGTTAGAAACCGAGCGTATTCCCGACCTCATCATCACACAAACTCATAAACTTCATCCAAACCGAGTGAGTGCACTCGCATTTCAAATATGCCGGAGCCGCTGCTCTTACGTCATTGTGTGTGTGTGTGTGTGTGTGTGTGTGTGTGTTTTCAGTGAAATGGATGTCGGTGGGACTATTGTGGTGTTTTTGTTCTACAGATACAGACTGAGGACGAGGCCATGAGCCGCTCCTCTTCCACTTCCCCATCACATTGTCCCGATCCACCAGTCTGCATCAGAGACGAGGCCGTTCCTCACAACATAGCCTCGTCTCTCTTTCTGAGTGTTTTTGGCCGAGGGCTGAGCCTCGTCTCTGTCATGGAAACTCGTGAACTCGGTCCTGATCCCCGCCAAAGACAATAGATCAGACAAACACGATTCCCCCTCTGGTTCCTGCTCCTCTTCTGCTCGCCAACGTTTTCTTTTGCACTCTTTCCTCACCATCAGCCTGTCTCAGGTGCTCCGTTGGCTTTTTGGCCCTTTTTAGAGCAGCGTAGATATAAATACGAAGCCTCAACCTCCGCACCCGTTCTGCTTTTATCTCTCCTCTTTACCCATCCTGCACTTCTTTGATGCTTCGTGTCTTAACAAGATGTGTGTTTCCCCCTGTGTCAAAGTAATCCGATTAGTTCTGTGTGACTCAGACAACCTGTTTCCTGTCTCCTTTGTCAGGTTTCCCTACCGGTCGGGTCTCATTCAGACAGAGACTTGCACTCACATGCCCACAGTCACACACACTTCACATCACCAACTGTCACACTGGGTGTTAAATCATTTCATTCACACCATTTTCATATTAAACGTCGATGTCATCCGACCTGACGTGAGAGTGCAGTGAATCTCTGCTTGTTCCAGACAAGGCAGTGACGGAAGCAGCGCAGGCTTTATACTAACAGAAGAAGAGTTTATTTATACAGCACATGTTAGACTCTAAGGAACTTCATAATGCTTTACATGTAAAGCATTATGAAGATCTACTTTATTAAAAGTAGATTTTCAACGATTAGTTGACTAGCATAAAAAATAATTGGCAACAAATTTTAAATGATCTTTAATGCAAAAATGGCAGAAATGCGGTTTTAAGCCTCAAATATCCATATTTTCTGCTTCTCTCTGTTTTTATACACGGTATACTATGTTGAATATCTTTGTTTTGGACCGACAACACAAAACATTTAAAGACTTTGAGAAACTGTTATTTTTCTCTATTTCTGACGCGTCATAGACCAAACGATTAATCATTTGAAACCAGACAATAATAGGCAGAATAATTGATGTTAAAAATAGTAGTTGCTGCTCTAATTTAAAGTAAATTTCAGAATATTTGGCAAAGGAAGTATAAACTTGTGTGTAGTTGTCTTCTTACTAATACTATTTGAAGAAGAATAAAAAGATGCAACGCTGCAGGAGTAGAAGACATTCAGTTGCATCTTCCCACATAATGGGCAACTTTAATGAATCAATTGTTTCCTCCCACCACACATTACACACAGGTGGAGCTTTTGTCTGCTTCTAGTTTGTTTAAAGAATATTTGCAATATGTATGAATATGTTGAATTCCTGGAAGTTCTTCTTTGTGTATATGCAAATTCAACAAGTCCTGAGACGGGGCAAACTCATTTACAGGTGCGACTGTTATCAGCTGAGCTCTGTGCTCGAGTTTCTTTGCAAAGAATCGCACAAAAGCACCACTTTAAATCTCGTGTTTACCAGAATATTCATGGGAATAAGTTGTTCAGCAAGAAAACAGCATAAAAAACAAAATAAAGAAATCTTAAGTCAACTAAAGGCGAGACAGAGGGACCTGATGGACGGGCCTACGTTTATATGTGAAAGGATAACCTCAATGTTTTTTCTGGTTACATTTTGTCTCATAGTTTTGAATCTGACAAAGCTGGGAGGATTTGGGAGGGGGGCATTACTGCTGGAAACAATGTCCCTCCTATTTTTAGTCAATAGATGAATGTTTAGCAGCTCACGCTTCCTGTCTGTACTCGTCCTCCGAGTGGAGAACAGAGGCTCCAAACCGGTAGTCGTGTGTGGAGCTCCGGCACACACATCGGATCGGAGCGTAGCCTCCGGCCATGCTGCACTGTGGGAGAGGAGGGACAGAACGGAGGGTGTGACGGGGGGGAGGGGAGGACGAGTGCAGGCGTTGAAGAGATACAGCTGTTTCTCCGGCCTCAGCTGTTGCTCCTCTTCCCTCCCCTCTCTCCCTCTCTCTCACACACACACACACACACACACCCTAACTGGAAGAAGCACACAGTGTAACATTGTTCTGCCTTATGAGAAAGATGAAACAATCAATCTTTCATAGCTGCTATCAGATGGGAGCAGTGAGGACATGTTAGCAGGAGACGTGGTCCGATTCTGCAAAAATCTGTCTGTTTTCAACACATTCTGTTCTTTTTCTCCTTTTTGTTTGTCTCTCACTCTGTTTCTGTCTCCACCATGAAGGCTTTATTTTATTAAAAAATATTGGATAACATTTTCAGCTCCTCCCGTGT
>NW_022280072.1:1394984-1414969 GCF_004355925.1 Anarrhichthys ocellatus
GTGTGTGTGTGTGTGTGTGTGTGTGTGTGTGTGTGTGTGTGTGTCAGTCACTGGGTTCATTACCTATTGATTTTCTAGAAAAAAAAAAAATGCTTTTACTGTCGAATGATGCGGCGTCATTAAATGGTTTTCGTCTTCGTTTTTCTGCACTACGCTGCTGTGATGAGCCCGATAGAAGCAGTCTCCTCGTCTAGAAGCGTGAGTGGATTTGGACTGTAGAGATGCTGTCTCACTTCCTGTCGCGTGTGTTGTCTGTGTCGATGGAGCCTCGCTCTGTGAGCAGCGGGGCACCGGAGTGTGCTGTAAACTGTGTGCGAGTAAACCTGTTCTGTGTCCTGAGAGTTAAAATGATGAACTGCTCTGTTCTAGGAAAGATGAGTTGGAGAGCTTTAAGCAAAGAAAACAAACGGGTGTTCAAAATGGAGCACATTGTCTCTTTGTAGAGATGTGAGTGATTGTGTATGTAGCTGCAGTGTTTTTGTTGTCCCCGCTGCCCTTCCTGCAGTTCTTACTCCTACTGGTTGACCTCCATCTGAACATCAGTTAAGTGATGGTGTGAAGGGGGTGTTGGTCATGTTCCCACACACACAGTGCCACGAACCGCTGTGTGTGTGTGTGTGTGTGTGAGAGAGAGAGAGAGAGAGAGATCGATCAACACGGCCCCTCTTATCTCCAGATCAATAGTGCTCTCCGGGGGAGGCTTGACTGGAGCTCGGGGAAAGATGGAGCCGGGATTCGATGCTATAACGTCACTGAAACGACGAGCTCTGCAGTGATAAACGAGCTCTTCTGTAGTTCTGACCAAAGTTGGAAGTGTGGCTTCTCCATTTTGTTCCTCTTCACACAGGAGTGTAAAGATCGACTGTAGGAGCAGACACACATTTCATATCCTTAAAGCTTGTGAAGTGGGTTGTGTCCCAACTCGTTTACAGGTTTAGCCCAGTGTTGTGTCGAATAAGAAAACTTGTGGGGCTGGGCAATTAATTGTTTTCAATGACTATTTTGTCTATCGTTGATTATGAAACAAGATTACCGAGATAAACCGATTTATTGTGCGCGATGTCTGCAACCCAGTCTCGTTTTCCATGCTTTGTGGGTGTGACTTTTTTATTCATATCTATATAACCGATGTGTTTACGATTAAATTGTTTACGAGAGGAGAAAGTTCTTCATAGGTCTAGTCTCCTAAAGTCCACCAGAGTGATGCATTTAACTTTAAAATGTACAAAATTCTCTTTCTAAGAGCATAATGTATCCTAAAGTCTGAGTAACCACATTAACTAAACGTTATCCCAATTTTGACCAAAATTAATTGTGGATATAATGTAGAGATGTAGTGTAGATGTAGAGATGCGTGTGCGCGCACACTAAAGAGAAGGAGAGGGCACAGCTTAATGGGCCGTCAGACTCCTCACTGCTCAGCTCAACACACTGACCTACTTCGTTGCATCTGCGGCATGCTTTTCTTTTTAACTGCATGGAGCTCTGCCGCTGCGAGGCACAACACAAAGCACGTGTATCTGCAGTGCATGCATGATACTGACGGCCATAGAGAGGAGGGGCTGTGCATCTATTTAGAACGTGCACATTGGAGCAAAAGGAGAAGTGGATTATTTTCTGTCCTTTTTTCAAAGAGCTTTTGCAGTGAGAAGGCCGGCGCTCTTACCGGACCGTGTTCATAATGATGAGGCTTCAGCCAGGAAATGGCAGCGCTGTCGAAGCCACACAACGTTACACAAATCTCTCGTCTGACCTTTTTACTCGTAGTCTCACAACTTGCGACCTTTCCCTGAACACACTTGAGGTTCAGTTCTAATCCTTTGTTAAAGCAGCTTTACGAGGAACTTTCATCTTGTGGTGTTTTTGGCGCCCCCTGTGGACATAAGCGGTAGTGATCTCCACGAGCTCCACCGTCTTAAAAGTAAAGATATTGATCTAGATAGCGTGCATTTGTTTTAAAAGTAAAGATATTGATCTAGATAGCGTGCATTTGTTTTGGGGAAAAAAGACAACATATTTCTGATACAATTCTCCTTTTATAAACGTGTGTTTGCAGGATGCATGGTGATGAGGTAATGGATCAATTTGTGGCTATAGAAGATTAATAACCGCAATGTGACGATGGTGAAACAAAGTCACCTTTGTGTTAGCCTCCCACCAGAAACCATGTCTTTGCTGGTCCTGCTCCAGTATCAGACATGACCAAAATATATAACATCAGAAATTAAAATATCTAAAGTAAATCTCTGCTGGCTTCCTTTTAACTGGCCGTGGTACTCCTCACTGCTGACCTGTACAAATGTAAACATGGGCTCTTCTGGTCTGATGTTGTGGAGAACCGGACCCTGTGACGGGCATTAAGAATAACTATAATGTTTCTCACTGATTGTCCCGTTCATAACATAAAAGCTCCTCGCAGTGACTTTAATGTGCGTCCATGTGGGAGCTTGGGCCTCGTGTTGGGACTCGTGAGTAAACATGTAAACGCATTCAAAGCTAATAAGATTACGGCTCGGAGCAGCTTGGTTCTTATGGTGTTTCCACTTTATAGACTCGGAGCCATCTGGGAGGCACCGCCCCACAGTTGGTCACAGAGTAACACAAATTCTGAACATTTAATTATACATCTTACAAGGACAGCCGCTGTCACAGATGTTGGTCAAGAGAGGAGAGGGCTAATGGGAAAGTATCAGTGTTGTTACCACCCATAGATTCATATTAGTATGATATGATAGTATTTAGCTGTATGGAGTTTAGCCTCTCCAACCTGTTGACAACCTTTCTTGTGATTGTTTTGGTACGGTACTGTAATTAGAGCCGCAATGATTATTTTTATAATCAAATAATCTGGTGATTATTTGATTGATTAACCAATTAAAGGGCCAGCGTCATATGTATGCTCTCTGATTCGTTTACCTCCTGGAAAATACTTTTTATTTTCTACCATAAAATGAGGTCGAGGTGAAGAGGAAAGCCGGAGTTGAGCAGCGTAAGGAGGACAGAGTGTTGGCCGTACAGAGGGGGTGGAGACCTGCTTTCAGGGCCGCTGGAGACGGGAATGTGAAGGGTCAGCACGGGACACACACACAAACACTCGCTGTGCCCTTCGGTCGGTAACGAGGCCTGTTGGGCTGCCAGCACCTTTTGTGTTTGAACTGCGGTGCGCATGTGAATGTCAAAGAGCCGTCCGACAACACGACAAGAGGGAGGGAGGGGGAGCCGATCCAGAGAGGTGTGATTATTCAACAGCACCTGCTATGCAGTGTAATGAGTCACATATAGCTGAACAGCGACACATCCTCTGCTACAAGCTCCAACACGACTCAGTCCACGCTCTGTTATTCTCTGCTTCCTCCTCTAATCCCCGTCACGTCCCCCTGAAGGGGATGCCGACATGATGTCAGCCCATCTCCACACACACACACACACCTCTCATGTTATTCCTTTACCTGGATGTGTACACATTCTAGGGCTGTCCCCTGAAAGGCTGCTTAATGTAATATTAATGTGGTCGAAAGCATCACTGAAACTCGGTGAGAATGGATTTTCTCATCGTGAAAAAACGAATAATCGAACCTTCGACTTGAAAAATCCAAATCGGATTCAATTTAAAAAAAAATATATATAAAATAAAAAAATTCAGATTTCAAAACATTCCCCCGACTTGAACCTCAGTAAGCGAGGCAAGGACACAACCATGTGGAGTTATGTCACCAAACACAACACATGTCGGCTCAGCTCGGTGTCAAGAAGGTGCATGGATGCTGCCAAGAGGAGGAGGAGGAGGAGGAGGAGGAGGAGGGGGGGCTCTTACATCAGGAGCTCTGGATGGGGAGGGCAGTGACTCAGAAGGAGGTTGTGCCGCCTCTCTTTGTGTCTCTGAAGTAGCATAGCTGGAGGCGTGGGCGTCTCAAGGAGCTGTAAAGTTGAAAGATGAGAACTGGTCCAGGATCAGGACAGACCAGGATCAGGACAGACCAGGACAGGACAGAGGGCAGACCGGCCGGTTGCCGGCAGGTGTTTACACCGCTCCAGGGTCCGGACAGATCAGCACTTTGTTACGTGACAATGACACACTTTGTGCACAGAGACGTTATTTCTGTATCCCTAACAAAAAGAAAAGGTGTTTCTCGTCAAGGCCGTTATCGAGCTCTGTGATGCTGCTGACTTGGTAAGATGTGATCTTTGAAAGAATGTTTAAAGTTTACTCGGATGAGTGGAAACCTTGACCCTAACCTGGAGGGGATGACCAGATCTGAGCCACTACCTGATGGCTGAGGGCCAGCATGCAGCATTAGTCTTCATCAGTCCCTCACAGTCCAGATCACACAGGCTTTCATCTCTGAGTAGTGAGACACCTGCTGGCTGATGTCAGGCATCTCACGTCACAGAGGCCTGGAGACAGAGCATGATGGGATATACACTCGATTGGCTCGTAGAGTTTCACTTGTCCTTATTGACAAAGCCAGTGAATTAAGTTCAAAACAAACCCAAGAACTCCCCAATATCATAAAGTTTGGAGTGGGTTCCTGACTATTAGTTGGACAAAACGAGCAATTTAAAGACAATGAATGATTAATCAACAATGAAAGTGATTGTTATCTGCAGCTCTAGACTCTTGTGTTGTGCTTTCTGTTTGGTTGAAGTAGGCGCTGCAGTGCGATTTTACTGTAGACGGTCTATGAAATGAGATTCTTGGGGCTCCTTCTTAGTTGATTAGTGACTAATCAGTCTTTTTGCTCTTAGTCAACTAAGATCTCTTTGGACTATTAGTTTTTTACATGCTGAATGAGCACATCTCTGGTAAACACGAGATGTAAAGTGGTGCTTTTTTGTGATTTCTTCGCAGACTGTCGGACCCTGCTGCAGTAAAATGAGAGGTTTTAAAGGGACTCTGGTGCTCAGAAACACAGTGACTGCCGAAATGAAAGATCCTTGTTCTAACTTGAAGCTAATATAATAATATGATAGCTGCTAAAACTGATAGATCACCACCAAAGTTCCCACTAGAACAGACGCTACAGATCACGTCAACGCAATGGCTGCTGGGTTATTGAGCTCTTACGTAAAATCCGATCAGCTGGGATGTTTGTGGCCGTGTTCATTAGTAATGTGCGCGTGGGTTTTTTTTCTCATGTTCAGAAGAATCATCCTGCCTTCCTCTCAGCCTCACTCTCCTTTTGTCGTCCCCTCTCTTCACACAGACAGCAGGAGCCGCAGAAAGACGGGAGGCGTTAAAGAACGGCACAACGTCGCCTCCAACACTATGCTCATCTGACACACGCAACTGGTACGTTTGGCCTCGCCTTTGCAAGGACGGCTGGTTTGGTGGCAGCACAGACCCGTTTGTGTGCCCGCAGGGTTGAATACTAACTGTCTTTTGATTATTTTAGCATGTGATCACAGTTGGAGGGCTGTGCGTTGCTTATTGTGTCGGATACACAGGAGCGGAGATGGAGCCAAAACAAACCAAATGAGTTGATGTGTCACAAAGGCAAGTTTAGTTGTAGAGGCATTTAGTGTTTTTGGCACACTTGCATGTCTTATGGTAGGAGTATTCAATAAATATTCAACGAGGTCCAGTTAGAGAGGCTTTCCTCACACAAAGATCTGGAACATCACAGTAATGTCTAACTTACGCTGTGATTTAGTCCCATATATGTTGAAGTAGCCTAGCAGTCGTGTCAACTGACGACTGATCATCAAATAAAGAAAGTTTGATTCAATAATGTCTCAAACATATTTATCGTCAGTTTTCAAATTAAGAAATAATAAAATAAAGGATGCATTTAAACAATAACAAAAAGCTTTTGAAAAATGTGCATCTTAAAATGAAGCACTTAATTGTAGAAGAAGGTATTTATCTGAATTGTCCTGTAGCTTTAAGTTCAGTTCATTCAGGGTGAAGTGATGTCACTAAAGAATATAGTGATTCTCATTGTTTAAAAAGAGAAGTTGGTGAGCAGGGACTGTATCTGTGGTTTCAGCTCTATTCTCTCCGTTTACATCAGTGTTGGTCAGTGAATTCATGTGTTAGGCTTCTGATCATATTGGACTCTTGGATCACTTATTTTCTGTGCCTTCATTTCAGATCTGAGTTTGTTTGTTTGCTCAAAAGATTTGTTCTTTGTCTCGTAGTGTCGCTTCACATCACCGTTTTTAATAATCGTCACGGCCTCTGAACACGAGACACTGGTGTTAAACTGCCCGTAGGAGGAATGAAGGTATAAGAGTCTGTCCATTCTTGGTCAAAACGACAAGACATACACGGTTATTGTCACAGGAAGTAAGGTGATCACAGATGCATGACTTCATAAACAACAGACAGACTCAGGCTTGTGAACACACACTGGCTCTCGCTTCCTGTGTAGTTAAAGCGCTGCTGTCAAACAAAGGGAGGGGAGTTGACGTGATGTAGCGGTGTTTGCCCGCGGCTTAGCAGAGTGCAACTGTGGAAGGCAGCTAATGGCTCCTAAAGCACCGGCCTGTTTCAGCCTTGAGCCAGAAAGATAGAGCGAGACACTCGCACAGAGGCTGGCATTGTCAAGTAGACAAGGGATGGCTTTGCTCGCTTTCAGTATTCTAAGCCACTTCTTACTTTTCATTACTGTCTCTCTCTCTCTGTGTGCTTTTGGCAAAGAAAAGCCTCTGAGGTGAAGAATATTCAGAAACATTCATATATTATCCTAACAGGAAATCATCCACAGTAAAAGACGTAGACACTGAGCCAGTCTTACAGTCACGCCGCATAGAATCATCGGATGCTTAAATGTTCTCGTCGGGTTTCCATCTCTCCACATCATCACAGGTAGATTAGAATATCAGTAACAAGTATATGAATACCCGCATTGTCTTTTTTTCAGAAGCCATGACTGATGTGAAGTTGTGAGAGAAACTTACTTTAGATGCCTAAAAAAAAAATCAGTTTACGTGTATGCTATAGTTACAGTATCTTCACTGCTTTACTGTCAGACAGCCGTTTCCGACGAGAACTGAGGCCGTTATCCATCCTCTCTTCAAAGCCACCAGACTCCATTGACAAACAGTCATTTTACTTTGCAGAACATGGAAGTTGCTGTTCTACCGCTGCCTCGATTGGTCAGTTTGTTTGTGTTGTTGTCACACAAACTAATTATCAAGGCAGTGGTAGAACAGCAACTCCCGTGTTCTGGAAGGTAAAACTACTGTATTCGTCGATGGAGTCCTGTGGCTTTGAAGAGAGTAAAGATAACAGCTTGCTGTCACTTCCCTGACAGCAAGGTAAAGTGGTGAAAATATATGATATTAATTTCATTTTTTCGGTGTCTGAAGTAAATTTCTTTGCTTCTGTGCTGGTCTTCTTCAGTCGTTGACTTGGCAGTCTGTAAGCTGAGAATACTCCAACCCAACAGTAGGTGGTGCTGCTGCTGTTGCTACAAGCCGAGTGTCTGCTTATGTTTGCAGGTGACGATTGTCAAGATGTGGTGCCAAATAAACTCACCGCGACATATTGTGTGTGTGTGTGTGTTTTCAGAGGGCCGGGCGGGCTTTGCTGCAGCGGAGGATGATGAATGGTCTTATCTAGAGCTAGATGGTGTGGGAATGATGGACCTCCCCAATGGCCAATCAGGCATCATCACCACCACTGCAACAGTCTCTGAGGTGAGACGTCCACTCTGCACACACTGCTTTCAAAATTCACCTTGTGCGCACTTTTCCAAACAGAAAGCTGAATGTACGATAATTAGGTGACAAGTATTGAAATGTTAAGTCACTTAATAATTACCTTGTTCCTAACGGCACCGTTCTTCTTTCTTTACTCTGTGTGTGTGTGTGTGTGTGTGTGTGTGTGTGTGTGTGTGTTTTGTAGAGGAGCAGCAGCTGCGAGTCTCTCAGCGATAAAGGCTCTTCAGACCTGAAGAAGAGTTTTGACGCCGTTGTGTTCGATGTGCTGAAGGTCACTCCTGAAGAATATGCAGTAAGTGAAGTTTAAGTGTGTGTGTGTGTGTGTGTGTGTGTGTGTGTGTGTGTGTGGGTCTGTGTTTGTTAAGCACAAAATGTTCAGTAAGCACAAACGCGATGTGCTGAGACAGGAGGAGACGGGATGCTGGTGGAGGAAATGGGGTCAGAGTTTGGATCAGTAATAATTGATGATGGTTGGCACTAGTGCCAAGCGGGCGCCGATAGATCTCATCTGGCTTCAGCTGCACACACGTTTTCCATACGAACATCACACATCTGAATTATTAGCCTTTACGTTGTTGTGAGGGATAACGCTGCTCACGATTGTCCAGTGTCGTAGTCAAGAGCTTAAACCGAGACCAAGACCCTTTTGAAGGGTTGAGACCGGGTTAAGACCAAGACCAAGACCAGGGCTGTGCAAATTGATGTGAAAAGATCCACATTCCCATAAAAACACACCAAAAACAAATGTAGTTTTGTGATATATTCCTGCATATGTGATATATATTCCGGTCGTGTAATACAATCCTGAGTCCTGATTGTCTGAGGCAGAGATAAGACGGAGTGAAAGTGTGGTCGAGACCTCCAAGAAGTGGTCTTGAGACCGGTCTGGAGCACTAAGACTACGGGATTATCCCGTAATATATCAAATAAAAACATGCTCTGCAGCATGTCTGTAATCCTTTATCTTTGATGTATGGTGTTCACTGTTCAACCACAAGAGGGCACTCTTTATCTTCTTTTAAACTGTAGTGTCTTTATTCAACATCTTCTCATGCTGTATCAAGTTATATAAAGGTCCAGTCTATAGAAGACCTCTGTCTCAACCACCTGCTTGAGAGGACAAACACCTCTCTCGCAAAAGCAGTGTTTTAATCCTTTAACCATTATTTTGGTAAACTTGGATTTAGATCGTTTATGATTTTTCCAGTACACGATAATGTAGCTCTGGAGTGGTGGCGTGGTGTTTGAGAGTTGTGACGAAATGTTGTCCCAATCTAACAAGCGTTATGTTTTGTCTCCTCCAGGGTCAGATTACGCTCATGGATGCTCCCGTGTTCCAAGCCATCCAGCCAGAGGTGAGCTGCTCTCGACCTGCGTTCACTTCGGCAGCTGTTTTTAGGTTTAGCCTTTAAACAAACATGCTCTCGTCACAGATTTAGTCACTTTCTAACCTTCGCAGTTTTAGTCCAGTTTACATTTCAGTCAAATTATTTGTCCTATTTTAATTTAGTCTCAGTCCTGTGTCAAATGTCCTTTTCAGTCTTCAGATTATGTTTCAGATTTCTGTCAATCTAGTCTGACCAAAACTGTAAATTTGTCATTTTTAGATATTATCATATTATTATCTGATGACAAACGCAGGTTGAATGATAAAGAATGCAGCTTTGTTACTCCGCGACCTCCTGCTCAGTAGTGATGTGTGGAGTTCAGTCGCACCCGCCAGTCCACTACGAGAGCCAAACCGCACCTCCCAACATGCAAAAATCTGCGTTAATCAACGACCTGAACCCAACTGCAAACTCTCGTCTTGTTCGTCAACCGTACTGCATGTTTGATATCGTCACCGTTAGTGTTTAATGAGGTCGGTGCCGTCTTGCCATCATCTCGTCTTAGTCAAGGGGAAAAGAAGACGCCGACGAACACATTTCGTCTTAGTTTTTCCGTTCAGCGAAATTACCACTGGTGTCGGCAGCTTCACTCTTGTCCTCCAACGTGAGAAATCAACGCGTTTCGGGAGTGACATGTCTAAAATCGTATATGTGACGACTGTTAACATAATTGCGTGTCTGTATATTTAAGATTTGACTCCCTCCATCTGCTGTCTGTCTCCCTCTCTGCCTCTCTTCTCCCTTGTAAAATGTCCATGCAGCTGATTTCCTGCACCATGCTGTGCTTTGAGCAGCTGTGACACGTACCTTAGTGATGCAGAAAAAAGGGGGCATCTGTGTCTCACCCGGCCTGTCGCCTCAGTGAGATCCGGTTATTTCTTAAAATGTTTTCTCTATTGGATAGTTGGGCCGTTCCTGACAGCAGTCATGGATAACCTGTGTTTAAGGTTGGCCACTGTGGCCTTATAAAAGCAGCACACAGACCACATCCCAGTGTGGTGTGCTGCAGTCTGACTCCTGCTTCTGCACATGTTCAACACTTGTCTCAGCTAACGGCGCATGCACGCACACACACACGCACACACACACACACACACGGCGGCCCCGTCTTCTTAACTGCACGGGGGCCAAGTTCCCACACTGCAGGGTTTGTGAATGCAAACGTGCTCGAGTCTGGGTCGACTGACTGAGTGGGTTTTATAAGCCTAATGAAAATGTGTCCGTGCGTTTCAGTTCAGTGTAGCAGTTTGGAAAATACGGTTTAAAGGGTCAGGTACACGGGGACCGCGGCTCACTTATTGCTTTAAGATGGTGAGATCTTTTGGAGAGACCTGTACTGGGAGGTGTGTGTGTGATTGAGGAGGAGGGCTGACAAGGAGATGAAGGCTGCAGTCTGGAGGGAGAGTGACCCAACAGCCTCCTGGCAGAGACGGAGCGGACTGGAGAGGCTGTTCCTGCTCTCACGGTGCTTTTGTCTCACAAAAAAAAGCTACACAGCAGCTATGACCGAAGTAGAAACTCAACTAGAGTTTCCATCGCTGTCGGTCTCCTCGCCCTCCTCACAGGTGTGTGTGTGTGTGTGTGTGTGTGTGTCAGTCACTGCCTGAATAGGAAAATATTAAATAACTTGGTTGAATCTGTGAGTTGTGCAATAATGTTTTTACTGACATGCAGCCCATTTGCACTCTTTAAATGCCATGTTACAACACTGACATGTATATATGGGAAACAGTGATGGACATAATTGGGGTTAAAGGACATTCTTTTCTTGTAGAACAAAGTCATTTTCAGAGTGGACAGAAGATGAATAGCGTTAGTTTCCATGGTAATTCTTATTTGTTGAAATAGCCTTTGGAGCATTAAACATTTCGATCAGATATATCTTCAGTTTCACACATACTGAACTTTGACAGGACCAGATGTTCTTCAGAGGGTTTCACGTTGACAATATCTGACTTTTCGCATGATAACAAACGGTAGACGAGTCAGATTTTCCACCAGATTGGTTCCAAGTCTTCCTGCTGGTCTGCGGCTGCACAGATTCAAAATGTTTTCTATCGATGCCCTGACAACAGCGTTACTGTAGAGATACAACAGGACCGCTCTTCAGTCTTATCACTGCAAATCATTTCGTCTGCATGCTTTAAATTTGCTGCATCAGCAGTCTGTCCTGTCGGCGCTGCTCTAATGTTACCGTTTCTGCCGTTCTTCCAAGACTGCGCTAATTTCCATAATAACTGTACTGACTACTTGAAATGGGTGAAATGACCATAAACTAGCTATGACTGGGCTTGTTGGTTTCTGTGTATAAAGATTTTATTTCTCCCCTCCCCATAAACGCATCATAACAATCTTAATATAATATGTGTGTGTGAGGCCGACTGTCCCAACGCTGATTTTTGGTGTTTACAACATTTTTAACATGTGTATATGACGCACAAACAGACGTCCTGGCACGAGCGTGGAAAAAAACTACCCCGAACAGGATCGCAGTAGAACAGAGGGTCTCATTAGCTCAAGTGTTCCATCGCTGACATGGAACAGATGTATGGAGAGCAGCCGGGACGGTCCGGGCCAAACCCACCGCTGGATGAGGAAGAAAAGATAACCGTCCGTCACAATAGCAATAAATCCTCTTTTCATAGATAGCTGGGGGAAATCTGGATGCTAACGGGAGAGGCCAGTGTTCCGAAAGAACTCCTCAAAGGCCTCAAGGAAGCTGGGTTTTGGAAAGCTCAGACCTGGAGCACATGCCACTCTGACACAGCAGAGAGCACAGAGCCTAAACACATCTGCTTCTGATGATATGTTAAGTGACAGCTCATGAGACACTGCCATGCATGAGGGTTGCTCTACTCTACTTCCTACACACGTAACGGACCCACGTCAGCACGATACCGCTCGTGCTTCTCGTCTGCGAACAAAAAAAAAAGATGGCAGAGAAGTTGACAAAGCGGCTGAGCGGAGCGTTGACGGGGTCCCGTGGATAATTGATGAGAATACCAGAAGTTATGTTTTGATGGTAAAATAATCCATAGTGCAGAGCAGACTGATGTTGAATCTACAACCCTCCGCTGAATTGCTGATATGTTCTTTGGCCGTTGGTTTTGCAAAGTGAAACGCCATCGAAATGACAAGCTGCATCACAGAGACGGGGGAGGGGAAAGGACGCTAGGGACTTGT
Source organism: Anarrhichthys ocellatus (assembly GCF_004355925.1). NCBI lineage: Eukaryota > Metazoa > Chordata > Actinopteri > Perciformes > Anarhichadidae > Anarrhichthys > Anarrhichthys ocellatus. The sequence continues at coordinate 1,407,221 of NW_022280072.1, forward strand.
AGCTAAATCTTTTCCTCTCATCTAAATTTACGAGGCAGTGAATTTAATCCAGAGTGAACTGGATTGGATAGCTCGCTACAGTATGGACAGATCGGCTGACAAGAGAAATGTAAAGAGTAGAATAACGTGTATGCATCGACTGTATACAAGAAGTGGACTGACTGGTTTGTGGTCTGCGGTTTTGAAGCCTCAAGTTCGGCGTTTAGACCGTCGCCATCTTGGTTTTTTTTAGAACCAGTAGTGACACGAGAGTAGAGATGTTCTGAATTACCTGTCGGCCGTTTTCAAGTACCGATCTGATACCAGTGCTTTTAAAACAGAAAAATGAAAGGGGTCATAATTCCCTCTCTAATATTAATTTACACTGCTGTGAAAGATCTCCTTCAAACAACTTGGAAGTTTCTTGCCGAAACACTACATTTTACAAAATAACGTTGTAAAACACCATAAGGCTTTAACTTAACTTCGCCTAATACGCATTTTTACTGAATGGAGCTTGAACGCATCATAATGTTACTGCCGTACGTTAACTTTTGGCTCCATTATTTAGTCAAGCAGACCCACCAGCTACCAACAGCTAACATTGACGATCTCACCTCCTGCCGATTTCAATGTGGATTTGAGAAAAATAGGGTGCACGACATTGTTCGACCACAGGTGTGTAGTATTAGATGCTGGTATTGGTATGGGAACAACTCTACATGAGAGGGTGGAGCTAAGCAGAACTGAATGCCCAACAAGACATTTTTAGGTGACCATAACGTTCATGAACATAAGGCGTTAAAGATATAGACAAGACACAGACAACACACAAGACCAGACAACGCTGTGGCAGTGGCCTGTCAATCACTGTGTAGCCCCGCCCTAAAGCGTACTCTGCTTTATGGTCTGTTTGACTCTAAATGGACCATAATTTACTAAATGAACATCATGCTGTATTGAAGAAGACTTGAAACTAGAGATTGAGACCATAAACTCATGTTTACAATGTTTACTGAGGGAATAAATCAAGAGAGAAGTAGAGTAATTTTCTCATAGACTTCTATACAACCAGAGGAGTCTCCCCCTGGTGGACACTAGAGAGAATGCAGGTTTAAGGCACTTCCTCATTGGCTTCACTTGTCAGACCCACAGGTTGCCCCATGTGAGGAAGGGTAAAAAAGGGGCAACGTTGGAGGACTTCTCCTGCCACCATCTCTTTTTTTCTCTCCCAGTACATCATCTCATAATCAGACATGCGGTGATGATCTTCAGTTGAATGTTTATTTTAGTTGAAAATGAAATGAAGGCGTAGAGTAAAAGAGAGATTGAGAGATGTTGGTCTGCGGGTGACTTTTGTTTTTATCAGTCATGACAACAGCCAAGTCAGCAATTTAGTGGCTTCGGCTGTCGGGCTTCAGCTCTCAGGGAACAGCTATCGGATTGCATCGTACGTACCGCTGAGTAGTACGTCGGTTCCTCTCACGTCTGAACACCCGGCATAGAAATCCTCTGAACAGACTGAAGGTCTCATGTGAGACGACGATGACATGTAGTTGGAGGCAGGTAACGTTTCACACACTCGGGCCTGTCTCGCCTGCAGGCTTAATGTTTTTTCAGCGCCGACTGTGAGATGAGCAACGTTTACTCAATATAGTGTGTTTTTCTGTGATTCAGTGACACTGAGTACAGTCCTCCGCCGGGCGCTGTGATCTTCACATGTTGTTTTCTGGTGGAGGGATTGGACAATAATTGCTACACAACAACCACAGTGGGGAATCCCACCCACACTACAGCCTGTCAGCATGATGGCCAATACACATCCATCATGCTGAAAGGTGGAGAAAAGAATGTCTTTGGCAGCGGAGACGAATTTAAAAACCACAGGGACAGCTTTGTCCTTGTCAAAGAGGATTTCCAAAAACCATCAAAGTGGTTTGGCAAAAATAGATTTGCGTGAACATACCAGATTCAGTTTGGGGGGAATTCGGAGGTTAGAACTGGATAGAAGAAAATGATGTGTACAGCGCATGATTGTGTTCTTTGTGTCTTTAAGAATAAACAAACATTGAGATTCGGTTGAAAGACGGTGGCAAATAAAACCTAAAATAATCTGTCCAAAAACAGGGGAAGACTCCATTGAACACATTTCATGTTTTTACAGTTTTCTTTTAGAATACAATTGTGACTTTTATGATATAAATGCACAATGAAATCTTCACATAGGAACATGCATATTCTGGTTTTACTAGCCGTGAAAGATGACCTCGTCTACCATAAGAATCACACAGAGTACATGTACTAACAATGCGCCTGGAAAAGTCATTCTTTCCACGGTGTGCACAGCAAGGTAATGGACTCTGCTGCTGGCTCGACAATACTGCTCCAATAATAATTCAACTTACGGCCTTCTATTCCTCTTCTTCTGTTCTTTACTTTGACTGTTCCTGCTCCGTCTTTGTCTTTCATGCATCCACGCCGGCGACAGCCGTGGCCGGAGGAGTTACGTTGTTTGGTTTGTCTGTTCGTCCGTCTGTCGTTTCATCCATCCGTCGATACACTCATTAACGCAACATGTCAGGAGGGAATTTCTTCAATTTTTGGCACACATGTCCACCTGGATTAAAGGATGAACTGATGGTATTTAGTGTTCAAAGGTCACTGGGACCTCACACAACACACATGCTAATGGCCCAGTTTTGCAACGGCACTACGGTGGAGTGCAACAGCTCGTCGAGCTTTAACCACCAATGCAACCTAAAGAAATTGACTTTCCAGATCTGTGTGCCGTTAGTATGTGTGTAGAATACATGAGCAAGGAGCCCAGTATTCAGTGACCAGATGTACACGTGTATTGGGTGATGCTTCCAACTCTGTTATCTGTGTTCAGTTACAGGACGTCAAGCACCATGGCATGGACTCAAGAGATTATTTAGTTTTAAAATGGCCGCTACGACCACGTTTGTGATCAGTCCAGTGGGAGCGAACACGTTTAATAGTGTTTTATACATTTTTTTTTTTTTTCTGTGTTTACCATCTACGCCAACCATTTCTGCAAGTTGCTTCGAGCAACCACGGAGGCAGTCGGCTGAGCGTCCCCAGTTAACACGGTGACTCGTTAAAGTGAAACACCTTTTAGTTCTGTAGACCTGGAGTCCGCTGCTGGAATATCACATCTGACAACCGAACATGCAGCAACCAGACAGTTTGATGCTGTTAACGGTTCTAATTCTACATTTAACGCTATAACCCATTGACAACATGCACACCAATGTTTCTGATAAAGTGGCTTTAAGAGAGACTATTATGACAAGTGTTTGATAAGATCAAATATTGAAGTGATGATGTAAACTTCAACTTGATTGGCCGACGGAAGCAAATAACTATTGTGTTTACACCAGTACAGAGAACGGGTACATCTGTCTCACCACTAGTTGAGATCAGCAACAGACAGAACTGTGCAGATTTTCCGTTGTGCTCCTTCCTGTCGTCACCAGGATCTCTCCACAAATTTCATCCCTTGTTGCTGCAAACTTTCTTACTCAAGCTCCACCCCCCCCCCCCCAATCATCCTTTCTTTTTCCACCCTGTTCCTCATCTTCATCAGCCCCGGGGTCTCTCCCTAATATCCCCTCGGATCCCAACACTTCACTTTTCCACTTTTCCAAGACGAAAGACAAAAGAAATTGCTGTGGCATCTTACATGAGGTCATCGCAATTTGTGGCTTAGCTGCAGCTGGTTATCTTCCTCGTTGTTTATGTGAGCCTCCTCACAACGTGGTGAATGGATGAGGAGATCTAGAGACTGTAATTTTAGAGATGTTTGGGATTAGGTGAAGTCTTGGTGTGGAATGTTTGGCTTAGAATCTGATCTTTATTATCTTTGGTTGGATCCTTAAGAATGTTTTATTACCGCATCAGTTGTTGTTGAATGTTAGTGTAGATGCAGTCGGCTTCCAGCACCCACACAGGACTGGGCTTCAGCGCTGCTCAGCCAGACCCGCATGTGGAAATGAAGTGCTGTCTGAGGTTTAGTGGAACAGGCTTTTTTTTACTGCAGCATTTAAAACTCCTCTTTCGCCAAAGACTCAACTGTTAAAAAGAGAGACCATAAAGGCAAAAGAAGAATGCATTTAAATCCTAATTGTTTCTGGAGAGGCTGCGGATCACTTCCCTGCCGCTTAAACACACACGAGGCGTCTGTTTATTACGCAACAGCTGAAGAACAACTCTGCGTTAATGACTTCAGGCTCAGCGTGATGCCCACATGGTCCGGGATTGAAGGCTCAGTGTAGGTTGTTGAAACGTTGTGGTCTCGGTGAGCGAGGTGAGACGTGGGACCGCCCATTCGGGTGCACCGCCTACCTGGGTGGTCAGGTGGTGGTGGTGGTCCGAGCTTCGTGAGACGCATACACGCACACACACACACACACACCGGCCTCACCAGCGTCACGTGGAGGCTGGAGAGAGTGATTGACGCGATGGCAGGAAGAAAGGGAAGCGCTTATTTAAAAAAAGGAGAGATGTTAAATAAACGGCGAGCTCTCCTCCGGTGAGACGGGCCAGTGTCTCCTAGCGTCTGTTTGAGCTCCATCCTGTGACGGGGATGCTCCGACTCTGAGAAGGCTCCACATATGCTCGTAAATGTCATGGGGAGATGAGCTGTATGGGCTTCTACAATGTAGTCTTTTATAGTCTTAACCTTATCCCTTCATCTCCTCTCTCCTTGTTTCCTCATCCTGACTCAGGCAATACAGGCCTTGAGACATCACCTCACCCATGCATGAATGTCTGCTTTTTAACATCTGTATTAGATATGTTACTTCTCTTTTCACCCCCACCGGCTGCCTCCAACCACTCCAGAGACTCACCCTTGAACGTCTCCTCTTTGCGAGGACCCGTCCCGATGCGGTCCAGGTCGGGCCGTTTTGAGCAGTTGGGTAGAGGTTGTTGCTTCCAGACAGTTGGTCTCATGGGTGGGGGGTGGGGGTTATTGTGTGGGGGAGCCTGATTCAGCTGTTCTTACTGTCGGCCAGGGGCCGGCAGGGATTGAGAGGAGAGCTTGTGCAACATTTTCCCTGCTGTTATGTCGGTGTCCCTGGCCTTACAGGCGCTCTGTAGGGGCCAGAGGGGGGTCTGGCTTCCCCTCGCAGAGTTTGTGTGGTCTCCGTCTTCACCTCAGCACTGAGGTCAGCAGCCCGAGGCCAAAGTGAGTCCAGCCTGGTGCTCAGGACAGAAAGGACTTTGCATGTTGTTCCAAAATCACCGCCCTGTATTTCTTACATAACGGTGTAATGAAATTACTATCGGCACCGCTTCTTTCACAGCTGCTGCTACTTTTTAATAATAATAATAATAATAATACAAGGATTCATTGATTAGATGATCAACACTGAATTAAGTCAAGAAAAATGTGGAGACTGGCAGCTGGTCACTGTAAAGTGGATAGCTTCAGCTTTTTGACAGTTGGCAAAGAAAATAATTATTGTTCAAAATTGAGTTGGCAATGATTTAGCACGATTACTCATTGACTTTGGAAACATCACGCGTTTAGAAATGTTGTACATTTTAAAGTTGATTGCGTCAGTCTGGTGCCCTTTGACAGCAAGATTAAAAGTGCTGGTTCTGTGAGGAGCTGGGTGCTCTTGTTACAGAGCAGTGGGGCGATAAGCGCACCTCTCAAAAGGAAACGGGTGCGCTGGATTTACAACACAAGACAAAACGAGAGCATCATTGTGAAATGCGATGCGGGACAGTAATCCTTTCATTCAATTACCTAGTTTTCATAATCTTTAGAAGCCAAAATCATAATTGAAAATAAAATTGAATTAGTCGCCGTGCCCTATTTAAATCAATATTGAGTTTTGGGCTTCATACTGAGGCCGAGCGTGCTCCTGAATAACTTCACCCGTTTGTTCCTGCGTTCATCCATCACTCTGTCTGGCTCTTGTCCTCAGCGTCTCTCTCTCTTTCTTTCCTCCTCTCTCCTCTCATGTCCTCCTCCTGCGCTTCCCACTGAGTGACCTCTGACTTGACTGTTTCGTACATTCATTAAAATGCTGGCGTATATAAAAGATAAACTCTGGCTCAGAGCATAATGTCGGTTTCCCTGCTTGTTTGTTGGCTTTCAGGAGCTGTCGAGCTGCGGCTGGAACAAGAAGGAGAAGCACAGCTCCGCTCCAAACGTTGTGGCCTTCACCCGCCGGTTCAACCAGGTGAGGTGTCACATTCAGTACTGCTTCAGGTCTCACCCAGAACGGAAACAGAAAAAGTCCCTGCCGCAATGTTAAGGATTTATGAGCCTGGGTCATCTAGGAACAGAGAAATTACAGCTCGTCCTTCCATCGTGTCCTCTGCCTCCGTCCTCCGAGCACTAAATCATCGCCCTAGCTCTCCCAGAGGTGGTTGGTTTTGAAACCCGGCTTGTTATGGCAGCGTCTAAATATCTCCATGTCTCCTCATCATAAACAGTCCCTGGGTTGTCTGACAGAAGGTAGTTTATTTCGTCCTCAGCTAGTCCTTGGTTCTGACGCTCATGACGTTTTTGATGCGCTCCTGCATGTTGGTGCAGCACGTGTGGAAACCTTTTCCAGGCATAAGCAGGAGTGCGTATGGCACGCTCCCCCAGTGCTCTTTCAAATCAACAGGAAGCTGTGGGTAATGATGTAAGGGGCAGCCGTGCCCTTTAATCCCCTTCCAGTGTTATTGCCAGGCTCCCTTTTAAGACCCACTTCACTGCCCTCCAGTATAAATATGAGATGATCTAACAAGAATGTGTTGCTGTGGAAACTTCGGCATCTATAGCGGATCCCAAGCGGTGATTCAAGAAGTTAGCTGCACACATTTCAGTAAAATTAGCGTTTTTTGGATAATGGGACTTGGATTGGGAGGGCAGAGAGTCCCAGAAAGCTCCTGAGCACGAGCCAAAGACGTATTCCTCTTCCTTCAGGCCTCGGTTTGTTGGCACGGCGCTCCGGGAGCCAATGGAGCAGAAGAGAACTGGCCAGGAGGCGAGGAGAGAATAATTCAGAGCCCATTATGATCAATGCACAGTAATTCTCTCTTATTGGGTTTTGTGTAGCAACTTGCATACAGTAGTCAAAAATGAAATGTTTTCTTTTTTCAGAAATCATTACAGCAGTAATGGAGGATTAGTGGTGATTATAAGCAAATGGGAATAGACAATATTCTCATAAAGCACACCCTGCTTTATGGTCTGTTTGACTCTAAATGGCGCATAATTTACTAAATGTAAACTTTGCTCATGCTGTATTGAAGAAGACTTGAAACTAGAGATTGAGACCATAAATTCATGTTTACAATGTTTACTGAGGTAATAAATCAAGAGAGAAGTAGAGTCATTTCCTCATAGACTTCTATACAACCAGAGGAGTCGCCCCCTGGTGGACACTGGAGAGAATGCAGGTTTAATTCAACCAAAGCCCACTCAAATGTGACTGGTCAATACTAATCAGACTACAAACGGATATCAGTAGTCTTGTAGATCAATCTGTTAATAAAGATTATATTTTATGTAAAGTATTATTACTACTAGTACTTCTAAAATATTAACTTGTCAAAAGTGCAATTGTAAACTTTTAAAGGGCAACATCACCAATTTATTCCAACTCATTGTTGGTGCAATGGCTTGTGGGTCATTCTTGGCACACAATTCTTACCATTGAACAAGCGTTGGCCCATCAGGGATCAGATCACCTCAAGTCTCCATGTCAGCAGTAGTCGCTTTCATCTTTGGCCAGATCTCTTCTT